>NC_141693.1:881032744-881442744 GCF_964263255.1 Lissotriton vulgaris
CGGCCCCCAGCAGTATTGCCACTACTAATATCTCATCGGCGCCCTGCTGCACTGGCAGTCCACCCCTGCTCTGTGCTCCGGTAATTAAATTCAGCGCGGACTCACTGTGTTGCCGCCGGCTGTGCGGCCCTGTCGCCTCGCGTGAATCCTCGGCCTTTCCCAGCCACCACAGCCGAGTCAGAGCTCCTTGCAAGTCAGGCTGGTGGCGCATTTCAAATTTCAATCGCTCGCTGCTGCGGCTGTCCGCCACTAATCCTGTTGCGCTTCACTCCGATTGTAGCCGCAGGGTAGTTCAACAGTTCGCTCGCCAATTTAGCTCAATTATAACTCAATTACTTAGGGTAAATGCAGGATATCGGTCCCAGGATGCAGGAGCCACACAGCAGTGTGACCATTCTGTTTGCCCGCTCTCTAGCGCCTCCCCCATTATATCAATAAAGTTGCACCATTTCAATACCGGCATTCCAACTCATGTTCTATTTTCCCAAGTGGGTACTGATCTTAATAAAACATATAATCACATTTCCTATTGGAATTCATTCCATATAACTCTTTTAACTCATATTCTACTTTCCCAAGTGGGTAATAATCCTTACAAACATATAATTACTTTCGAATTCATTCCGCATAAATTTATAGCTTTACATTTTCTCTAAAGGGCAGCTTTGTATCTAAGACATCCCCAGTGGGTAATACCAAAACATATATCAAATATAAAAGGGAATTGCATTTTTTCTTCCCCAATGGGGTGATCGAACCATAATTCTCCTTCCTCTCACAGAAATATCTTAGTACTATTTTTTCCAGCATTACCTGTACACAAGAAACAGAAAAAATATAATGGGCAACAAAATATGGATCCAATAACATTTCATAAACTATACACAATAAAAATTAGTGATAGTGATCTAAAATTGATATAGACACGGACTTCCTGCAGAAGGTATTCTTAATAAATCCTGATGTTTTCGCTATATTAAAAGACTTGTTACAACAGCCAAAAATCAAATGAAAGTACATAGTCAAAGGCCGAAAACATTCTAACTATTCTCCTAGATACCAAACCATCTCTTCTTCCGAATTCAGGCCTCCCAGAATTTTTGTATCCAGTTCTAGAATATATTGAGATTCCAGCTGACGGAGTCTACAAATCCTATTGCCTCCTCTTACACAGGGAGGAACTCTGTCAATCACAAAGAAACGTAAAACATCCTGGTTACTTTTATGAAATTCTTCAAAGTGCCTTGCTATAGGTGACAATTTGTCCTTCTTTTGAATGGCTCTCATGTGCTCAAGATCACGTTTTTTTGCTGCAAACATTGTGCTGCCAACGTATTTCTTGGCACATGGGCACATGAGGACATAAATGCAAGGGTCTGAAAGACACGTTAGATGTTTCTCAATAGGCTTTTCCATACCCTCTATGGGATAGTAGACTTTTTTCACATTACAGCTGTATTTGCAGGCCTTACAAGACATGCAGGTAAAAAAAAAAATGAATATCAGAGCCAGACTTTTTTATCTTTGTCACATCATTGTTGCAAAGTTTGTCTTTTAAGGAATTGCCTTTTCTATAGGTAATGTTTGGATAATTAACTACGGCATATTCTATAGCAGATTCCTTCCTCAATGTCTTCCAGTGTTTCATCAGACATTTACGGACAGAAAACGAGCTGGAATTAAAGGTATTAATATACCTAATTGTGTTAGATTCTTGCTTACAGTTGAAGGGAACCAATAAATCATCCTGTTTAAATTTAGCTGCTCTAGAGCGGGAGGATTGGATAGACTCAGCATTATAGCCTCTTTCTAAGAATCTTTCAGTCATGCACTCACACTGTTTTTCAAAATCAGCATTGCAATTTCTTCGGGCCCGAAGAAATTCCCCATATGGGATACTGCAAATTAAGGTGGTCGGATGATCACTTTCTGCATGCAACAGAGTGTTGCCTGCAGTCTTCTGCGATACAGGTTTGAAATCAATCTTTTGTCCACCACCTTTATCTCTAAATCCAGAAAATCAACACTTGTAGCACTCACTTTACCTTAAAACTTTAAGTTAACATTATTGGTATTCAAGATGGTAATGAATTCCTGGGCTTTATCTTGACTACCACACCAAATGATAAATAAATCATCAATGTACCGCAGCCATGTGATAACATGGCTGTGGTATTGGTCATAGACCATAGGCACCTGCCGCTCCCACCAACCCATATACAGGTTGGCAAAACTATCTATAGTAATACAACCAAAGACCCAGTCCACGGGCGTCAAAGCATATCAGTGACTAAATCAAGGGCAGTCAATATGTACTGCTACCTATCACTGTCCTCTACAATTTAAAAGGAGACACTGCACTGTACTCCGCCCAAGTTATCATTAAAAGAAAAGCCTATTCTCCTTGACAGCGACACAGAACAGCAAGTACTATGACCTATATAGGTCAATGACAGGTGTCCACCAAATAGTTTTGGACTGAATTCTGCTTAGAAAAAATGTGTGAGAAACAAATTACACCTCACGGAAACACCACCAACGGGGTAACTGGTATGTAATTTCCAGACAAGCCCCTGTCTCATCATCGGTAGTCACTTGATTCTCAAACAAAGTAAGAAGAAAGAAAAGAAGCGTCCAAAACAAACAACCAAATATGTGACAAACAGTGGAAAGCAGAAGCATCTGTTAGTGACAAACATATAACATAAACATGTGCATAAAACACAGCATAAGGTTCCCTTAACCAACTTTATTTATAGGGAAGTGATTATATGCTGCAGTACTAATACGTCTGGTAGCTATTCATGCATACCATTACCTATTACCAGCAACCTCAAGAGGAAAACTAAGATGTCACAAATCTATATACATGTATAGGCCACAAGGATGGCATATCAGCCGTAAGCTGGTTTCTGAACAGCAAACCTTTGAAATTCCACCATCACAATCGAATGCTCATGACAATAATAAAGTTCTGCCTTGAGAACAATATCTTTCTGTTCTCGGGGACACTGTACAGGCAGACACGTGTGACGGCCATGGGCACGTGCTTTGCCCCCAGCTACACAAATCTCTTTGTGGGCTGGTGGGCGAAGCACGTGGCCTGGGGTGAGGCCAACGAGTGTTGGATGGAAAAAATCATGATATGGGCAAGGTACATCGATGATCTCTTTGTCGTTTGGCGTGGCGACTGGGACTCGGCTGAGGAATATGTTGCCATGCTAAATGACAACGAGTTCAATTTGAGATTCACCAGCACCATAAGTGAGACCTCGGTGAACTACCTAGATTTAGAGGTCTACGTGACAGAAAACGCCTTACAAACACAGCTTTACAGAAAAACCACAGTGGGTAATGCTGTGTTGCATGCAGCGAGCTATCATCCCAAGAGCCTGGTACGGAATATACCTTTCAGAGAACTCCTCCGCCTTAAGCACAACTGCTCGGACGGAGGGGACTTCAAGAAAGCAAAAGATGAGGCCATAACAAGATTTCAGGAAAGAGAATACTCGAACGTAATCCTTAATGACACTGCAGAAAGGGTAGAAAAAATAGACAGGAAAGAATTATTGGTGGACAAAGTCAAACAGAAAGCAGAAGGCCTGCACGAATGATTACCAATTTTAATGTAAGATCAGGGGAGCTTGTGCATGTGTTTAATAAAAACTGGCACATTCTAAAGACACACCACCTTAAGAAATGTTCTACCAGCACACATTTCAATAACATAAAGACGCTGTCAGTCACTGGGCGATCACCTTGTCCACAGCCATTTTGAAAACCCTGTCAAAAATCCAGCGATGAAAAACATAAAGGGTTTTTATCCTTACCTCTGTTGTAAGGCCTGCAAACACAGCAAAAAAAGATTCAGCTACAAGGGGAGGCCTGATAATCCACGTCCCACAAGAGAAATATCAAAATTTCTCAATTGCAAATCTGATTTCACGCTGTATTGCTTGGAGTGTCCATGTTCCAAGCGGTACATCGGAAGTACTATCCATCCAACAAAAAAAATGTGTACTAGAGTACATGCGCGCCATAACAAATCGGGATAAGACATATTCTGTGGCGCGCCACTTTGAAACACACCATAAAAGTGACAGGGACCTTCTAACATTTTTCTGTCTGGATCACGTAAACAGAAAAGAGAGAGGAGGTGACCGTGTGAAAGCTCTGAGTGTTGGAATCAAAGTACATCATTGACCTTCAAACTAAGGACCCTACAGGGCTACACAATGATGAAGAGTTATGGATCCATCTATATTGAGCTATAATGGGATGAGATTGCTGGAAAGGGATGGGGAAGAGATACTTATAAAAGAATGTAAGGAACAAATAGTAATAACACAGGTCTGTTCACTTTCCCTTTACTCTATAGGACAGCGACATCTGATCCACAGATGTTATTAATATAAATCTCTCTCCTTTATTTAAATCAACGCAGGAGAAAGCCCATACAGGGCGAGATACACCATAAGGGGATAGATCTAAGATACATGTGATATACACACACTTGAATTCAATATCAGGCATTGAGCTTGGATTTATGATGGAGTATAGCTTCACATGCAGCATAGAATGTAAATAAGAGTGTCCATGGGATTAGTACTGTTGCTGCATGGAATAGTTAACTGTAGTATCAAAAACATTATATTTGATTCAGTATTTTGTTTCTGTTACCCTTATGAAATGGCTTTTATTTTCACGTATTGCACTTGCACTTTATTTAATGTTTGATCGTTTTTATGAACAAATTCCCCAAAAAAACATGTTTTAAGATGGCCGCCACTGTGGCAATGAATCTTGTAGTCCATTCTTATTGTCTAATGTTTACTTGGATTCCATGAGGCTTCGCAGAATAAAATGGTCGAATTGTATGCACAACGCCAACACTGACGAATCCGTGAGGCGAAACGTGTCTGTTGGAGGGGTAGGGGTCTGTAATAAACCACTGTGGAAATCGGAGACCTGCATGCTTTCCTATTGACATTTAGATGAATGTTGAAGTTTTTGTAATATATATATATATATATATATATATATATCCACTCAACAGTCGTTCTTCTATCTTTCCCACAAGAACGATATCCAGGCCACAGTTCGGTTCAAAAAGTGTTTTAATTCACAAACGCACTCGACGCGTTTCGGGAAACTTGTTTCCCGAAAAGCGTCGAGTGCGTTTGTGAATTAAAACACTTTTTGAACCGAACTGTGGCCTGGATATCGTTCTTGTGGGAAAGATAGAAGAACGACTGTTGAGTGGATACGGGGGAGTGGCGATCCCGTCCCGGCCCGCCGCTGCTAGCGGCCATCAGAGCTTTTTCGCCGAAGTAAGGTGGATACATATATATATATATATATATATATATATATATATATATATATATATATATATATATATATATTACCTACTGGCGGTCACCAGTAGGTATATATAGTTAGGATTTTTTCTCTATGGGATTTTTGAAAATTCTATGTCTAATAACTTTGGCGTTTGTGGACGGAATTGGCTGAAATTTTCAGGAAAATGGAACATTTTGTTTCTGAGCAGCCCCTGACAATTTGGGGGGGTTTCATCAAGGGGGGGCCGAGAAAAAAGGGGGGTACCAAAACGCGTTTTTCCCATGTTAATTTCCATAGGGCGGTTGGCCTCACTTTTAGCTCGAACGGCTGAATGGATTTGCACGAAACTTGGCAAAATTGTAGGGACTGTTAGCCCGATGTGCCTTTGCTAGGTCTCAATATATGTGCTCCAGTGGATTTTGAGTAATTTAGGTTCAAAAAAATATATATATCTAGGCGGAGCCTAACCACACATCTGATCTGATTGGCTGTCAGCACTTCATCCAAGAAGTGTTGGCAGCCATCTTGGGACCAATATACATGATAGCACCTCATTAAAAAGCATTGAAGTTAATAGAGGGTTTTAGGACTTTAGTTACATTATAAATCATTTGTTGATGGTACCATACTCGTTTTAGGAATTGTGGTGGGTTCTAAGGTGATTTTACCATGTGAAAAAGCCTTCTGCTGTGATATCATGAATATTGTTTGAAAGAAAACTAATATCTCATGATTTTCCCACAGTGGTTTGGAAGGGGATCTATAAGCTAAACTGAAAGCAAATTTCTGTAAATTCACATTATCTTTCTCAGTCATGTGAAAATGAAGTCTGACATTCTCCGTAAAACATGTACATCCAACAAGGACAGAGACTGTCAGTTGATTCCTTTGTGCTCTACTGCAGCCTCCTAAAGTGTTCTAAAGAACAACTAGAGCGCTAACAGTCCTACGTATTACAAAGGTATAGCACACCTGGAGCCATCGTGATGGGAATAAAGTGGTAACTCTTAAAACATTTAATTTAAAAAGGAACAAAATGAGGGGGTATATTATGCAATAGAAGTTATTATTAGTGCTGCAGAAAAAAAAATTAGGGCACATTTTGAGTGACTTTTCAAATCCTCTTCTATTTCATTAAAAAATTCTGACATGCAGTCTCCCAAAATGGCCACCAGAGACAAAAGAGCCCAAATGTAGCCCAAATATCACCCAGATGTAGCCCAAGTATAGCCCAATGACAGAATGTCCCAGAGTGTTCTAAAGAACAACTAGAGCGCTAACAGTCCTACTTATTACAAAGGTATGGCACACCTGAAGCCATCTTGATTGGAATAAAGTGGTAACTCTTAAAACATTTAATTTAAAAAGGAACAACATGAGGGGGTATATTTTGCCATATGAATTATGATTAGTGCTGCAGAAAGAAAAATTAGGGCACATTTTGAGTGACTTCTCAAACCCACTTCAATTTCATTAAAAAAATCTGACATACAGTCTCCCAAGATGGCCACCAGAGACAAAAGAGCCTAAATGTAGCCCAAATATCACCCAGATGTACCCCAAGTATAGCCCAATGACAGAATGTCCCAGAGTGTTCTAAAGAACAACTAGAGCGCTAACAGTCTTACTTATGACAAGTATGGTATAGCACACCTGGAGCCATCGTGATGGGAATAAAGTGGTAACTCTTAAAACATTTAATTTAAAAAGGAACAAAATGAGGGGGTATATTATGCAATAGAAGTTATTATTAGTGCTGCAGAAAAAAAAATTAGGGCACATTTTGAGTGACTTTTCAAATCCTCTTCTATTTCATTAAAAAATTCTGACATGCAGTCTCCCAAAATGGCCACCAGAGACAAAAGAGCCCAAATGTAGCCCAAATATCACCCAGATGTAGCCCAAGTATAGCCCAATGACAGAATGTCCCAGAGTGTTCTAAAGAACAACTAGAGCGCTAACAGTCCTACTTATTACAAAGGTATGGCACACCTGAAGCCATCTTGATTGGAATGAAGTGGTAAGTCTGAAAACACTCAATTTAAAAAGGAACAACATGAGGGGGTTAATTTTGCCATAGAAAGTATGATTAGTGCTTCAGAAAGAAAAATTAGGGATCATTTTGAGTGACTTCTCAAATCCTCTTCTATTTCATTAAAAAAATTCTGACATGCAGACTGAAACATGCACTTTGAATACCAGCAGCAGACGTCCCTGGTGAGCAGTAGCTTTACTACAGTGATCTAATGTGCAACTAGAGTGCTAACATTCAGAATTTATGGCAAATGTGTGACACATCTGAATGCCTTCTTGATGGAACCAAAGTAAACAAGCATTGAAAATGCAATAGATCTCGCCCTCGTTTAAGTTAAAGCCATTCTGTTTGTAATGAGGTGGCTTTTTAGCTTTGCTTTTATTAGTGTTTTTTCAACTTTCATGTAAATAACGTGCATCTGTATGCATATAAGTATATGTATGCATGCATTTATGTTTGTATTTATATAGATATACAGATGATATATGTTTATATATGTATGTATATATATATATTCACTGAAAAAACCATAGGTTATAGACCATATATAGTTAGGAATTAGCATTTACAAAACCTTGAAAATTCACTGAAAAAACCATAGGTTATAGACCATATATAGTTAGGAATTAGCATTTACAAAACCTTGAAAATTCACTGAAAAAACCATAGGTTATAGACCATATATAGTTAGGAATTCGCATTTACAAAACCTTATTTTACTCACACAAAACCATTGAAATTCCATATATAGTTAGTTGCACTAACTATATATCGCGCACCCGCAATCCACTGCTGATGATGTCACATATTACATCATTCATGACATGGTCAGTGACATCACTGATGACATCACTGATGACATCTCAAATGACATCACTGATGACAACATCCAGTGACTGTATGTTTCTGTAAAGTTAAAATATGTCTTACATATTGAAGAATGAGTGGATGTATAAGTGTCTGGATGAAGGATTTAGTAGGTGCATGACTGACTGTATGAGTGAGTGATTAAATGTGTCTCACTGAGTGCATGGGTTAGTGACTAAACTGTCTTAATTTGTGCATCATTATGTCTGTTGTTCTGTAAACTGTTGCATGTGTTGATAAGTAGCTATATGAGTAACTATATGGGTTATTGATTGGTTGCCCAAGTATTTGTATGGGAGACTGAGTGTGTGTGTGGGTGGCTGGGAGGTGTATGACTCTGTGCATAGATGTGTGAGCAGTTGATTCACTAGATGTACGGTTTCAAAAGTGCATGTGGAAACAGCTGTATGGGCGGTTGACTGTGTGCATGAGTGTATTGGTGAGTGAATGGATATCTCAGTGCTACATGTCAAAGTAAGTACATATGTAAAACACAGTACATGTGAGAGTTGACATATATAAATAACTGTGCATAAGAGCCAGTGAATGTTTGAGTGGCTGTATGGATCATTGTGAACTTGTATCAGGGATTGTATAAGAGAGTAAATATGTGTTAGTATATGTTTGAATAAGTAAAGTTTGTATAACTGTATAGTTGAGGAAATGGAGGTGTGATTGATTCTTTGTATGACTGACTAGGTGTGTGAGTAACTCCATGGATGAGTGACAGTCTGTGAGTGTCTGTTTACACTGATTGTATCTAAGGTTATATTAGAGTCTGAAGAGGTTCATCGTATTATCACATGAATGATATCATCAGTGATGTGATCAGTAATGTCAAATGAGATGTCATCAGTGATGTCATTTGAGATGTCATCAGTGATGTCATTTGAGATGTCATCAGTGATGTCATCAGTGATGTCACTGACCATGTCATGAATGATGTAATATGTGACATCATCAGCAGTGGATTGCGGGTGCGCGATATATAGTTAGTGCAACTAACTATATATGGAATTTCAATGGTTTTGTGTGAGTAAAATAAGGTTTTGTAAATGCGAATTCCTAACTATATATGGTCTATAACCTATGGTTTTTTCAGTGAATATATATATATATATATATATATATATATATATATATATTACCTACTGGCGATAGCCAGTAGGTATATATAGTTAGGATTTTTTTCCTATGAGACTTTTGAAAATTCTATGTCTAATAACTTTGGCGTTTGTGGACGGAATCGGCTGAAATTTTCAGGAAAATGGCACATTTTGTTTCTGAGCAGCTCCTGAAAATTTGGGGGGGGTTCGTCAAGGGGGGGCCGAGAAAAAAGGGGGGTCCCAAAACGCGTTTTTCCCATGTTAATTTCCATAGGGCGGTTGGACTCACTTTTAGCCCGAACGGCTGAATGGATTTCCACGAAACTTGGCAAAATTGTAGGGACTGTTAGCCCGATGTGCCTTTGCTAGGTCTCAATATATGTGCTTCAGTGGATTTTGAGAAATTAACGTTTAAATCAAGATATATATCTGTAACAGCGCTCCGGGCAGCGCTCCGGTTCGCGAACTTTTCGCGTATCGGAACTTTGCAAAGCGAAGCTGATTGGCTCTCCGGTGTCTGTCAACATTCTAAACAGTCCGGTGCGGCCGCCATCTTGTCTCTCGGTAGGATCGAGAGACAAGAGGAGGCCAAAACAAAGGGGGAAATGAAGGAAAGGGGGCAAGGTAGACCCCTCCTGACCCCCTGGGATTGATGAGGGGGATATTATAGAGCCACGCCGGGCCCAAAAAAAAAAAAAAAAACATCCGATTTTTTCGCCGTAGAGACGCGTCTTGGTTCGCGAACCGGGCAGCTAACCGGGCAGCTAACCGGGAAGCTAACCGTCAGTGTAACCAAAAAAAAAAAAAAAATCCGATTTTTTCGCCGTAGAGACGCGTCTTGGTTCGCGAACCGGGCAGCTAACCGGGCAGCTAACCGGGAAGCTAACCGGCAGTGTAACCCAAAAAAAAAATCAGATTTTTTCGCCGTAGAGACGCGTCTTGGTACGCGAACCGGGCAGCTAACCGGGCAGCTAACCGGGAAGCTAACCGGCAGTGTAACGGGAGTCTGAGGAGTAGCTGATTGGCTGTCAATATTGTAAACAGTCCGGAGCGGCCGCCATCTTGTCTCTCGGTAGGATCGAGAGACAAGAGGAGGCCAAAACAAAGGGGGAAATGAAGGAAAGAGGGCAAGGTAGACCCCTTCTGACCCCCTAGGATTTATGAGGGGGATATTATAAAACCACGTGGGGCCAAAAAAAAACAAACAAAAAAATCCGATTTTTTCGCCGTAGAGACGCGTCTTGGTACGCGAACTGGGCAGCTAACCGGGCAGCTACCGGGAAGCTACCGGGAAGCTAATCGGCAGTGTAACGGGAGTCTGAGGAGAAGCTGATTGGCTGTTATCATTGTAAACAGTCTGGAGCGGCCGCCATCTTGTCTCTCTGTGGGATCGAGAGACAAGAGGTGGGAAAAAAAAAGGTGTAAATGAATGAAAGGGGTAAGGCAGACCCCTCCTGAACCCCTAGGATTGATGAGGGGGCTATTAAAGTTCCCTGGGGGGTGAAAAAAAAAAATTTGCGATTTTCGCGGTAAAGGTGCTTCCTGGTACGTTAACCGGGCAGCTAACCGGCAGCGTAACGGGAGTCCGACATATTGTGTTTTTTGAACGTTTGTGATATGTGCACGTGTGGATTTTGTCTAATTAAGGTTAAAAAATATATATATATCTTTAAGCGTGTTCTGGCGCGCTTACGTTTTGGGTTTGGTTTGCGCTGCAGAGACGATACGTCACGGTTATGCGATGCATCATGAGGCGTCTCACGGGCTACGTGATACGTCACTTAATAAAGAATATATTTTACAGCTATAGATATTAGCTTTTAAAAAACCAATGAAATTCACAGAAAAAACCATAGGTTATAGACCATATATAGTTAGGAATTTGCATTTACAAAACCTTGAAAATTCACTGAAAAAACCATAGGTTATAGACCATATATAGTTAGGGATTAGCATTTAAAAAACCTTATTTTATTTGCACAAAACCATTGAAATTCCATATATAGTTAGTTGCACTAACTATATATCGCGGACCCGCAATCCACTGCTAATGATGTCACATATTACATCATTCATGACATGGTCAGTGACATCACTGATGACATCACTGATGACAACACCCAGTGACTGTATGTTTCTGTAAAGTTAAAATATGTCTTACATATTGAAGAATGAGTGGATGTATAAGTGTCTGGATGAAGGATTTAGTAGGTGCATGACTGACTGTATGAGAGAATGATTAAATGTGTCTCACTGAGTGCATGGGTTAGTGATTAAAGTGTCTTAATTTGGCAATCAATATTTATGTTCTTCTGTAAACTGCTGCATGTTTAAATCAGTAGCTATATCAGTAACTATATGGGTTATTGAATGGTTGCCCAAGTATTTGTATGGGAGACTGAGTGTGTGTGTGGGTGGCTGGGAGGTGTATAACTCTGTGCATAGATGTGTGAGCGGTTGATTCCCTAGGTGTATGGGTTCAAAAGTGCATGTAGAAACAGCTGTATGGACAGTTGACTGTGTGCATGAGTATATTGGTGAGTGAATGGATATCTCAGTTCTACATGTCAAAGTAAGTACATATGTAAAGCACACTCCATGTGAGAGTTGACATATATAAATAACTGAACATAAGAGTCAGTGAATGTGAGAGTGGCTGTATGAATCATTGTGAACTTGTATCAAGGATTGTATAAGAGAGTAAATATGTGTTAGTATATGTTTGAATAAGTAAGGTGTGTATAACTGTATAGTTAAGGAAATGGAGATGTGATTGATTCTTTGCATGACTGAATAGGTGTGTGAGTAACTCCATGGATGTGTGACAGTCTGTGAGTGCCTGTTTACACTGAGTGTATCAAAGGTTATATTAGAGTCTGAAGATGTATTATCACATAAATGATATCATCAGTGATGTAATCAGTAATGTCAAATGAGATGTCAGTGATGTCATCAGTGATGTCATTTGAGATGTCATCAGTGATGTCATCAGTGATGTCATTTGAGATGTCATCAGTGATGTCATCAGTGATGTCACTGACCATGTCATGAATGATGTAATATGTGACATCATTAGCAGTGGATTGCGGGTCCGCGATATATAGTTAGTGCAACTAACTATATATGGAATTTCAATGGTTTTGTGCAAATAAAATAAGGTTTTTTAAATGCTAATCCCTAACTATATATGGTCTATAACCTATGGTTTTTTCAGTGAATTTTCAAGGTTTTGTAAATGCAAATTCCTAACTATATATGGTCTATAACCTATGGTTTTTTCTGTGAATATATATATATATATATATATATATATATATACACAGGAAAACGCCATTCGCCATGCCCCCTATTTCAATGGAGACCAAATAACGTAGAGTGAAACCACCATTAAGTGCGGATCCTTAGTGCTTTATTCGTGCAAAATCGTGCCAGCAATCTGCCATGACGCGTTTCGCCTCCCAAAGAGGCTTGATCACATGATGTGTCATTAACATAAACGAGGGCATTTGTAGTCAAATCCACTACCTTGTAACAGCTGTTTGCAATTAAAACAGTGAACAGAGAAAAGATACTGCCTAAATGTGATAGCAGCAAGCAGTATATTCAGGGCATAGTGCCCAAAGTAATGAAAACATATTTTTCCCAAATGTTTAAGAAAAAATAAATATACACAAATAGAGAATGTTAAAAACATTTCTACAATCTAAAAACCAATTTTACATGTTATATTTACAAGGATAAATCCATAATATTTCATATAACCATATACTTACATTGATTTTCTGAATAATACAAAAATAGGAGTATTAAGATGAGTGGATGATTATGGCATCATAACACCCTACCTCGCAATCTTAATCCCCTAACCGTAAAGTGCAGATCTTCATAATTCTGTTCATCTAACCCAAGTGGGTGGTAAAGAATATCTTTTCAGTAACAAGTGAGGAGAATTTCTCCTCTATTTACATATCAAATGCCCATGTAGGGGTGCTGGAATAAACTAATGTATGTGAAAGAAATGCAAGTGCATTGTGAATCTGTGTTCTATACGAATCAACTTCCTCAACATATCAGTTATTACAACACCTGGTCCCAGGTTGTTGAGTTATCTCCTGATAGATGGGTATATATATCAGTATTAACAAAAGAAACATAATCTTGATCTTAACAACCC
This sequence comes from Lissotriton vulgaris, assembly GCF_964263255.1. Lineage (NCBI taxonomy): Eukaryota > Metazoa > Chordata > Amphibia > Caudata > Salamandridae > Lissotriton > Lissotriton vulgaris. The sequence goes on from NC_141693.1 coordinate 881,046,270, forward strand.
TTCACAGACAAGTATACATATCCTCACTTGTGTTGAGGTCTCCCGGATTCTTACTGTTAAATTCCAGAATGTACCTTGTTTCCAGCAATTGTAGATTAGCATCTCTATTCCCTCCCCTCTTCAGGGGTAGGATCGTGTCAACCAGATAGTATTGGAGACCCTCAGAGTCACTATTGTGTGTTGACTCGAAGTGTCGCACTACAGGATATGTATGATCTTTTCCTGATATGGCTCTCAAGTGCTGCATTATTCATTTGCGGGCGGGCAGCCGTGTGCTGCCCACATAGCGCAGCCCACACGGACACTGCAGCACATAGACCACATATTCTGTTTTGCATGTGAGCCTTTTACTGATAGCAATTGGTCTATCATGAAAAGGGATAGAGTAGTGAGTCTTATTTACTCCATGGCGACATGCTTTTCAGAATGGACATTTTTTAAAACCCTTATTCAGGTCCATCCAGGTCCCTGAATTTGGTTTGTCCAAATTATTACTTACCAAAGCATTGGCCATTGTTAATGATTTACGAAATGTAATTTCTGGTTTGTTGGACACCAATTTTCCTATAACTGGATCCCCTTTTACTAAGTTACAGTTTCTGCTGAAGAATTTTCTAATCTCCGCATGTTGCGTACTATAGGTCACAATCGCCCTAGATTGTATAGACTCAGACTTAGTTTCTATAGTCTTGGTTTTAGGTCTCAAAGCTTGTTCTCTAGGGATACTTCGGGTGCGTTCAATTGCCATGTCTACTATGCTCGCACTATATCCTCTCTCCACAAAAACGGCTTCTGCTTTCCCTCTGAGCTCTCTCACAGTCATTATCAGTACTGCAGATCCGTCTCAGTCGGAGCATCTCTCTATAAGGGATGCTACGAATGAGGTGTTGTGGGTGCTGGCTAGTAGCATGCAACACTGTATTCCCTGAAGTTGCCTTCCTGTGTAATTTAGTCTCCAACTTGTTATTCTCAATGTGTACTTCGACATCCAAAAAGTTTACTCTTTCTTTATGGATCTCTGATGTAAACTGTAAGTTGTAGATATTGTCATTCAGTTTCTCTACAAAGCTAGTGGCCTCCTCCTTGGATCCCCTCCAAATCATAAAAAGGTCATCTATATACCTTAAATATACAATCACATTGTTGGTCATTATGGCCTTATAGTTGTCCATGAGGACCCGCTCCTCCCACAGTCCCATGTGCAAACACGCGAAACTGGGGGTGAAGCAGGCCCCCATGGCCACCCCTTTAAGCTGCTGATACACTTGGCCATAGAAAATAAAAAAATTCTACTCTAGGCATAACTTCAACATTCCAACAATCATTTTGTTATGATGTATATAGTTCATGTGACGTTTATCCAAGTAGTGTTCCACTGCTTTTATACCATCACTATGTCTAATCGAAGTATACAACGACTTAACATCCAAAGTCATTAGCAAATAATCCTCATTCCAGACAATCTCCTTCAATTTGCATATAAAATCAGTAGTGTCTCTCACATACAAATGCAATTTTGTAACCCATTCTTGCAGAAAATAGTCAATCTATCTAGAAATGTTCTCAGTCGAACTAACAATAGCAGATATGATCGGCCTTCCAGGTGGTATTGCAACATCCTTATGGACCTTTGGTAAAAGGTAAAAAGTGGGAATGACAGGATGTTCTTTTTTCAAAAATTAAAATTCGTCTTTAGATATTAAACTATTACTCCTCCATGCCATTAATTTCAAATTGTGTTTGTTCCAGGCTGTCCTGATTGTCCCTATATTGCTTTTTCTGTAACAGGTTTGATCCCCCAGTTGTTTTTCAGCTTCCCTTATATAGAGGTCACGATCCCACAGGACAATGTTCCCACCTTTATCTACCTGTTTCACTACAACATTCTTGTTGATGTTTAGTTTCTTTATCAAGTTGTTGTAGCTCTGATTTTGTCGATTAATGGCAGAGTGCTTTTTATTTGTGGCTGTGTACGTTTTTTTTAGGTCCTCTGTAATGAAATCATGGTAAACATCAAGATTGTCATGGATCATGACCGGTAAGAAAGTTGACTTAGCTTTGAATGGTGTAGTGCCCATCCCAATGTTACCCGCAATCTGTGTGGTTTCCATTAGGCTAACATCAGCACCTTCTTGTTGAAGTGACCAGATCTCTTGAAAAGAGGGTTCATCACTTGCTGTTAGGAGAGATGGACTCTTTAAAGGTGGATTTTTGGCCTTTTTATAAGGTTGTAGGCGGTGGAATTTGCTCAATTTCAGTTTTCTTATAAATCTAAAAGCATCCATACGTGTGGTCGCATAATTAAAGTCTTTGGGTGGACAATATGATAGCCCCAACCCCAAGATGGCCACCTCCTTGGTCGTGAGTGTGATATTTGTTAGATTTATAATTGCTGTTGTGCCAGAGTTTGTGATTGGTTTTGATATTTCTTTCATTTTCCGCGTTTGCTTTTCTTCGTTCCGCCCGTATTTGATTTTGTGGCATTTGCGACGCTCGAGCCGCTTGCGGTTTGCTCTTTGTCGCTTGGAATGACATTGGCATTTGCCTTCAGTCTTGGCCTCAGAGTGTCTTGGCGATTTTCGCATAGGCAACTCACTTCCTGGGCAAGGGAGAGTTTGGTAAACCCCAACCCCTCTGTTCTTGTGGGGTCGCCATCCGCATCACTCTCCGCTGCCGAACTTAAATCCGTTGAAGACACGGACACCGATGTTGCTCCTTGTATTTTTTGCACACCCTTGCCCGCTCTTGCCTTGATGTCATCGTACCTTCGGGCGAATGTGAAAATCCGACCATTTAAATAATCTAGTCTGCCTCTTTCAAATTTAAAAGCTTTGCGCTTTTGATTTATTTATTTATATTTATATTTATATAGCGCATTATCACCAACGGTCTCTAAGCGCTTGCTTTGGGAACCCGTCCTGGTTTTTCCCTGTGAGATAACCCATACTGGGCACCCCCAAGGTGAAAGCCAGGCATCCCGCTGCGGGAAACCATAGTGGAGATTAAGCAAGCTATTGCCCGGAGTTGCAGAGTGTGAACCCATGATTCGAGCAGGCACCGAAGCGAGAATTACCGAGTCCGTGGACATTTTTGGGCTCAAGACATCAAGGGCTTTAATGATATCCTCCTCCTTTTTCAAGCGTGTTAAAATTTCTTCCCTCATTTTTTTACAACTATCATCTTTTTCCATTTTGTCCAACTCTTCCTCAATGTTTTCTATTTCAGTTTGTAATTTCATCCGGTCTTTTTCCGCAGATTTTACCAAAATCCCCATCAGTCTAGCAGAGTGTTCCAAATTTGCAGCAGCCCACTCCTCTAACATTTCTGGGTCAGGGTTATCATAGCTGGGTGCTAATGTTATGCGCAGACCCCTGGGGACACGTCCGGCTTGTAAATAGCGAGATATGGACTTATTTTCCCACCACTTTGCCTGTTCTTTTTTGATGAGTTTTTCTAGTTTACGGAATAAATCCTTAGTTGTGGGATTAGTGTCTCTTTTGTCCATACGTTGCGAGGTTGATTCTCCCCCAGCCGTGGGCTCGAACACAGATTCAGAGGCTTCCTCCCTGTGTTTCAACGCATCGGCGGACATTCTGTTGGTTTATAATGGCTCTGTTAAAGTACTGCACAAAGGAACTGGTAAGACGCGTGTTCTTAAATTAACACGCTACCTCCGGGCACATTCCTCACTGCTCTTTAGGTTTGCTCTCCTACCTGAACCAGGCTGCCCGCAAATCCACGGACGATTTTCAGTGTTGCCGACTCCTACGGTCCCTGGTGAGCGTGTGCTTCACTCGCAGGGGCTCTCACATCTTCCTCCTACCGGAGTCAGTATTTCAATTCCGGTTCACGGAATCACAGCTTCCTGCCACTTCTCGCCCATCTGAGGAGGGGTTTCACTCGCACCCTGGACGCTACTAGGTGCAAATTGAATGCAGGAAAACGCCATTCGCCATGCCCCCTATTTCAATGGAGACCAAATAACGTAGAGTGAAACCACCATTAAGTGCTGATCCTTAGTGCTTTATTCGTGCAAAATCATGCCAGCAATCTGCCATGACGCGTTTCGCCTCCCAAAGAAGCTTGATCACATGATATGTCATTAACATAAACGAGGGCATTTGTAGTCAAATCCACTACCTTGTAACAGCTGTTTGCAATTAAAACAGTGAACAGAGAAAAGATACTGCCTAAATGTGATAGCAGCAAGCAGTATATTCAGGGCATATATATATATATATATATATATATACAAAGCTCCATCACTTATGCTATACAGCTCAATCTTTGCCTTTAGCACACAGGTATGGACACGGACCACAAGTTTCTGATGCTGATTATTTTATTTATGCTTTTTCTGCCGCCATAACGTTTCAGCTCCGAAGAGCCTTGATCACATGACAACTTGAGTTGTTTTCCTACCCACTTTTAAAGTGCCTGTGCATAGGGTAATACTGGTCACATGGCATAGAAATAAAAGACAGATTACATATGTTTTAACAAGTGAAAAACAATGCTAAACGCATAATGGCTAAAACCAATTGACTTCATGGAAAATAATACACAAAAAACTGTTACGTTGAAGTGCAATATAGCAAATGCGTTGTGCAAAGATGCGAATATATGCTACTATTGTGCAAAGTATCACCTTAGCTGCTGCAGTTAAATAACGCCACAATACATTAAATATACTCATAGTTTGTTTTTTTAAATAATCAAAGTTTTAGAAAAAATACTCATGTATCCTACAATATTAAGTATAAATATACAAAGCATCGCAGATGGGCATTACAGGTTAACCTACCAATTCGTAATAGATCAGGGGTAGTTTTAGGTCAAAATCAGTGAACTACTCATTTCAGTCCACAGTTACTAGCAAGAGCCTAAACCCTGCGGGGCAGCAGATATATGGGAAATAAAAATGCCTGCATATTCAATGATCGCATATAAATAAGCACAAAAGTCATCATGGGATAAATCCCCAGAATAAATAGTGTAACTGTCGTTCAAATTTCCAGGACCATGCCCCTACTCAATAAGTGCAAAACCCATTAAAGTGCAAATATAAAGTGCAAAATGTGAATATAAAAATGTGTAATATCATAATAATAGGTAGGCTGAGCCCAGTCATACCACTCCAACACGTCAAGGCTATTAGAAACTCATAATAAACCCTGTTTGGCAATAGTCATTGTTGATAAAAATTCAGTAGCATTTTCTATCATAGTAAAATACAGTACTGTTACAAACATCACACAGTGTAACTGAGACTGGTATATGTTACAAGGAGGAACCATAAGGATACAGTGTAAAAAACAACCATACGGGGACCAACAATCACAACTTCCTATGAATTTGTTCTATACTCTCTGCTAACCACTGGGGGTGCAATCCTAGTGTTCCATTGCAAGCTGGATACCTGTATGCCTGGAAGCTAAATGCAGTAGGTGATATAAGTAATTAAACAATTCCATATTAAAACAATAAATAATTATCAAATAGTTGCCACCACTCTAAGAAATTGCCTACTGTAATAAAGAGTTGCAACATGGACTGAATGAAGAGTAAATCCATGTAATTACTGATACAGACTTGTATGTAAATCTTCAGTTAAATTAAGGCCCCCTGGCTGTTTGGTGTAGAGCTGCAGGATATACTTGGTTTCCAACTTGCAAAGTTTGGATTCTCTGTTGCCTCCCTGTCTGCTTGCACTGACTGCATCTATAACATAACATTTTAGACCTTTGTTGTCACTTTGATGATATTCTCTAAAGTGCCTATCCACCGGGTACCTTGATTGACAATGGCTCTCAGATGCTGTAGGATACGCTTGTGAACTGCGTGCTTGGTGCTTCCTACATTATCTAAGTGAGCACGGGCATTCTAGGATGTAGATGGCGTACTCAGTGTTATTGGTAAGGACCTGCTGATCTGATGTCCCTTATTGCTAAATCCATCTCTATATGTGTAGGAGAGTAGGGTCTGCTATCCTATGGTCACCCCAAATTTTTGCTTTTTGCTTCACTGGTTTTCGACTTAATGTGGCTGTGGGCCTGCTAATCAGACCCACAGCCTGCTGTTCTCTCTCTAAATTCACATACATGTACTATAGGTACATAACCCAATTGGAACTGGACTCCTTGTCAGCCCCTGTACCATGCACTATAGGTGCTCAGGGCATAGGTGCCAACAAGGCCTACCAGGGGCTGCAGCATATCTTTTGCCACCCCTGGCTGGTACTTAAATCGACACAACTGGCTAATCACTCAGCTGGGGCAAGTTGGTATAATCACCCCTTGCTTAGATATAGTATTCCTATATCTAAACCTATATCTGGACACATATATACCTATAAGTCATTCCTATGGCAGGCCTTAACAATCATGGAGGCAGAGTGCTTGGTTTTATGAGAGATGGAGCTCTAGCATGACCTGAGCCTGTATGCAGCTGTCGGGACCAATTCCCTAAGCTGTTCCGGGATAATGCCATACCATATACTATTAAGTGCATTATAATCCATTGCGGTTATGTTCTAACTTTGGTTTGACATTATCAAAACATGTCCTGTTTGGTGTCATACGTTTTGGAATACTACCCCCTCGCCAGTCCTGGCGACGGGGGTAGCATTCCACCATTCTAGAGGGATAAGACATGTTACTTTACTGAAACGCGGTTGATTTTTAAAAGAGCCTCAGCATCACAAAATGGACGCTTCTGCCACAGCCACAAGTCTGACCTCCTGCTGCTGACCGAAACTCGGCCGAGGAGGCCTGGACAAAGGCTTTCCTCTCGCGGGGAGGTGTCACACCACCCCAGACAGGAGATAGTGGATTGTAGCAGGGAGGTTTGAAAGAAACCAGACAGTGCCGGGGGAGCACAAGGCTTCCCCTTGCATAATCCGGTCAAACCGGTTCTGGGGCACACCAGCCCCAGTCCCAGCGCGACCGTGGACAAAGGGAAAGGGGTGTAACCACCCCCTTCCTGGGTCCCACCCATAGGAGGGACCTAGCAGGTAATCCAGCCCACCAGATTGGTATAAGAGTGGGAGCAATGCCCAAGCATTCAGATTATCCTGACTGAAACTTATGAAACAAAACTCTCGACCCTTCGACATCCTACTCGACGTAGAAGACTGAAGAATCTCCCTTGTGGTCAAGGAGTGAGCACCCTGTGCAAACAGGCACCATCCAGCACCTCAATGTTTGCTTTGTTGCTGTTCCCGCCGGAACTCGAGCAACAGAGTTCAACAAGACCCAGCGTTCCTGCTTTCTAACAGTCTGATCCACAGTCCCTGCAAAGCTGAGACCCGTGGAGGCGACCTGAAGCATGGGGCAGGCCATCTTGGAAAGACCACGAGGCGCTGACCGTGCAGCTCCTGAGGCATCCTCGAAGCTGTGCATTGGGGTTTGAGAAACCCCAGCCATGAGCCACTCTGGCACTGAAGCTCACCCCTCTACACTCACCGAGTGCTGCATGAGGCCCTTCTGCAACTTTTGGCTCAACGCTTTGGTTCGGTCACTTGCCCGTTGGCTTGTGGCCCCAGAACCGATGAACCTTCAAATTTACACCACCAGTCCAGTTGCTCAAGACTGGCCCCCGCTCCCCTGAAAAGGAGCACCCTCTCTGACTTTGCTAGTCCAAGAAAGAAGCGATCTTCCAGTCCTGCGTGGATTGCGCTTGCCAAGGTTTGTTTGCTCCAATCCGGAAGCCGACACCACCGACAGTGAGAGCCTTTATGGGACAGCTCGTGATCCACTCCTGAACATCCTCGGTGCCCCAGAGTCCATGTGGCAACAGAGACAAGCTTCTCGACAACCACCTGATTGCGCCCAACATTGCCTGGTTCCTTCCTAGTTCCACCCTGGTCACTGCTGAGTGGCCCGGACTCTGTCCCCTCTGCTTTCAGGTACTCTACATCTTTGATCCACCCTTGGATCACACCGGACACTTCTCCTTCCCGATGCCTGCAGCATCTTCATCTTCAGGCACCATCGATCTGCGTGACGAAAGCCGACACTACTTCGCACCTGTGCACCCGCTTCCTGTGGGTGAGGTAACTCAGCAACGCCAGTGTTCCCACACTGGTACACATCTCTAGTGTATGTGTCTAAAGTTTTGTCCTTCTAGGTCAGTCGGAAGGTTCCTAAAACAGTAACTTTGTAACTTTTACGCACCATTGACTTTGCATTGGTGCATGCGTGTGCTTTAAGCGCTGCACCCGAGTCCCGCGGGCTTTTCCTGACTTCAGCATTGCTAGTCTCGATTGGTCCCAGCGATTCCCTAGGCCCAAGGCCTAACCACTGTTCGATTGGTATCTCTTATACCACTTTTTTGATATATGGTTTGAGTGGCCACCCGGCCTCATCCATAATTGTGCAACTTTCATATGTTTAACTGTGCTTTTGTTTAAACGCTTGTGCTTCTAGACTCATAAAGAGTATAGAGGATTATTCTAGTAATAAATACATATATTTTTATAATATACAGCAAACAATGGTAACGGCTTAAAAGAGCGCACAGCACAAAGTCCAGGTATACGTAATCAAACAATATGTAAAAGTGGTGCTCAGGAAGAGGTGGGGGACTGGTTACCACAGTCTCCAAGACAAACCAATGGTCCAAACAATTACTGTATTCCTCCGAGCACTCAATCAAATATCAAAAAGTCTTTATATAGTTTTCACTATTTCCTTTAATGTCCAATCTTCCTTCAAATTCAAATCCAATTTCCATCAAACGATAACTCGCAGCCAACACGTGTTTCGTCAAATCCGTATAGGACAGAATGACATCTTCAGGGCTGCAACCCAAATACTTACAATCAGTCTTAATTTACACAAATTCAAAATTACAAAGCAAAACAATTGGTACATTTCTCAACATTATGCAGTAATTCACTTGAAAATTACTTTTTTAACCTTAACTAAGGTCTAATATATGATTACAAGTATTTACACACCGATTTCATAAAGAAGGAACATAAGTGCCAAAACCATGATCTCCACATTACTTGATATGAACCATTTACATTCCAAAGCGTAACCGGCTTTAATTTTCATACGAGTCATAAGTAAAGGGTATAGGGTATAAGGCTGTGGTCCCCGATAACACCCATAGCTAACAGGTTCTCCAGCTTGTAATAATAAATCACTAGTCAATAACTCACCTATTTTGAGATAGATGTTTAAACTCTAATTGTCCACACGTGGTATATTTGATAGTTATCAGATATCGTCCTATTTTTGTAGTTTGCCTCGTATGTGCCAACTCCTATAGGTAAAGTTAATAAATGGTGCTGTCAATGCTAAATACTCAATACTTGTTAAGTCAAATAATAGCCAGTACCAGTCAGATCTAATCAGTTTTGATATTAATTGACCGATAATTACACTCACCAATTCGTAAAGGAATTTTTTGTATTTAATTTCAAACGTATATAAATGTTCCCATAGTCTTCGGTTCCAAGTTAAATATCATCCAAGTATCTGCGGATTGATCGAGTAAATTCCTAAAGTGAATTGACAACGCTGTCAGTACTATTCGTTAAACATGTGACGGCTTAAACAGAGTGTCAACAACCGACTGTATATAACAACTATGTATGTCTCACCTTTCGCATCAGTATCTGCGCGTACCCATATTATTTTATCTTCTAGTGGCTTCTATATTCTGCTGGGGGTCGCGTAACTAGTTAGCATGGAGGAGTCTTGTTCGTTATCGGAATTAACCAGACAAATCGCTCCACCAACTAAGAACGGCCATGCACCACCACCCACAGAATCGAGAAAGAGCTATCAATCTGTCAATCCTTTCCACTTTTTTGATATATGGTTTGAGTGGCCACCCGGCCTCATCCATAATTGTGCAACTTTCATATGTTTAACTGTGCTTTTGTTTAAACGCTTGTGCTTCTAGACTCATAAAGAGTATAGAGGATTATTCTAGTAATAAATACATATATTTTTATAATATATAACTTGTGTGGTGTCCTTTCATTTGATATTACAGGATTGTGATTGGTAAAACAGCTCGCTTAACACGACCTCTTGAGTTAAGCCTTTAAGGCTGCTTAGTCCATGCTACCATTAGGATAGCTTGTCTAATAAGGTTGACTTACAACCAGACACCATAAGGGTTGTTTGGACTGATACAAGGTGCCCCCAGAATTGGAGACATCATATATCAGGCCAACTTCTCACAATATGTCTTTTTGTTAATGCCATGGGTACATGATTTACAGGTCTTACACTTAAAAAAGCCACTGTTGGTTTGCAGCCAGGTAGTTTTTTCAATCACTTCCGGGCTGGTGTTAACCAACCTATCCCTCATCAAGGGAGCCCGCCTAAATATGATAGAGGCTGTTTTGGGGAGTGTGCTACCAATGACAGGGTCATTTAAAATAATTGGCCAATTATTATTAATGATCTGACGTAGCTCCTTTTGTTGTCTATTGTATCCTACTATAATCCTAAAAGGATTAGATTGAATCACTGGCTGGCTGCCAACCCCAATATTGCCAGGTCGGGCAGAAATAATCGACAGTGCCTTGGTGTCATACTTGTTGAGTAATTCTTGTCGACTGACTAGCATAGATTTGGTTTGAGCCTTTTCGATGACCTGACTAGTGTAACCCCTTTCTAGGAACCTGATCTTACTGGCTTTCAAAAAGTACAAATCGCGGTCATTGCTGCAAACCCTTCTCAGGCGAAGCATTTCTCCATAAGGTATAATCATGATCAAATGAGATGGGTGTGCACTACCAGCGTGGAGGATGGTGTTTCCAGCGGTAGCTTTTCTGAACAGTCTAGTCTCCAATTTGTTGTTACAGACATACATTTCAGTATCCAAAAAGGACACATTGGTTTGGCTAAGGGTTGCAGTGAATTTAAGATTATACTGGTTATCATTATTCTTAGTCACAAAATCTACTGCTTCCTCTTGATTGCCTCTCCACACCACAAACAGATCATTGATATATTGATACAAAGTGACCACCTTTGCCTCAACAATTTCACCATGGTTGGCTCTAAGGACCAGTTCCCCCCAAGCGCCCATGTGCAGACAGGCATAACTTGGGGAGAAACTGGCCCCCATTGCCACTCCTTGCAACTGCCTGTATAGTAGATTATTATACATAAACACATCATTTTCTAGGTAAAACTTAAGCATTTGTTCCAACATTCTGGTGTGATCTCTGAAGAGTGTATTCCTACGTGATAAATAGACATTGACAGCAGCAATACAATCCGAGTGTCTTATGCTTGTATAAAGCGCTGTCACGTCTAATGCAATCATCCAGCAATTGTCTTTCCACTCAATTTTTTGCAACTTAAATACAAAATCGCCAGTGTCCTGAATGTAGGAGTCTAATGCTCTGACATACCCCTGCATAAAATAATCAATGTACACTGATGTTTTTTTCAAGCAACCCACCTCTGGCAGAAATTATAGGTCAGCCAGGGGGGTTTGTCAGATCTTTGTGTACTTTTGGTATAAAATAGATCAGGGGCGTTGTCGGATTGTCCATTTTCAAGTACTTATATTCAGCTTCTGACAACAGTTTGTTGCTCCTCCAATTAGCGAGCTTCCGATGAAATTCAAGTTGCATAGTTTTCAATTGAGCCTTGTTCACTCTTTCATAGTGCTGCCTATCGTTGAGCTGTTTGTAAGCTTCCTTGTCATAGTCAGTTTGAGTTAATAGCACAAAATGTTCTGCTTTGTCTCTCGGTCGGACGACTATGTTTTAATTTTACTCAGTTTAGACACCAATTGCTCATATTGGAATGTCTGACTGTCAAATCTATGTTTACTTGTATAGATCCTTTTCTGTAGGTCTTTAAATTTGCACGTAATATTCTCTTAAAAGACATCAATCATATCTCATGGGATGATGGGGCTGAATGTTGAAGGTGGTTTAAATGTGTGAGTCGGGCTGTGGGATTTGGAGTCAGGCACCATATCCAATGACATTCTTGAACTTTGGGAAACTGAAGGAGTAGGTTATGCTGCAACCCGGAAGTAGGCGATGTAGCAATAGGACATTGGAGGTGAGCAGATCTAGAGTTTCGCTGGTGTTCAGAGTCCTCTATACAGGAGCTGCTTTCCACCTAAACTTGAGAACTACCCAGAGTTCTCTTCTTCTTTTTTGCATAATTTATTCGTCACTCTATGCCTGAAAGGGTCTTTTTTGACTTATACTGGGTGCTCCCTTGTGTCTGGACAAAGCTATACCTCTCTGAAGAGCTCTAATTAGAGCGAAACACTGTGTCGGGGGTTGCTTTTACTCATTTTAGATTGGCTTGGTTGGTATTTTACCAATTCAAAGCTGTAATATTGTGCCTGGAGTGGTAATTGGCTTTTGTCATTTTACAGCTCGGCAAGGACAGCATTGTGCTAGTCCTATGCTTAAAAACTTTGCTGTAGAACTGGTAAAAGACTTTCTCCATTTCTATCTCGACGTGGATAGCACTGTGCTAATCCTATGCTTAAAAACTTTGATAGAAAAGCAGACATTTGAGGTGAGCAGATCTAGAGTGTTGCTGGTGTTGAGAGTGCTCTGTACAGGAGCTGCTTTCCACCTAAACTTGAGAACTACCCAGAGTTTTGCATATATATATATATATATATATATATATATATATATATATATATATATATATATATATATATATATATATATATATATATATATATATATATATATATATATATATATATATATATATATATATATATATATATATATATATATATATTACCTACTGGTGGTCGCCAGTAGGTATATATAGTTAGGATTTTTTCTCTATGGGACTTTTGAAAATTCTATGTCTAATAACTTTGGCGTTTGTGGACAGAATCGGCTGAAATTTTCAAGAAAATGGCACATTTTGTTTCTGAACAGCCCCTGGAAATTTGGGGGGGTTTCGTCAAGGGGGGTCCCAAAACGCGTTTTTCCCATTCATTTTTCCATAGGGCGTTTGGCCTCACTTTTAGCTCGAACGGCTGAATGGATTTGCACGAAACTTGGCAAAATTGTAGGGACTGTTAGCCCGATGTGCCTTTGCTGGGTCTCAATATATGTGTTCCAGTGGATTTTGAGAAATTAACGTTTTAAAAAACAGATATATCTGTGACAGCGTCCCAGGTAGCGATCCGGTTCGCGTACTTTTCGCGTTACGGAACTTTGCTAAGCGAAGCTGATTGGCTCTCCGGTGTCTGTCAACATTCTAAACAGTCCGGAACGGCCGCCATCTTGTCTCTCGGTAGGATCGAGAGACAAGAGGAGAAAAACGAAGGGGGAATTTAATGAAAGGGGGCAAGGTAGACCCCTCTTGACCCCTAGGAATGATGTTGGAGTTATTAAAAGGTCCCGTGGGGCAAATACATTTTTTTTTATTTTTCGCGTTAGAAGCGCTTCCCGGTTCGCGAACCGGTAGCGAAACGGGAATTCGCCATTTTGTGTTTCGTTTTAATTAAATTACAAGATGGAGGAAAAACAATGTGAGAAATGGGTATAAGGGGGTACGGGAGACGTATCCTGACCCCCTACGTTTTCTGAGGGTGGCTGAGGATGCTCATATATGTTGATACATGTCTTCCAGCGGCTGCGCGTGAGCAGATTTTTATTTTTTTGCTGTGTGACGTTTGTTAATGTTCGATTCGAAGGAAATCAGGAAGTGTTGTCCGCCATTTTGTCACTGCGAGTAAATATATTGTTAAAAATAATTGTTATAAATTAATCCGTATTGATAAACATTGTTTGCGCCATTTTGCCTTTTTTCCAATGCCACACTTTTGTCGTGCACGGCAGCCATTTTAGATGCTTTGACCCGACCCACTCTCTGCACGCCGCCGATCCTCAGCATGGCTCCCCACCCTCGCAAGCATCTCCTCCATGCACTGGTCACCTCCGCTCTCTCTCTCATGCATGGGCCATAAACCTCCCCCCATCTGCGCTGCTCTTCCTTGAGAATCATACCCTGTGCCTGCCCGACACCTCCCTTTCACCCTATTCACTACCGCACCCTCTGGGTGTACGGGAGACATATCCTGACCCCCTATGTTTTCTGAGGGTGGCTGAGGATGCTCATATATGTTGATACATGTCTTCCAGCAGCTGCGCGTGAGCGGATTTTTATTTTTTTGCTGCGTGACGTCTGTTAACGTTCGATTCGAAGGAAATCAGGAAGTGTTGATCGCCATTTTGTCACTGCGAGTAAATATATTGTTAAAAATAATTGTTATAAATTAATCCGTATTAACATTGTCTGCGCCATCTTGGCTTTTTTCCAATGCCACACTTTTGTCGTGCACGGCAGCCATTTTAGATGCCTTGACCAGACCCACTCTCTGCACGCCGCCGATCCTCAGCATGGCTCCCCACCCTCGCAAGCATCTCCCCCACGCACTGGTCACCCCCGCTCTCTCTCTCATGCATGGGCCATAAACCTCCCCCCATCTGCGCTGCTCTTCCCTGAGAATCACACCCTGTGCCCGCCCGACACCTCCCTTTCCCTTTCACCCTATTCACTACCGTACCCTCTGACACTCCTCTTCCTCTGTGTCCGATTGTCCAGGCCGGTCCCAGGCTATCACTTAGCCCTGTGGATGTAGTTTATGGCCCCAACTGTAAAGAATCACCCCTCTTCAAAGGAGTTACAGTAGATCAAGGCCCTCACCCCATGAGATCCGTCACACCACACGCGTTCCTACTATCTGATAACGATCCTGTATTGTGATTGGGGAGTGGATTCTCACTGTGAGGGTGTGTGGGATCGAGCCTGAAGCGGAAGATTCCAGGGATGCCTTTTTGTACATCAAAGTCTTCACAATTATGTGTCACATTAAAAATATATAGCACTCCAACAAAGTAGTAGGATTATAACACTTTAATAACTTATAAATATATACAACGCTCCAACAAAGTAAACACGTTAAAAAAAAACATTTTAAACAAAGCAAAAATGGGCTGCTGTGAGGTGGCGTCAGTAGCGGTCCTTTGTGCGAATAGGCCGAAGGCAGCACAACCCGCTGAGATCCGGACGGCACCCAGGTGATGTCCAGTAAGTTGCCGCAATGGTCTTGGTATCCTACAATGCTGCACCGAAAAACGGCGTGGGGCGCCCCGGGAGGGGGGGGGGGGGCGGGAGGCGGCGTGAACGGGCCTCTCCAGGTGGAGGCTCCTCTGCTGCAATGGGGCGCCCCTTTAGCGTTTCAGTTGCCATTCAGCTGTTTTCCGCCCGCTTTTGCTGCACTGTGCTTCATCCGCAATGCAGTTGTTTATTGCCCGCTCTTGCGGCTACAGCGTCTCGCCCACCATCTAGTTGAATTGCGCCCACTCTTGCGGTGCAGCGATAGGTGGCTGCCACAGGACTCTTAAAATGGCGGCCGGCTCTTCGGATTTGGGCCTGGTCCACTAAAATGGCCCTGGGACACCTTGGAACTCGGAGGCTTGCCTGATAGGGCTTGGGCCCCATTCTCGAAAGCGTCCCCTCAGCCTTGAAGATTCTACAAAAGTCATGGGGGCCCCCGACTCCCGCAGGCTTCCGGTGGGGAGCGGCTGCCATGATTGCTTGCGGAATGGCCACGACGGAGCTACGAGATGGTGGTGCTCTCATGCTGACGCCAGCTTCACTCTGAAACATCCAGAAACACTGTAAACTATCAATTCGATGACTTCCGGTGGAGCCTCAACGTGACCCGGTAGGGAAGAACTTGCCCTCCCCTTTTTTGACTGATGGTTCTTGTTGCCTGTCCCCTCTGTTGTCATCTAACAGAACCTTTTTGGATTGCCGAGTAAGAAAAAAAAGGGTGGGGCTTTCATCGTTTGGGAAAAAAAAATGTTTTAATCCAACGAAAAGTGTTATTTTTAGGTCATATGATCAAGCATTTCATCATTAGGAAACCAAAAGTAAAATGAACCAATGAAAAGTTTTATAAAGAAGTCACATGACCTGTTATGCGGCTTTGGGCTATAAAAAGCCTACAAAATCTGTTGGCCTGTGAGGCGGCGTCAGTAGCGGACCAATGTGCGAATAGGCCGAAGGCAGCACAACGGGCCGAGATCCGGATGGCACCGAGGTGGTGTCCAGCAAGTTGCCGCACTGGTGTGGCCATCCTACAATGCTGCGCCGAAAGACGGCGTGGGGTGCCCGGGGGAGGGAGGCGGCGCAAATTGGCCTCTCTCGCCTCCCCAGGTGGAGGCACCTGATGTGCAGTGCGGCGCCCCTTACCGTTTCACTCCCCGTCCAGCAGAGTTGCGCTCGCACTTGCTGCTACAGTAGGCCGAAGGCAGCACAACGCGCCGAGATCCGGATGGCACCGAGGTGGTGTCCAGCAAGTTTCACTGGTGTGGCCATCCTACAATGCTGCGCCGAAAGACGGCGTGGGGTGCCCGGGGGGGGGGAGAGGCGGTGTAAACGGACCTCTTCCGCCTCCCCAGGTGAAGGCACCTCATCTGCAGTGGGGCGAATCTTAGCGTTTCACTCGTCTTCCAGCTGAGTTCTGCCCGCTCTTGCGGCACAGTGCCTCACCCTCCATCCAGCTGAGTTCCGCCCGCTCTTGCGGTACAGCGTCTCGCCCGCCATCCAGCTGAGTTCCACCCGCTTTTGCGGTACAGTGACTCACCCGCCATCTAGCTGAATTGCGGCTACTCTTGTGGTGCAGCGATAGCCAGCAGCAACAGGACTCTCAAAATGGTGGCTAGCTCTTTGGATTTGGGCCTGTTCCACTAAAATGGCCCTGGGACACCTTGGAACTCGGACGCTTGCCTGCTAGGGCATGGGCCCCATTCACGAAAGCGTCCCCTCTTTTGACTGATTGTTCTTGTTGAATATTTCTTCTGTTGTCATTTAACGGAACCTTTTTGGACTGCCGAAAGGGGTTCTGGTCCGACCGCTGGTTGGTGGAGACATTTTGACTATATCCTGGACCTGCCCGGCCTCGCCCAAAATGGCGCCGGTATAAATGGGACTCGTAACTCCTTGTTGTGTACTGGTTGCCCAACCTTGATATCACGAGATACGTATGCAGTTTTGAAGCACATGGCGGGTGGGGACGAGTATTGATTGAACATTTGGACATCCCTATTGATATTAAGTTCTGATGTGTTATTGATTACTGTACTATTGAAAGTTCGAATTAACGTCACCCATGGTACTTGCCCGCAAATGTATATCTAGATAATTTTATTGTAACTGGCCCTGTCGTACTTTAATTATAAAATGTACGTCCACCGATTCCGCAAATGTTAGACACCTTAGTTCTTGCAACCTAATGGGTCGCCCGTTACGTTCTTCTACAGTGTAAATGTCCCCTCATCATATACGATTCCAGTTTGCTCCGTGGCCGGCCCACGAGGTTATAGGCCCGTATTTGTATACTGACATTTTCACAATAAAGGTTTTTAAAACAAAACATGGTAGTAGTACCTACATTGGTAAAGTTTTGAATAATAGCCACTGTTTTCGAATCAGTAAAAGGCAAGTGAAATAAAGCAGACAAATTACATGACGGTTAAAAGGTATAATACGCAGGAACGCAGTAAGGATAAATGGTCAAGGGCTGTTGTGTTTTCCACTCCTGCAACATAAAGTGATCGATAAGAATCCGATATTCATGCCTATCAGCGACTAAGAGAGCAGGCCGAGCCTCTTTTGTTCAACGGCTCCCTCATGGGACAAAGAAACGCCCTTTTTCTCGAAATAGGAATATTTTACTTGCAGGACAGTTGTAAATTTCCCGGGAAAATACATTAGCCTGGAACATTGTTAGTGATAAACTGTAAATGCATCTGGGTCCTTTGCTTTACAAGTCAGAGTGAGAAAAAAAAAGGTGGGGCTTTCATCATTTGGGAAAAAAAAATATTCGAAAGCAATGAAAAGTTATTTTTAGGTTATATGACCAAGCCTTTCATCATTAGAATAACAAAAGTAAAATGAACCAATGAAAAGTTTTATTACAAGTCACATGACCTGTTATGCTTACGTTACGTGCTGCGCGCCGCACTCTGGATCGTTTCCGGGAAGATGCGCCTCGCGCACCGGACCACTTCCGGGTGCGCTAACGCGGCGCATCATATGACGCATTACGCGACAACGCAGGTCCAGAATATAGTCAAAATGTCTCCACCAACCAGCGGTCGGAACACAACCCCTTTCAGCAGTCCAAAAAGTTCTGTTAAATGACAAGAGAAGGGACAGGCAACAATAACCATCAATCAAAGAGGGGAGGGCAAGTTCTTCTCTACCGGGTCACGTTGGAGCTCCACCGGAACTGATATTGGTAGTCTACAGTGTTTCTGGATGTTTCAGACTGAAGCTGGCGTTAGCATGAGAGCACCACCATCTCGTGGCTACGTTGTGGCCATTCCGCGAGCAATCATGGCAGTCGCTCCCCACCGGAAGTTTACGGGAGTCGGGGGTCCCGGTGACTGTTGTAGAATCTTCAAGGCTGAGGGGACTCTTTTGGGAATGGGGCCCATGCCCTAGCAGTCAAGCGTCCGAGTTCCATGGTTGCCCAGAGCCATCTTTGCAGGCCAGGCCCAAGTCTGTGGAGTCGACCGCCATTTCGTGAGCTCCGTAGCAGCCGCCTGTCGCTGTACCGCAAGATTGGGTGCAATTCCGTTGGATGGCGGGTGAGACGTTGTAATAGCAAGAGCAGGCGCAATTCAGCTGGCCGAGCGAGGCACTGTGTCGCAAGAGCGGGCACAAGTCAGCTGGTCAAGGGAAGCGCTGGGGTGTAGCTGAGAAACCTCCACCTGGGGAGGTGGGGGAGGCTTGTTCGCGCCGCCTCTCCCTTCTACTGCACCCCACGCCGTCACCTGGCGCAGGTATATGTGATGGTCGGACCAGGGCACCGCAGGACGTGTCTTCAGGTCAAACGGATTGTGGGACAAGGTGTGGAGCAGGCGCAATTATCTCGGGGGCCTCCGTCAAGCGGTTCAGGGAGGCACCGCATCACATTGTTTTCCAATGCAGTCAGGTCCACAAACAGCCCCCACTTACTTTGAGAATAGTGAAGCTGCAGCAGGTGCAAATAAGCTTCAGACAGTGTTACAAGCGCTGCTCCGAACCCTCAACTATGGCACCCAACATCCAGGACTTATGCCATTTGTGCAAGGCAGTGACATCGAAGCATCTCAGGGACCAAGCAACATACCATATCCAGAGTCCTTCCCATAACCTCTGCCTTCCTTCTTACCTAGTTATTGTTCTTTCACTCCCACTCCAGGCTTTTAGTCTGTGGATGGAAAACCATGAACCTACACTCATCTATAAAAATCTTACTATTGATTGTTTTTTTTTAGCCCAAAATACAAAGGCTTGTTTGGATCGATGTTGCAGCAGGCTGCCATGTAAATAGTTATTTAATAAAATGTTTTACCATGTTACTTTGCTGGTGTGTTGTATATATTTATAATATTTGCATACTGTTTGTCGTTATTATGGGTGGGGTGGGCGGCGGAGCCGAGCTGTCTTGCAGCCATCATGGTGTCGAGCTCAGTTCCTCTCACTAGTTTCGTATTTGTCATGAAGTGTTGTTCATAATGTTTCTATTTTAGCGAGGTCAAAAAGAGATCCCATTAGTGGCCTACTGATTTTGCTTGATTCCTTTTGTTTTTTAACGATTTTTCACTATCTGCAAAGACTAAACAGAGTATTGTGACTCTGTGCTTGTTTGTAAATAGAGAATGACCCAAAGAGAACCAATTCCAAAACAATAAATGCTAGGATAACAATCAATCAAATGGAGAGGGAAGCAGGCACGACGGATTACAACGGGGGCAAAGGCCTGTGTTACCTACCCTTCACTATCTGCAAAGAGAGAATACTCCTAAAAGAAAAGAGGAGGGGGGGGGCAGCGTTCAAAGCACATCAGCGTGCATAAATACGAAAATGTTTTTACCTACCACGTACTTGACATTTTACAACTTTTGATATTTGCTATTAAAAAACCATTGAAATTCACTAAAAAAACCATAGGTTATAGACCATATATAGTTAGGAATTAGCATTTACAAAACCTTGAAAATTCACTGAAAAAACCATAGGTTATAGACCATATATAGTTAGGGATTAGCATTTACAAAACCTTAATTTACTCGCACAAAACCATTGAAATTCGCATATATAGTTAGTTGCACTAACTATATATCGCGCACCCGCAATCCACTGCTGATGATGTCACATATTACATCATTCATGACATGGTCAGTGACATCACTGATGACATCTCAAATGACATCTCAAATGACATCACTGATGACATCTCAAATGACATCACTGATGACATCTCAAATGACATCACTGGTGACATCACTGATGACATCTCATTTGACATTACTGATCACATCACTGATGATACAATCAGTGTAAACAGACACTCACAGACTGTCACTTATCCATGGAGTTACTCACACACCTAGTCAGTCATGCAAAGAATCAATCACACCTCCATTTCCTCAACTATACAGTTATACACATCTTACTTATTCAAACATATACTAACACATATTTACTCTCTTATACAATCCCTGATACATGTTCACAATGATCCATACAGCCACTCACACATTCACTGGCTCTTATGCACAGTTATTTATATATGTCAACTCTCACATGTACTGTGTTTTACATATGTACTTACTTTGACATGTAGCACTGAGAAATCCATTCACTCACCAATACACTCATGCAGACAGTCAACCGCCCATACAGCTGTTTCCACATGCACTTATGAACCCATACATATAGTGAATCAACTACTCACACATCTATGCACAGAGTCACACACCTCCCAGCCACCCACACACACACTCAGTCTCCCATACAAATACTTGGGCAACCAATCAATAACCCATATAGTTACTCATATAGCTACTGATCAACACATGCAGCAGTTTACAGAACAACAGACATAATGATGCACAAATTAAGACAGTTTAGTCACTAACCCATGCACTCAGTGAGACACATTTAATCACTCACTCATGTAGTCAGTCATGCACCTACTAAATCCTTCATCCAGACACTTATACATCCACTCATTCTTCAATATGTAAGTCATATTTTAACTTTACAGAAACATACAGTCACTGGGTGTTGTCATCAGTGATGTCATCAGTGATGTCATTTGAGATGTCATTTGCGATGTCATCAGTGATGTCACTGACCATGTCATGAATGATGTAATATGTGACATCATCAGCAGTGGATTGCGGGTGCGCGATATATAGTTAGTGCAACTAACTATATATGCGAATTTCAATGGTTTTGTGCGAGTAACTTAAGGTTTTGTAAATGCTAATCCCTAACTATATATGGTCTATAACCTATGGTTTTTTCAGTGAATTTTCAAGGTTTTGTAAATGCTAATTCCTAACTATATATAGTCTATAACCTTTGGTTTTTTCAGTGCATATATATACATATATATATATATATATATATATATATATATATATATATATATATATATATATATATATATATATATATATATATATATATATATATATATATTCACTGAAAAAACCATAGGTTATAGACCATATATAGTTAGGAATTCGCATTTACAAAACCTTATTTTACTCACACAAAACCATTGAAATTCCATATATAGTTAGTTGCACTAACTATATATCGTGCACCCGCAATCCACTGCTGATGATGTCACATATTACATCATTCATGACATGGTCAGTGACATCACTGATGACATCACTGATGACATCTCAAATGACATCACTGATGACATCTCAAATGACATCACTGATGACATCACTGATGATATCATTCATGTGATAATACGATGAAACTCTTCAGACTCTAATATAACCTTAGATACAATCAGTGTAAACAGACACTCACAGACTGTCACTCATCCATGGAGTTACTCACACACCTAGTCAGTCATGCAAAGAATCAATCACACCTCCATTTCCTCAACTATACAGTTATACAAACTTTACTTATTCAAACATATACTAACACATATTTACTCTCTTATACAATCACTGATACAAGTTCACAATGATCCATACAGCCACTCACACATTCACTGGCTCTTATGCACAGTTATTTATATATGTCAACTCTCACATGTACTGTGTTTTACATATGTACTTACTTTGACATGTAGCACTGAGATATCCATTCACTCACCAATACACTCATGCACACAGTCAACCGCCCATACAGCTGTTTCCACATGCACTTTTGAAACCATACATCTAGTGAATCAACTGCTCACACATCTATGCACAGAGTCATACACCTCCCAGCCACCCACACACACACTCAGTCTCCCATACAAATACTTGGGCAACCAATCAATAACCCATATAGTTACTCATATAGCTACTTATCAACACATGCAACAGTTTACATAACAACAGACATAATGATGCACAAATTAAGACAGTTTAGTCACTAACCCATGCACTCAGTGAGACACATTTAATCACTCACTCATACAGTCAGTCATGCACCTACTAAATCCTTCATCCAGACACTTATACATCCACTCATTCTTCAATATGTAAGACATATTTTAACTTTACAGAAACATACAGTCACTGGATGTTGTCATCAGTGATGTCATCAGTGATGTCATTTGAGATGTCATCAGTGATGTCATCAGTGATGTCACTGACCATGTCATGAATGATGTAATATGTGACATCATCAGCAGTGGATTGCGGTGCGCGATATATAGTTAGTGCAACTAACTATATATGGAATTTCAATGGTTTTGTGTGAGTAAAATAAGGTTTTGTAAATGCGAATTCCAAACTATATATGGTCTATAACCTATGGTTTTTTCAGTGATTTTTCAAGGTTTTGTAAATGCTAACTCCTAACTATATATGGTCTATAACCTATGGTTTTTTCAGTGAATATATATATATACATACATATATAAACATATATCATCTGTATATCTATATAAATACAAACATAAATGCATGCATACATATACTTATATGCATACAGATGCATGTTATTTACATGAAAGTTGAAAAAACACTAATAAAAGCAAAGCTAAAAAGCCACCTCATTACAAACAGAATGGCTTTAACTTAAACGAGGGCGAGATCTATTGCATTTTCAATGCTTGTTTACTTTGGTTCCATCAAGAAGGCATTCAGATGTGTCACACATTTGCCATAAATTCTGAATGTTAGCACTCTAGTTGCACATTAGATCACTGTAGTAAAGCTACTGCTCACCAGGGACGTCTGCTGCTGGTATTCAAAGTGCATGTTTCAGTCTGCATGTCAAAAATTTTTTAATGAAATAGAAGAGGATTTGAGAAGTCACTCAAAATGATCCCTAATTTTTCTTTCTGAAGCACTAATCATACTTTCTATGGCAAAATTAACCCCCTCATGTTGTTCCTTTTTAAATTGAGTGTTTTCAGACTTACCACTTCATTCCAATCAAGATGGCTTCTGGTGTGCCATACTTTTGTCATAAGTAAGACTGTTAGCGCTCTAGTTGTTCTTTAGAACACTCTGGGACATTCTGTCATTGGGCTATACTTGGGGTACATCTGGGTGATATTTGGGCTACATTTAGGCTCTTTTGTCTCTGGTGGCCATCTTGGGAGACTGTATGTCAGAATTTTTTAATGAAATTGAAGAGGGTTTGAGAAGTCACTCAAAATGTGCCCTAATTTTTCTTTCTGCAGCACTAATCATAATTCATATGGCAAAATATACCCCCTCATTTTGTTCCTTTTTAAATTAAATGTTTTAAGAGTTACCACTTTATTCCAATCAAGATGGCTTCAGGTGTGCCATACCTTTGTAATAAGTAGGACTGTTAGCGCTCTAGTTGTTCTTTAGAACACTCTTGGACATTCTGTCATTGGGCTATACTTGGGCTACATCTGGGTGATATTTGGGCTACATTTGGGCTCTTTTGTCTCTGGTGGCCATTTTGGGAGACTGCATGTCAGAATTTTTTAATGAAATAGAAGAGGATTTGAAAAGTCACTCAAAATGTGCCCTAATTTTTCTTTCTGCAGCACTAATAATACCTTCTATTGCATAATATATCCCCTCATTTTGTTCCTTTTTAAATTAAATGTTTTAAGAGTTACCACTTTATTCCCATCACGATGGCTCCAGGTGTGCTATACCTTTGTAATACGTAGGACTGTTAGCGCTCTAGTTGTTCTTTAGAACACTTTAGGAGGCTGCAGTAGAGCACAAAGGAATCAACTGACAGTCTCTGTCCTTGTTGGATGTACATGTTTTACTGAGAATGTCAGACTTCATTTTCACATGACTGAGAAAGATAATGTGAATTTACAGAAAATATGCTTTCAGTTTAGCTTATAGATCCCCTTCCAAACCACTGTGGGAAAATCATGAGATATTAGTTTTCTTTCAAACAATATTCATGATATCACAGCAGAAGGTTTTTTCACATGGTAAAATCACCTTAGAACCCACCACAATTCCTAAAACGAGTATGGTACAATCAACAAATGATTTATAATGTAACTAAAGTCCTAAAACCCTCTATTAACTACAATGCTTTTTAATGAGGTGCTATCATGTATATTGGTCCCAAGATGGCTGCCAACACTTCTTGGATGAAGTGCTGACAGCCAATCAGATCAGATGTGTGGTTAGGCTCCGCCCAGATATATATCTTTTTTTGAACCTAAATTACTCAAAATCCACTGGAGCACATATATTGAGACCTAGCAAAGGCACATCGGGCTAACAGTCCCTACAATTTTGCCAGGTTTCGTGCAAATTCATTCAGCCGTTCGAGCTAAAAGTGAGGCCAACCGCCCTATGGAAATTAACATGGGAAAAACGCGTTTTGGGACCCCCTTTTTTCTCGGCCCCCCCTTGATGAAACCCCCCCAAATTGTCAGGGGCTGCTCAGAAACAAAATGTTCCATTTTCCTGAAAATTTCAGCCAATTCCGTCCACAAACGCCAAAGTTATTAGACATAGAATTTTCAAAAATCCCATAGAGAAAAAATCCTAACTATATATACCTACTGGCGACCGCCAGTAGGTAATATATATATATATATATATATATATATATATATATATATATATATATTCACTTAAAAAACCATAGGTTTCACACCGGTTATAGTTAGGAATTAGCATTTAAAAAACCTATTAAATTCACTGAAAAAAACATAGGTTTCACACCAGTTATAGTTAGCTGGAAATTTTACTGATATAAAACCATTCCCACGTTATAGTTAGTCGGACTCACTATAACTTGCGCGTGCAATGCACTGCTGATGACATCACATATTACATCACTCATGACATGGTCAGTGACATCACTCATGACATCACTGATGACATCTCAAATGACATCACTGATGACATCGTCCAGTGAATGTGTGTCTTTCTGAAAAATAAATATATTTTATATATGTATATGTTAAGATCGATGGAAGAATAAATGTTTAAATAACTGTCTAAATGGATGTTTTTAAAAAAGAAAATTGATTGGTTAACTGGCTTATTAAGTGTATCTTAGTGAATACATATATTAGCGAGTAATGTTTAAATATTTAAATATATGTATCAGTGTTTTACTTTGTGTATAAGTGGCTGCATGGGTTGGTGAGTAGCTACATGTGTGTGTATATGGGTTATTAGATGTTTTTTTAGTATCAGTATGAGTGTCTGTATGGTTTGGTGGGGCTGTTACTTAGCACATAGATGCATCAATGACTGACTCACTGTTTGTATGTGTTTTGAAGACAGCATTTGTGTAGGATTGTATGGGTGGATGAGTGTGTATATGTGTGTGTTAGAGAGTGAATGCCTCTCTCACTAGTGTCTTTATGAGTAACTACATATGTTTTAATCTTGTATATATGAGAATTGATGTATATAAGTAAGTATATGTGAGAGTGAGGGATTGAAAGAGTTCCTGTTTAAATAAGTATGTGTTTCTATAAGTGATTGTTTAAGAGAGTAAGTATGTGTAAGTTTCCTTAGAAGTAATGTGCTAATGTGTGTATAGTTGTATATGCAAATAAATGGATGTTTATTAGTTTATTTGCATGTGTGAGTATATGTATGAGTAAGTTTTTGATGACCGTCAGTGTGTAACCGAATGAATAGGGGTATCACTACATATGATGAGTGAGTATATGTATGAGTGAATACATAAAACTGTTGGTGAATGTGTGAATTTGTATATAGATGGTGAAATTACTGAATTGGTTGTTGTAACTGGTATGGGTATATCCACTTTTTTGTTAATGTTAGTTTATATTTTTGAATATGTGTTTCAAAGGTTACTTTACAGTGAAAGGAGGTCTGTCACTGTGTTACAAGGATGGTGTCATCAGTGATGTCATGAGTGATGTCACTGACCATGTCATGAGTGATGTAATATGTGATGTCATCAGCAGTGCATTGCACGCGCAAGTTATAGTGAGTCCGACTAACTATAACGTGGGAATTTCAATGGTTTTATATCAGTAAAATTTCCAGCTAACTATAACTGGTGTGAAACCTATGTTTTTTTCAGTGAATTTAATAGGTTTTTTAAATGCTAATTCCTAACTATAACCGGTGTGAAACCTATGGTTTTTTAAGTGAATTTCATAGGTTTTTTAAATGCTAATTCCTAACTATAACTGGTGTGAAACCTATGGTTTTTTCAGTGAATTTCATAGGTTTTTTTAATGCTAATTCCTAACTATAAGTCTCACTTTATAAATAAGACTGTTAGCACTCTAGTTGTTCTTTAGAACACTCTGGTACATTCTGTCATTGGGCTACAGTTGGGCTACATCTAGTTGAAATTTGGGCTACATTTACATTTTTTGGTCTCTGGTGGCCATCTTTGGGCTACATTGGGCTACATTGGACTACATTTGGGTTACATTTTGGCATTTTTGCATATATATATAGCCCAATGTAGCACAATATATATTTTATCAAAGTTAATTTTCGTAAAAACCACTTAAGAATAGGGCTACCAGTCCCTACAATTTTTCCCATTTTTATTTTTTTTTTTTTTGCTTTGGAGCGCTCCCGGTGCGCTTCCCGGGGAGCGCCCCGAAAAGCGTACTTTTATAAAGCGCCCCCGGGCGCGCTCCGAGGAGCGTCCCATAAGCGCCAATATCGCGAACGAAAACATGATCATGACGTATCGCGTAGCCGCGTCCGCGTGATACGCACAGCGTAAGCGCACCCGGAAGTACTCGAACGAATACGATCGCGCAACGTAAACATCCGACGCGCTTACGCTACGCGACCCAAAGCGCCCCCGGGCGCGCCCCGGGGCGCGTAGCGTAAGCGCGTCGGGTCATGTGACCTGAAAATAACACTTTTCATTGGTTCATAACAGTTTTAGTTTCATAATGATGAAGCCCCTGGTCTTGTGACCTGAAAATAACACTTCTCATTGGTTCAGGACAGTTTTTTTTCTAAATGATGAAAGACCCCACCTTTTTTCCTTATTCTGACTTTGTCCTTTGACTGAGGAAGACCTGTTTGTACATCTCTATACCTTTTTGATATTAATAATGGCTTCAGTAGCAGCAGCAGCTGGTGCATCTGCCCCACCACCACCACCACAACCACCAAGAGGACCACCTCAAGATTATATTGGTGGTCAAGAACAGGAGGAGGAGGAAGAGGAAGAGGAGGAGGGGAGGAGAAGATGGCTGCCTGAAGAAAATACCCCATACAAACCCAAGCCACACATTGTATGGGAGTTTTTTTCAATCCCAGAGGGCAAGAAAAAAGTGAATGCGCCCAAGGTAACTTGCCTAATCTGCAATGATGAACTTTCACGGGGCAACCCAAACAAAAAATATTCATTTGGTAACTATACCATGATTCGTCATATGACCAGAAAGCACCCAAACAACTACTCTCGTGCTGAGTTCAGGGAACTGGCCAGTAACCTCCCCCAGTCGTCAAGGACCACCTCCCAAACAAACCAACCCACTTCATCGGGACCAGAAACATCCGAGATGATGCCTTGCATTCAGCCAATTTTGCTGATTTTAAAATCACTTGTTCTGCATGTGGCAAGCTTATCGCCTATGGTGAAAAAAGCGTTAAGCTCATCGTCCTTGCAGGTGATAATCACAAGTGCCCCAAAAAGAAGTAATTTTTTGGGTTTTTTATTTTTTTGCTCCAGTTGAGCCAGTTTCAATTCCCTTTTTTTGTTTCTCCCCCTTAAAAAATACAAAAAAAATATAAAACTGTTTTGAAAAGCCAAAAAAAGTTCAAAAAGTTCAAAAAACACAAAAAAAATATAAAACAACAAAAAGAAGAAAAAAAAAAGTTCTTTTTAGAACTACCTCCAATTTCTAAATAAAAACTTCATTTTTTAAAAACTCTGTCATCTTTTTCCTTCATTTTACGCTCCCCGGTGCGCTACCTGGTGCGCGTACCGGGCGCTTCCCCCGCGCAAAACGGAAAAAAAAAAAATATTTTAAACGCCCCGCGGGGCCCTTTTATAGCCCCCACATCAAACCTAGGGGGTCAAGGGGGGGTCTACCCTGCCCCCTTATGGTCATTTCCCTCTTTGTTTTGCCCACTTCTCGTGTCTCGATCCTACCGAGACACAAGATGGCGGCCGCTCCAGACTGTTTCGAATGTTTACAGACACCCGAGAGCCAATCAGCTTTCCGTGCGCACCTCGCGTGGCGTGCCCGGTGCGCGCACCGGTGCACGTAACAGTGCGCGGCTATAGATATATATATTTTTTTGAACCTTAATTACTCAAAATCGACTGGAGCACATATTTTGAGACATAACAAAGGCACATCGGGCTACCAGTCCCTACAATTTTGCCAAGTTTGGTGGAAATCCATTCAGCCGTTCCGGCTAAAAGTGAAATCGACCGCCCTATGGAAATTAACATGGGGAAAACACGTTTTGGGACCCCCCTTTTATCTCGGCCCCCGCTTGACGAATCCCCCCCAAACTTTCAGGGAAGGACCGGAACGCCGCGAGGCCATTTTGAGGAAATGTTGAGACAGATTCGTCAACCGGCGCCAAAGTTATTCCAAATAGAATTTTGAGATTTAACATTGAAAAAAATCCTAACTATAACTACCGGTAATATATAAATATATATATATATATATATATATATATATATATATATATATATATATATATATATATATATATATATATATATATATATATATATATATTCACTGAAAAAACCATAGGTTTCACACCAGTTATAGTTAGGAATTAGCATTTAAAAAACCTATTAAATTCACAAAAAAAACCATAGGTTTCACATCAGTTATAGTTAGCTGGAAATTTTACTGACATAAAACCAATGAAATTCCACGTTATAGTTAGTTGGACTCACTATAACTTGCGCGTGTAATGCACTGCTGATGACATCACATATTACGTCACTCATGACATGGTCAGTTACATCACTCATGACATCACTGATGACACCATCCTTGTGACACAGTGACTGATCTCCTTTCACTGTAAAGTAACCCTTGAAACACATATTCAAAAATAGAAACTAACATTTTCAAAAAAGTGGATATACCCATACCAGTTACAACAACCAATTCAGTAATTTCACCATCTATGTACACATTCACACATTCACCAACAGTTTTATATAGTCACTCATACATATACTCACTCATCATATGTAGTGATACACCTATTCATCCTGTTACACACCGACAGTCATCTAAAAGTTACTCACACATATACTCACATATGCAAATAAACTAATAAACATCCATTTATTTGCATATACAGATATACACACACTACCACCTTACTTCTAAGGAAACTTACACATATGTACTCTTTTAAACAATCACTTATAAAAACACATACTTATTTAAACAAGAACTCTTACAATCTCTCACTTTCACATATACTGACTTATATACATCAATACTCACATATACTAGATTAAAATATATCTTGTTACTGATAAACACACTAGTGAGATAGGCATTCAATCACTAACACACACATATACACACTCATCCACTCATACAGTCCTGCACATATGCTGTTTTCAAAAAACATACAAACAGTGAATCAGTCATTGATACATCTATGTGCTAAGTAACACCCCCACCAAACCATACAGACACTCATTCTGATACAAAAAAAATCTAATAATCCATATACACACACATGTAGCTACTCAGCAACCCATTCAGCCACTTATACACAAAACGAAACACTAATACATATATTTAAATTTTTAAACATTATTCGCTAATATATGTATTCACTGAGATACACTTAATAAGCCAGTTAACAATCAATATTTTTTTTAAAAAAATCCATTTAGACACTTATTTAAACATTTATTCTTCAATCAACTTTTACATATACGTATATAAAACATATTTATTTTTCAGAAAGACACACATTCACTGGATGGTGTCATCAGTGATGTCATGAGTGATGTAACTGACCATGTCATGAGTGATGTAATATGTGATGTCATCAGCAGTGCATTACACGCGCAAGTTATAGTGAGTCCAACTAACTATAAGGTGGAATTTCATTGGTTTTATGTCAGTAAAATTTCCAGCTAACTATAACTGATGTGAAACCTATGTTTTTTTTTGTGAATTTAATAGGTTTTTTTAATGCTAATTCCTAACTATAACTGGTGTGAAACCTATGGTTTTTTCAGTGAATTTCATAGGGTTTTAAAATGCTAATTCCTTTCTATATCGAGTTTCTAACCTTTTTTTTTTTTTTTTACAATTTGCTGTTTTGTGTAAGTATTCATTTTCTTTTTTTATATATTTTTTTCTTTTGCGCTCTGGGTGCGCGCTCCGGTAAGCTCTCCGGTAAGCTCTCCGGTAAGCTTTCCGGTAAGCTAACCGGTAAGCTCACCTGAAAGCGCACCCAGAGTGCTACTTTCGTTCGTGAAAAAAAATATGAATGAAAAGTTAATAATAATGCAAAACATTACGTACCATACAAATAAAATCAGTTTTTTTTTATAAGGAAAATGATTATGCATTTCCGTAAAAGTTTGATGACGTCACTTCGGCGCGCAACGTAAGTGCCCTCGGAAGCGCCTACGTTCGCGCCACGTAATCGCATCCGGAAGCGCCTACGTTCGCGCCACGTTTGCGCCCCGGAAGCGCCTACCTTCGCGCCGCGTAAACGCACCCGGAAGCGCTCCGGAGCGCGCAGCGTAAGCGCGTCAGGTCATGTGACCTTAAAATAACACTTTTTATTGGTTGCTAACAGTTTTTTTTACAAAGAATGAAATCCCCACCCATTTCCTTCACTTCTTTTTTCACTTTTGTGACTGAAAGACCTGCCTTTTTGCTCCAGGATATTTCTTGGTTTTTCAATGGCTGCCAGACAATCCAGCAGTGAGGATGAACCAGAATTCATCAATGAAGAGCCTCCTCAACGAAAAGTTAAGGAACATTTCATTTGGAAATTTTTTATAATCCCACCTGGACTAAAAAAGGTAAATGCTCCAAAAGTGCAGTGCAAGATCTGCAAAGAAGAGCTGTCACGAGGAAACCCATTGAAAAAGTACTCTTTTGGGAACTTCACAATGATCCGGCATATGGAGAGGAAGCACCCCCAGAATTTTGCCCGGGAAAGTGTCAGGGCTCTGGCACAAGGGGTTCCCAGTGATGGGGCCTCTACATCAACCGGAGGAGCAACTTCTTCTGGGAGGGGGCAATCACAGGAGCAGGTGCCAAACATTCAACCTGCATTTAACCATGGTGTCCTCAGATGCAGATACTGCAATCAACTCCTCACCTTTGGGGAGCAAAGTGTCCAGCTCATGGTTCGAGCATTGGAGAACCATCGCTGCCCTTCCCACCCCTAATTTTTTTTGTTTTATTTTGCTCCTGTTGAGCAGTTTCCATTCCCTGTTTTTGTTCCTGTTTTGAAAAAAGAAGAACACCAAAAGTTCTTTTCAGAACTACCTCCAATTCTCATCCAAGAGCTATATTCTTAAAAAAATGAAAAAGAGTAAGTGAAATAGAGTGCATTGATAATTGAAAGGAGAATGAGTAAGAAAGAACAGAAAGGTATGAGAGGAAAAAAGAAGTGAAGTAGGAGGACTGAAAGAAGGTGAGTGTTAGGAAAGAAAGTTATAAGAAGAAGAGTGAATATGGGGAATGTTGTTATTCAATGAAAATGTTGAAAAAGAACAGGAGTGTTGAAGGATAAGAAAAGATGCATTGCTGGAGTTGAAGGTAGAAGGCCTCATTTATGAAGCCATGCGTCACTTTAACACCACCAAAGCATCACTTTTTGTGACACAACATTCCAATAAAAAATGCATCTTATTTATTCATATTTACAAAGTGGCGTTTCTGGGTAAATACATCACTTTGTAAACCCCTGTGCCACATTATTCCTACGTCAGGTGTAATGTATGCAAAAGGGACGTATTGACGCAAGAAAGGGTTGTAGAGGTGACACAGTGAATAAACTGGAGGCCTCATTTCTGAAAAGTGACGCATCGCTACGTGA
Source organism: Lissotriton vulgaris (assembly GCF_964263255.1). Lineage (NCBI taxonomy): Eukaryota > Metazoa > Chordata > Amphibia > Caudata > Salamandridae > Lissotriton > Lissotriton vulgaris. Next base: position 881,078,761 of record NC_141693.1, read on the forward strand.
AAACAGCAATGCATCACTTTTCTGGGCGCACTCCTTATGACATTCCAGATATGTCATATTTAATTTATGACTAATCAATTCGCAAGGAGTTACAGATACGTCAGTATTTCTGACGTATCTGTAAACACAAAAGTAACGCATTGCTAGAGTGCGTCACAAAAGTGACGCAACTCCAGTAATGCGTCCTTTCACATGGGGAAAGCACCATGTGAAAGGTCTTGCATCAGTCTTACACCTGCTGTGAGGCAGGCGCAAGATTTTGACGCAACAGCATCCTAAAAGTGACGTAGTGAAATCTCATATATTTCACTGCGTCGCTATTACCAAGCTTTTTGCGGGGGAACGCCCCCTCTGCATACATTATACCTGACGCAGATATAATGTGGCACAGGGTTTTAAAAAGTGACCCATCTACCTAGATGCGTCACTTTTTAAATATAGCGCAACGAGGCACATTTTTGTACACCGCTGGTGCGATGCGTCACTTTTCTGTGCGCACTCCTTACGACATTCCAGATGTGTCATATTTAATGTATGAGGAATCATGTCGCAAGGAGTTACAGATACGTCCGTATTTCTGACGTATCTGTAAACACAAAAGTGACGCATTGCTGGAGTGCGTCACAAAAGTGACGCAACTCCAGTAATGCGTCCTTTCACATGGGGAAAGCACCATGTGAAAGGTCTTGTGTCAGTCTTACACCTGCTGTGAGGCAGGCGCAAGATTTTGACGCAACAGCATCCTAAAAGTTACGCAGTGAAATCTCATATATTTCACTGCGTCGCTATTACCAAGCTTTTTGCGGGGGAACGCCCCCTCTGTATACATTATACCTGACGCAGATATAATGTGGCGCAGGGTTTTAAAAAGTGACCCATCTACCTAGATGCGTCACTTTTTAAATATAGCGCAACGAGGCGCATTTTTTTACACCGCTGGTGCGATGCGTCACTTTTCTGTGCGCACTCCTTACGACATTCCAGATGTGTCATATTTAATGTATGAGGAATCATGTCGCAAGGAGTTACAGATACGTCAGTATTTCTGACGTATCTGTAAACACAAAAGTGACGCATTGCTGGAGTGCGTCACAAAAGTGACGCAACTCCAGTAATGCGTCCTTTCACATGGGGAAAGCACCATGTGAAAGGTCTTGCGTCAGTCTTACACCTGCTGTGAGGCAGGCGCAAGATTTTGACGCAACAGCATCCTAAAAGTGACGCAGTGAAATCTCATATATTTCACTGCGTCGCTATTACCAAGCTTTTTGCGGGGGAACGCCCCCTCTGCATACATTATACCTGACGCAGATATAATGTGGCGCAGGGTTTTAAAAAGTGACCCATCTACCTAGGTGCGTCACTTTTTAAATATAGCGTAACGAGGCACATTTTTTTACACCGCTGGTGCGATGCATCACTTTTCTGTGCGCACTCCTTACGACATTCCAGATATGTCATATTTAATGTATGACGAATCATGTCGCAAGGAGTTACAGATACGTCCGTATTTCTGACGTATCTGTAAACACAAAAGTGACGCATTGCTGGAGTGCATCACAAAAGTGACGCAACTCCAGTAATGTGTCCTTTCACATGGGGAAAGCACCATGTGAAAGGTCTTGCATCAGTCTTACACCTGCTGTGAGGCAGGCGCAAGATTTTGACGCAACAGCATCCTAAAAGTGACGCAGTGAAATCTCATATATTTCACTACCTAAATGCGTCACTTTTTAAATATAGCGCAACGATGCGCATTTTTTTACACCGCTGGTGCGATGGTGCTTTCCCCTTGTGAAAGGATGCGTCACTTTTTAAATATAGCGTAACGAGGCGCATTTTTTTACACCGCTGGTGCGTCACAAAAAGTGACGCACAGGCGGCGCAAAACTGGCAGCACAAGTCCTTCATAAATATTGTCCTGGATCTTCCCCGTGCTTCGCTCCCCGGTGCGCTTCCCGGGCGCTCCCCCCGTGTTTTTCAATTTTTTTTTTTTAAATGCTCCGCAGGACCCTATTTTAGCCCCCACATCAAACCTAGGGGGTCTACTCTGCCCCCTTATGGTCATTTGCCCCTTTGTTTTTGCCACCTCTTGTGTCTCGATTTTACCGAGACACAAGATGGCGGCCGCTCCAGACTGTTTAGAATGTTTACGGACACCCGTGAGCCAATCAGCTTTCCGCGCGCAAGTCACGTGTCGCGCCTGGTGCGCTCCCCGGTGCGCGCACCGGAGCGCGCCTATAGATATATATATTTTTTTGAACCTATATTACTCAAAATCCACTGGAGCACATATCTTGAGACATAGCAAAGGCACATCGGGCTACCAGTCCCTACAATTTTGCCAAGTTTGGTGTAAATCCATTCAGCCGTTCGGGCTACAAGTGAAATCGACCGCCCTATGGAAATTAACATGGGGAAAACGCGTTTTGGGACCCCCCTTTTATCTCGTCCCCCGCTTGACGAATCCCCCCCAAACTTTCAGGGAAGGACCGGGGCGCCGCGAGGCCATTTTCAGGAAATTTTCAGGCAGATTCGTCAACCCGCGCCAAAGTTATTCCAAATAGAATTTTGAGATTTAACATTGATTTAACATTGAAAAAAATCCTAACTATAACTACCTACTGGCGACCGCCAGTAGGTGATATATATATATATATATATATATATATATATATATATATATATATATATATATATATATATATATATATATATATATATATATATATATATATATATATATATATATATATATATATATATATATATATATATATATATATATATATATATATATATATATATATTACCTACTGGCGATAGCCAGTAGGTATATATAGTTAGGATTTTTTCTCTATGGAACTTTTGAAAATTCTATGCCTAATAACTTTGGCGTTTGTGGACGGAATTGGCTGAAATTTTCAGGAAAATGGCACATTTTGTTTCTGAGCAGCTCCTGTAAATTTGGGGGGGGGTTCGTCAAGGGGGCGCCGAGAAAAAAGGGGGGTCCCAAAACGCGTTTTTCCCATGTTAATTTCCATAGGGCGGTTGGACTCACTTTTAGCCCGAACGGCTGAATGGATTTCCACGAAACTTGGCAAAATTGTAGGGACTGTTAGCCCGATGTGCCTTTGCTAGGTCTCAATATATGTGCTTCAGTGAATTTTAAGAAATTAACGTTTAAAACAAGATATATATCTGTAACAGCGCTCCGGGCAGCGCTCCGGTTCGCGTACTTTTCGCGTATCGGAACTTTGCGAAGCGAAGCTGATTGGCTCTCCGGTGTCTGTCAACATTCTAAACAGTCCGGAGCGGCCGCCATCTTGTCTCTCGGTAGGATCGAGAGACAAGAGGAGGCCAAAACAAAGGGGGAAATGAAGGAAAGGGGGCAAGGTAGACCCCTTCTGACCCCCTAGGATTGATGAGGGGGATATTATAGAGCCACGCCGGGCCCAAAAAAAAAACAAAAAAAAGTTCCGATTTTTTCGCCGTAGAGACGCGTCTTGGTACGCGAACCGGGCAGCTAACCGGGCAGCTAACCGGGAAGCTAACCGGCAGTGTAACGGGAGTCTGAGGAGTAGCTGATTGGCTGTCAACATTGTAAACAGTCCGGAGCGGCCGCCATCTTGTCTCTCGGTAGGATCGAGAGACAAGAGGAGGCCAAAACAAAGGGGGAAATGAAGGAAAGAGGGCAAGGTACACCCCTTCTGACCCCCTAGGATTGATGAGGGGGATATTATAACGCCACGCGGGCCAAAAAAAAAAAAATCCGATTTTTTCGCCGTAGAGAAGCGTCTTGGTACGCGAACCGGGCAGCTAACCGGGCAGCTAACCGGGAAGCTAACCGGCAGTGTAACGGGAGTCTGAGGAGAAGCTGATTGGCTGTTATCATTGTAAACAGTCTGGAGCGGCTGCCATCTTGTCTCTCTGTGGGATCGAGAGACAAGAGGTGGAAAAAAAAAAAGGTGTAAATGAATGAAAGGGGTAAGGCAAACCCCTCCTGAACCCCTAGGATTGATGAGGGGGCTATTAAAGTTCCCTGGGGGGTGAAAAAAAAAATTGCGATTTTTCGCGGTAAAGGTGCTTCCTGGTACGTTAACCGGGCAGCTAACCGGCAGCGTAACGGGAGTCCGACATATTGTGTTTTTTGAATGTTTGTGATATGTGCACGTGTGGATTTTGTCTAATTAAGGTTAAAAAAATATATATGTATCTTTAAGCGTGTTCTGGCGCGCTTACGTTTTGGGTTTGGTTTGCGCTGCAGAGACGATACGTCACGGTTATGCGATGCATCATTAGGCGTCTCACGGGCTACGTGATACGTCACTTAATAAAGAATATATTTTACAGCTATAGATATTAGCTTTTAAAAAACCAATGAAATTCACAGAAAAAACCATAGGTTATAGACCATATATAGTTAGGAATTTGCATTTACAAAACCTTGAAAATTCACTGAAAAAACCATAGGTTATAGACCATATATAGTTAGGGATTAGCATTTAAAAAACCTTATTTTACTCGCATAAAACCATTGAAATTCCATATATAGTTAGTTGCACTAACTATATATCGCGGACCCGCAATCCACTGCTAATGATGTCACATATTACATCATTCATGACATGGTCAGTGACATCACTGATGACATCACTGATGACATCTCAAATGACATCACTGACGACATCACTGATGACAACACCCAGTGACTGTATGTTTCTGTAAAGTTAAAATATGTCTTACATATTGAAGAATGAGTGGATGTATAAGTGTCTGGATGAAGGATTTAGTAGGTGCATGACTGACTGTATGAGAGAATAATTAAATGTGTCTCAGTGAGTGCATGGGTTAGTGATTAAAGTGTCTTAATTTGGCAATCATTATTTATGTTCTTCTGTAAACTGCTGCATGTTTAAATCAGTAGCTATATCAGTAACTATATGGGTTATTGAATGGTTGCCCAAGTATTTGTATGGGAGACTGAGTATGTGTGTGGGTGGCTGGGAGGTGTATAACTCTGTGCATAGATGTGTGAGCAGTTGATTCCCTAGGTGTATGGGTTCAAAAGTGCATGTAGAAACAGCTGTATGGACAGTTGACTGTGTGCATGAGTATATTGGTGAGTGAATGGATATCTCAGTTCTACATGTCAAAGTAAGTACATATGTAAAACACACTCCATGTGAGAGTTGACATATATAAATAACTGAACATAAGAGCCAGTGAATGTGAGAGTGGCTGTATGAATCATTGTGAACTTGTATCAAGGATTGTATAAGAGAGTAAATATGTGTTAGTATATGTTTGAATAAGTAAGGTGTGTATAACTGTATAGTTGAGGAAATGGAGGTGTGATTGATTCTTTGCATGACTGACTAGGTGTGTGAGTAACTCCATGGATGTGTGACAGTCTGTGAGTGCCTGTTTACACTGAGTGTATCTAAGGTTATATTAGAGTCTGAAGATGTATTATCACATAAATGATATCATCAGTGATGTAATCAGTAATGTCAAATGAGATGTCAGTGATGTCATCAGTGATGTCATTTGAGATGTCATCAGTGATGTCATCAGTGATGTCATTTGAGATGTCATCAGTGATGTCATCAGTGATGTCACTGACCATGTCATGAATGATGTAATATGTGACATCATTAGCAGTGGATTGCGGGTCCGCGATATATAGTTAGTGCAACTAACTATATATGGAATTTCAATGGTTTTATGCGAGTAAAATAAGGTTTTTTAAATGCTAATCCCTAACTATATATGGTCTATAACCTATGGTTTTTTCAGTGAATATATATATATATATGATATTGTTGGCAACTTTGACTGCCCAAAACTGCAGTGGGCAGAGACTAATGGGCAAAGATTTTTCTGTGATAAGTTGTGACTTACTCCTGCCTTACCCCTGAATTCGCAGGAGCGCGTTGCATCTACGGCCAATGATTTTAAATTGTGCAGCAGACAATTACAGGAAGGTTAAACATTAATTATACGTTGTGCAACAGACAACTAGGGAGTTGACTAAAGGGCAGTTAAACATTAATATATTATGTCATACCTGCATTTTTTAAGTACCTTGAGAACAGAAGAAGATAGCAGCCTATATATCTGCTCTTATTTAACAACCCTAAATTGCTTACAACAGGAGAACTGGTCAGGGCAAATGTATGTGTCTTGGAGTACTCATCGGAATCTGATCCCAACTTGGGGACAAAAATGGAAGCCTTCAGTAGGAAAAATAGAAAATGATTAAAATATCAATCTATTGCTGATATGCAATGTGTTTATGCCTATAATGTAAAGCTAGTAATAAAGCAAGTAAGTGATCAAGGAAGGGATGTAATAAAGGTGAAGCACGTGCCACTCACCCACAGGAAAGAGAACTTACCCCAGCTGTGAGGAGAGCCACAGGGCATCATACTTTGAGACTGCCTGCATTTAGCTGCGGATCAGTTGCATTACAGAGAACTCCGAACTTAGAACACATTCATATAAGAATCTGCACATGTATGAAGGTAAAGGTGTTATCTTATTAATGGGGGGATGGTATAATGCATGTCCATGTTACTACTTACTTTTTGCTACAGTTAGGTTTCGAGAGAGTCTGGTTCACTTCAAATCCACAGAGAGTTGGTTATAATGAGATGACTTCAAGGTGTGCCACTGTCACTGTGAGACTTAGATGGCAAACATTTTAAGGATCTCTCATTAACTTTTGCATATCAGCTTGAACCTGCAAATATCAGTGCCCAGCAGGGTGACAAGGCCAAGGAGTGACATTCTGTTTTCTCTCTTATCCCTTTCCCCACTTCTACTATGTGTCTCGTATTTCTTTCTATGTACAGTCAGCAGTAGCTGCAGTGAGGGATCTAAGATCACAGGGTTAGTACTTTCTGACACTTTTGCGCGAGTGCCACGCTATTGTCATACATCCATGGGGTCGCTAACAGCCAGGAGAGCATGAAGTATTACAACACTCTTAAATGTATATATCAAAGTAATAGGATTGCTGGCAATTAAACAGACTCAAACTGCAGATACAGATGGGCAAAGAGTTTTCTGAGCACCTAAGATTATGCATTGCGCAACAGACAGCTAAAAAGTTGTCTGAAGTGCAGGTGAACATTAATCTGTGGTTATGTCACACTTGCAATCTTTAAAAATTGCCTGGTAAAAACGAGGAGATAGCGCTGGGGTGAAGCTAATCCTATTTAACAGTTGAAGTGGCCAGGGCAAATGGAAATATCTGAGATGCCAACCCTGAACCAGATCACAATTTGTTTTGTAACTGGTCCACAGAAATGTAGGCGTGCAGCAGAAGAAATCGAAAATTACTACATTATCTTTCTAATGCTGATATGCTATGCAGCCATACCCTGGTCCTACTGACACTAATGTATGTAGGCGTGTATATAAAGATATTTGTATAACTCTCACTTAATATTAATGCAAAAAAGTGCTGTGTAGGGGAGGTAGGTGAAAGGGTGAAATAAAGGTGAAGAAAGTGCTAGTTTCCTACAGGAGGCAGGTTGTCTGTCGTTTTTAGAGCTTTCATTAGTTCCATTATGTATATGAAACTTGGAATATGGAATTAAAATTGTGATGTTTAAAGCTTCTTGTTAGGACTCCGTGCAGTGAGAGGAATTTTGTCGTTGGAAAAGTAAAACAAAAGTTGAATTCTGCGCTAAGGGGACATTAAATACATGAGAACATGTTGCACTGTCCATAAAATGCTCCAGAGAGCAAAGGCGCAACCACATGCAAATGCGCGTATTCCATGAAGAGGTGGTGGAGGTAAATAGGGAAGAGGAAACGCATCTAAGAACTGCAGACCATCATCACTGACAGGGATTCTGTCAAACTGCAGCAGCTGCAAATAGTAACAGATCTAACACTAGAACACTGCCACACAATGGGCCTCATTTATGAGGCTGTGCGTCACTTTTAGGCCGCCGGTGCGTCACTTTTTGTGACGCACAACCACTGGCGTAAAACATGCGCCTTGTTACGCCATATTTACAAAGTGATGCATCTGGGTAGATGCGTCACTTTGTAAACCCCTGCGCCACATTATACCTGCGCCAGGTATAAGGTATGCAAAGGGGGCGTATTGACGCAAGGAAGGGTCGTAGAAGTGACGCAGTGAAATCTATGAGATTTCACTGCGTCACTTCTAGGACGCCATTGCGTCAAAATCTTGCGCCTGTCTCACAGCAGGCGTAAGACTGACGCAGGCCCTTTCACATGGGGCTTGCCACATGTGAAAGGACGCATTGCTGGAGTTGCATCACTTTTGTGACACACTCCAGCAATGCGTCACTTTTGCGCTTACAGATACGTCAGAAATACTGACGTATCTGTAACTCCTTGCGACATGATGCGTCATACATTAAATATGACGCATCAGGAATGCCGCAAGGAGTGCGCACTGAGAAGTGACGCATCGCTGCTTTCACGCAGCGATGCGTCATTTCTCATAAATGAGGCCCAATGAATACAGTCCAAACGCCAACCAGCAGACAGACAGCAAGACACCATAGGTGGTCATGAGTGCCACAGATGGAAATGGCAATAACTCCACAAGCACCAGTTGACTGCTCCTATGAAGTCCACAACAGTGACACATGTGAAAGCTGGCAAATTTACCAAAGCCAAAGCATTCATTTTGCACAGGTTAGATATGAAGATACTCTACCATGCAAGCCGAAAGCTGAAATCCCTCTAGGGGAACACCCCTGCAGGCAATGCTGTGCTGAAGCAGAACCAAGACACAAAGTGGCACAGCTGAAGCACAGATGAATAAGGCTCCCTATCAAGAGAAACCTATGGAAGCAAGGGTTCAGAAAAGGACCACTTGGGCTGCACCACAAACCCCCTGTCAGTAAATACTGGTACGAAAACAATAGACCCACAAACTTACCCTGAAGCAGAACGCAGCTGTCTGCTGGACCACCTGGATCAGATGAATGTCTTTGAAAGACACGTTGCTTAGAAGGTAGTGGGGAAGGGCTAGGTAGGGGACACCGGGTAGTACGCATTGTGGCAGTAAGAGAAAGCATTTATTAATGTAAATTCAGCACGGTTTTACCTCTGAGTCACAGAGGTACAGCATCAGGGGCTGAAAAGGAGCCGAGTGCAGTGAACCAATGTTTTTGGGTCGATGGAAATTGCATAACCACACCTGGAAAGTTATACAGAATACAGAGATCAATATAAAAGAATTACATTCCAGTGAACACATCATGGCAGCCAATCAGAGAGACACTGGAATAAGGAATAAACAAAACAAAACAATGTGTGCACATATCGCGTGCGCATTTTGTTGCTAAATTTAAGAAAATCGGAACCCAAAGAATAATGTTATAAACAGCCATTCCATGGTGACCATTCCAGCCCTGAACAGAAGTATCTTGTAACATGTAAGTGTGTGTCTCCTATTTTGCAGAACAAATAACAGAAAGAAGCTGCTATAAGACACCTTCCCCTTAGTAGGGACACAAGGTAAAAGTCTTCAATGTTCCTGGTCAAAGCCCTCTACCTGAGCGAGGGATGAAAGAGGGCCGAAATTCAATAATTAATCTCTCCTTGACTACCAATCAATCTTCGGTATGACTCTTAAATGCATGATTCAACCCCAAAATATCTGCCCAAATCTTGTAGCAATCCTCGCACCCAAGTACAACAGAAACCCCCCCAAAAAAACATTGCGGTACTCAACAAGTCAAGTTCCAATGCACTGCAAGCAAACCCTAGCTGAATTATGAACTGCTCACATTACATATGCAAAGAAGAATACAGATTCTTGGATTTCATCTCTTGACACCAGTGTCTGGACATGGGAAGGACAACAGGGGTTCCAACAGCTCCTCCCCCAACCCCCTGCCCTCGTTAAATCACCAGTCCACCAGGCGCGTGTCATGACAGTGGAAGCAGAACTGGACTTCCAGATGTGAGGCGTAAAGACATGCAGTTGTTTTCATGGGTATCATTGGACAGGCCATTGCCAAACTAATCAATGAAACACCACACTTGTCCAAGTGAAACCTGAGAGTCCCACACAACACAGTCCTGACGTCACATCAGTGGTGGATGTGTGTCCAGAATAGGATGATCGGTCTGTATTATTGAGGGATATGGAAGTCCAGAATCAGGCAATATCTAGCACGCTGCACCATCGGCCGCCCATCGACTGAACGATGGAAAAAATGGTGACTAGACAATCGCACTTTGCACCCCTTGATACTTAAAGTTGCAGTAGGCATTTGTGTACTTGCTGCAACCGTCTTCGTAGTTGTTATGGCACACGCTCTGATGACTCACGTTGTAACAAGTCATATTCTTATTCGGGTGTGTTAGGACTCCCTACCTCAAGCACTAGCTTGACGGTGACGGTTAATGGGCAAAATCTGTTTTTTCCTTTACATCAATTATGCTTCCGAATTTATATTCCAACATTGTTATATTGTAAGAGCATATCCCAAACTAATGATTTGCATTTATACTTTATGTGCAGAAACTTATTTCCACAACTTGATTTTGTTGCAGAGATCATGCTACATAAGATACACATTTGCTGAATAAATGGCAATTTTGTTATGGAAGTATAGATTTCGGGCAGAATTACCGAATATATAGATTTTTTTAATTTTTCCAACTTTTGGAACTTTGTGAAGTTGCGGATGCACAACAAAGCAGCTGAAACCCCTCACGGTTGTCGATTTTGTTGAAAAATAGCACGCACGAGCAATCATAAAGTTTGATTTGGTATTTTGGAGAGGTGGAGCACGAAATAAGGGGCATATTATCAAGGGGGTTATCTCCGCTTTTTTGGCTTTAAAAGCCAAGAAAGCGGAGATAAAATGATCTCCCTATTACCAAGCTGTCGCTAACACCAGTTAGTGACAGCTAATAGGAGATAGCGACCATCTTGGGCCCCGCTTTGCATTTCGGTGATATTTATCACTAATGACATGCAAAGTGGGCGTGCCAAGATGTTAGCGGCTGGAAACAGTCCCTAACATCGCTATCTCCTATTACCAACTTTTGGAGATATTCGCGCTAAGCGCGAATATCTCCAAAAGCTAACACCTGCCCTGAGCAGTTCTTAGCCATGTTATCCAATGGGAGGTGGATAACATGGCTAAGAGCATTTGCTCGATAATGCATGAATATCGCTGACTTTTCAGCGATATTCATGCATTGCGGCCGTTTTTTATCGCATTTGCGATAAACCTTGCTAATAGCAAGGTTTATCTGCGATAAAAATCGCCGATGTGCGGCGATAATTTTTGTCTCTAAACAAGTTAGAGACAAAAATTATCGCTAGTTGTTGGTAATATGCCCCTAAGTCCGAAAGTACAAGAGAAAACAACGAACAGAACTTCGAGAGGAAAGAAAAAGAGAATACATGGAAGTAATACAAAGAAAGAAAAGAGAATGGGGCATATTATCAAGGGGGTTTATCTCCGCTTTTTTGGTTTTAAAAGCCAAGAAAGCGGAGATAAAATTATCTCCCTATTACCTAGCTGTCGCTAACACCAGTTAGCGACAGCTAGTAGGAGATAGCAACCATCTTGGGCCCCACTTTGCATGTCAGTGATATTTATAACTAATGACATGCCAAGTGGGCGTGCCAAGATGTTAGCGACTGAAAACAGTCGCTAACATCGCTATCTCCTAATACCAACTTTTGGAGATATTCGCGCTAAGCGCGAATATCTCCAAAAGCTAACACCTGCCCTGAGCAGTTCTTAGCCATGTTATCCAATGGGAGGTGGATAACATGGCTAAGAGCATTAGCTCGGTAATGCATGAATATCGCTGACTTTTCAGCGATATTCATGCATTGCGGCGATTTTTATCGCATTTGCGATAAACCTTGGTAATACTAAGGTTTATTTGCGGTAAACATCGCCGCAGCTCAGCGGTAATTTTTTGTCTCTAACCAAGCAATAGCGATAATTATCGCTATTGCTTGGTAATATGCCCCAATATATGTAAATCCAAAACGTGAATATAAATATGAAGAACAACTGAAGAAAAGAGAATATATGTAAATCTCAAAATATGGGAATACAAATAAAAAAGAAGCAGTCTGACTTAATGTTTGCATAAGTACGCATCACATTTCAGTTTAGATTAGCTTTTAAAAATATGAATTGTACTATTGTGCTATATCAACTGAGGGGAGATTTAGATTTGACCTGCCTCAGCCAGCAAGCTGAGGCACCTGCAATGCTACTTCTGAAGAGCAGAATGAAGCATCACATTATATGTTTTGATGAATAATTTATTTCATTTCATTATAATCTGTTTAGTTAAAATTTATAATAGCCAAACACAGCTGGTTTAGTAAATATACTGCTGCGTCATAAGACGAAATGTGCATGCTATGGAAATATAAATAGATCTATATAATGTATAAGAATTACAAATATTGCCCCATGGTTTCATTTTAAATTTCACGTCCGGCTACATTTCCTCCCTTGCAACAAAAAATGTGCAATAATTAACAAAACAGCCTTCGAGACCCTAACTGGAGCAGCGAGTTTTCTATTAACTCATCGCGCTGTGGAGCAGCAGAAGTTAAACGTTATCGGTGTATTTACATAAGCCGCAAGACATTTGTGCCAACCGTTATCAATAGAACATTCCAGTGGGTCTTTGGCGGTCAGCGATACTCGGCAGAAGAGGAACGTTTAGTGTTTCTGCCTCTAGTGACAGAAAGCGTTGTCACCGCTGCACACATTCGTTCCTTCGTGAAATCGTCACCTCCTGCTGCCTCGAGCAAGATTCCCATTACTGGCACCGACGCACGAGCTAAATTGCCGCTCGTCGCTTGGTCTCAAATCACAAAGTGACTCACTGCAAATCAATGCGCCCCCTTTCGCACGCACAAAAGCGCTTTCTCCCACCTTCACTTCCCTATTCGGTTCTTCTGCAGGCGTGTCCTGACAGAGTCATCTTGGCGCTGTCAGAAGTGAACTCGTAAACAAAGCAGCGCCTAAATTAGGAATTAGCTAATGCCGACCGTATCGAGTCAGAGTGTAAATCTCGGCTGATGAAATGGTTAACGAGTTATGAAACATGCCTGCAAGTTGATAAAAATGAACATAGCAACTATCATCCGCGCTAGTCGTGATGATCTACGCAAGGTGAAGTGAAGGTGGTGCTGAACAGCTAAGAAGCTCTGACTCTTCTATTTTATCGTATTTTTTTCACAAAGTATTTTGGATACCGACCTCATGCTAAACTTTTTATCTGTTGATGTTAATGGACCATTTTTCAACAACCGTCTGGTGTGAAGGGACTCAGGGGAAGATTTACGAGAAAGTGACTCAGTGCATTCTGCAAGCCATTTGGCTGTGCCACACTGAGTCACTTTCAGAGCACAGGAATGCAACATATTTACAATGATATATCGTATTTCTGTGCTCTCCCCTGAGCTGGCACACAAACTGCTGCCATGAGCAGGCGCAGGCACTCTTGCACCATGGTGCAAGGATGCCTGTGTCATGGGGAGATTGTTTTCGTGCAGGAAGGGGCACCTTCCTGCATGAAAACAATTACTACAGGCATTTTCCTCTTTCAATGTGTGCTGAAGAATGCAGCACGCATTGAAAGAGGAAAAAAACGAGGAGAAATTAAAAGATTTTTCTTCGTTGTGCCTCCCTGCGCCTCCCCTAGACGCGTAGCATTCACACGCATTTCCAGATTTACGATTCCTCGTAAATCTGGAAATGTGTCTGGTTTCATGAGCGTTGCGTGGGAACACCCTCACGCAAAGTGCTGCGTGTAAAGGGCCCGTATTTACAAGGACACTAAAAGTCACACAGGGTGGCTTTTCCTGTCCTTGTAAATATGGACCAGGACAATACGCCCCCAGTATGTCACCAAAAGTGATGTACTGGTGGCGGTGGGGCAGGAGGCTTGTAAATCTGCCCCAGAGAATTCAATTATGCGACAGCAGCATGCTCCCAAGAAGTACACCCCCGAGAATAGCTCAATAATGGAACAGCCCTTGCATACAAACCTGGCTGTAGACTGGCACACCATCATTACAAAATGCGATCTATACACAACTACATTAATCACTGACCTGTTGTAGCCAGACACCGTAAGCGTACGTACAATGTAGTCACAAGGAAATAGTTCAACGTGACAGGCATGCTTTACCATGGTTTTCTGGGCAAAACACACGAAGCTGGGGCAAACGCAAAAGGCATTTTTCAGTGATAAATACATAAACATCAACTTTTCACTTATAATTGCAGGCTATGTGAAGTCATTAAGAGGGTGATCACAATTAGGTGAATAGTGTACAAACTGCTTTTTAGAGTGAGTTCAAGGTTTAAAAAGGGGAGTGGCCACATTAGAGTCTATGAAAGCACTTTGTTGGGTGGGTGAATACCAGCAAACAGAGGGTAATATCCAGCAAATGTGGGTGTCTTGGCAGATATGCTATGTGTCAGCATTTGATCAAAAGTTATGTCCATTATCAAATGATTAGTGATAGAAAATTGGCTGCATGTAAAGAGTGTTGAATTACTTGAAGTCCACAAACCCTGTAGGATATGTCACAATGTCTGGTTAATGTCATCACTGATTTCATCAATGATGTCATTTAACATGTCATGAGTGATGAGATATGTGATGTTATAAGTTGGGCCTTACCTGGGCACAACAAGCAATAGTTCCAGTGCTTCACCTCTTCAGGTGAAAGAAAGGACTGTCCGGGCCACCAAGTTCAAGAAATCGTGTTTTTATTTCAGATTCGCGCACTGTACGCGTACGGTGCACGCACCCCGCGATTTAAAAAAAATATATATTTTTTGGGGGGGCCTGGGGGTCCTTGTGGGACCCCCTGGGCAGGCCTAGGGGTCAGGGTACTTCTACCCTGCCCCCTTTTTGTGTTCTACATGTTTGTTTTTTTGCTTTCCTGTGCCTCAGTCTACCGAGGCGCAAGATGGCTGCCAACGTTTCCTGGTTTGGAGTGTTGATAGACAGTGGCAGCCAATCAGCATGCCTTTCACAGGAAAGCAGCATGCTCATTGGCTGTCAACACTTCTAAGCAGGTAGTGTTGGCATTCATCTTGTGCTAGGTAGACATAGGCACAAGAAAGCAGAAAAACAAAGGTGTAGAAACAAAAAAGGGGGCAGGGTAGAAGCACCCTGACACCCTAGGCCTGCTCAGGGGGTCCCACAAGGACCCCCAAGGCCAAAAATGTTTTTTTTTAAAAACCCGGTATGTTTATTTAAAAATTACCCCCAAGGGGGACCAAATCGCGGGGGCATAGTGATAAAGAAGTGTGGGGAGTGCCCAATCCCTCCCCACACTGCCCCAGGGACCACAGCCCTCCGGGGCAAAGCAAAGCAGCCTCCTGGCGCATACTGGAGGCTCCTGGTGGGTTAGTTGCCCCCCAGGGACCCTCAGTATGCAAGGGGAATTAGTTCCCCCTCTGCAAACATGCCCGGGGGCTGCGATGCAGAGAGGTGTTAAAAAGGGTGTGGCCTCATTACACCTCTTTGCAATGCAGCCCACTGGCTTATACTGGAGGCTTCTGGTGGGTTAGTTGCCTCCCAGGGACCCCCAGTGTCAGGACTGGCCTCGCTGACTCCTCTGATGTCCCTATTGCAGTCAATCACTCTGATGTTTCTGGTGTAGTAATGGTCCTGTTAAAACTATTGCGACATGGGCTAATTACTCCAATTCCCACTTTCGCTAAATGCTGGTCCCGATTGGTACATAAGAATCTGTGGCGGCGTTTGCGCAAGGATTCCAAGATGGCCACCAGTTGTGCCAAATCGGTTGCCGGTCTAGTTGTGTGCCGGTAAACTGCTGCAGCTGTTGTAGCGCGCTGTCGGTAAACAAACTGCGCACTTCAACTGACATTTTTGAGGAAGCGGCTGCATTTTCCCTCGGCGGCGCTTCATTGCTCGTGAGTAGATTATTCACGAGTTTTGTGTTCCTGTTCACCGCAGCTGTGGTGAGTCTGACTTTAGATAATTTCTGGATAGGTTTTGACGGATAGTCAAACCTTCTTTCCAAGTGATAGAGTCTTTGGGTCTGTGGCCATTTGGAACTGAATTACAAGAGAGACAATTCCCTTGAATGCTAAAGGTTCCTGTCACCTTCGTGGTCAGTGAAAGCAGAGACTAAGAACTATTTAGTAACAATTGAGATTAAAAGGACATTATTGATAACTCTCAGTTCACTAAGGAACAAGTCTGTACTGAGGGGTTCTACAAGTATGTGTACATTATATATATATATATATATATATATATATATATATATATAAATATACTTACCACCTATAAAGAGGACCTTCCACTGTTTCATCGTCTTCGTATTACAAGAGAAATAGTGCAAGAAGAGTGTGATGTTAAATAAAGTTCAGGTGAAGGTAATGGGAATAGAGTTTAGTAAGATAAAAGTAAATACTGGAGAGAGAGTAAAGAATAACCAGGTGCCTTGTGTTTTAGGAGCTTCACTGTAGTCTAAGTGAGACCAGAACCTGTACAAGCATACCACTAGAGAACTGCTAGCCACCCAGAAGGTTAAGGTAACAATAGGATAGAAGAATCTAGAGTTTTAGCAATCAATGTAAATAGAGATAGTACGAATATATTGGTAGTTACTAACTCTTTTGGCAGGTAAAGAAAGTAGCCGAAGCTGAACCAACCTTCTGGAAGAAGACGTGGTGTGTTTCTCTCAATTCCACTTCCCCTTTCCCCCCTCCTTGCTGTCAAGATCTATATGATCTGCACATTGGGGTGTGGGAGTTAGAGGATCAGCATCAGCTCCTGCTGATCTCAGCTTTGGAACTCAGGTACTTGACACCCAGTATGCAAGGGGAATTAGTTCCTCCTCTGCAAACGCGCCAAGGGTTGCGCTGCAGTGTGTTGTAAAAAGGGGGCGTGCCCTCTGAACACCTGCCTGCAAAAATGTAGTAAATCAATTAAAAAAAATAACAATTAATACATTTAACAATTGTCATTTAAAAAACCTTCGAAATTAAATGAAAAAGCCAAAGGTTTCAGACCTGATATAGTTAGGAATTAGCATTTTAAAAACCATTGAAATTCATTAAAACATCATAGGTTTCAAGCCTTACATAGTTAGGAATTAGCATTAAAAAACCTTTGAAATTCACTGAAAAAACCATAGGTTTCAGTCCTTATATAGTTATGAATTAGAATTTAAAAAACCTTGCAAATTCACTGAAAAAACCATAGGTTTCAGGCCTTATATAGTTAGGAATTAGCATTTAAAAAACCTTACAAATTCCCTTACAAAAACATAGGTTTCAGGCCTTATATAGTTAGGAATTAGCATTTAAAAAAACCTTGCAAATTCACTGAAAAAACCACAGGTTTCAGGCCCTATATAGTTAGGAATTAGCATTTAAAAAACCTTGCAAATTCACTGAAAAAACCATAGGTTTCAGGCCTTATATAGTTAGGAATTAGCATTTAAAAAACCTTGCAAATTTACTGAAAAAACCATAGGTTTCAGGCCTTATATAGTTGGAATTAGCATTTAAAAAACCTTTGAAATTCACTGAGAGAACCATAGGTTTCAGGCCTTATATAGTTAGGAATTAGCATTTAAAAAGCCCTTGTAAATTCACTGAAAAAACCATAGGTTTCAGGTCTTATATAGTTAGAAATTAACATTTAAAAAACCTTGCAAATTCACTGAAAAAACCATAGGTTTCAGGCCTTATATAGTTAGGAATTATCATTTAAAAAACATTGCAAATTCACTGAAAAAACATAGGTTTCAGGCCTTGTATAGTTAGGAATTAGCATTTAAAAAACCTTGTAAATTCACTGAAAAAAACATAGGTTTCAGGCCTTAAATAGTTAGGAATTAGCATTAAAAAAACCTTTGAAATTCACTGAAAAAAACCATAGGTTTCAGGCGTTATATATTTAGGAATTAGCTTTTAAAAAACCTTTGAATTTCACTCAAATAACTATAAGTTTTAGGGGTATTATAGTTAGCTGACATTTCACTCATACAAAACCATTGAAATTGCTAGTATATAGTTAGTTGTACTAACTATATTTCGCGCACCCTTAATCCACTGCTGATGAGGTCACATATTAGATCATTCATGACATGGTCAGTGACATCACTGATGACATCTCAAATGACATCACTTATGACATCCCTGATGACATCATCCACGTGACAATCACATACACCTTTTCATACACTAGTAAAATCTTTCATCACTCTTTGTAAAATACAGAGTATCATATTTGAATTCATTGTCACAGCAATACAAGTATCTAAAAACCCACTCAGTGATTCATAGATGTATACACACATCTAATCACTTACCTGTAGATTCACTCATACATGCTGTCGATGAACAATAGAACACTATCAAAAATACTTATACACCTATATCGACATTAAACAACAGCACACATCCTATTCACATATGAAGTCATCCTACTCACTCATGCAAACAATGGATCATACTTACATATTTACTTAGCTACACACTTATACAATCACCACTTCATCTATTCATTTAGATAGTAAGTCATACTTAGTGAATTATAAAATCATTATTACAAGTATACAGTTATCCATACAGTCACTCACACAATCAATGAGTCATATGTATACTTATTTATATACAACAACTGACACATACACTGCCTTTTATTTTTCTAGTTTGTTGGACATGTACCATTGAGAAATGTATTTGCTCATCACGACACCCATAAAGAGATTTACTCACCCAAATTGTTAGAGCATGTAATTTTAACTTCATATATCTACTGAATCAACTATTCACACATCTTTGGACAGTCACACCCCCCCACCAAACCACACACACTTTCACTCTCCCATACAAATACTCAGTTATGTAATCAATAACTAATATAGACCTTCACATGGCTAGTAACCAACTGTAGAAAAAGTTTACACAACAACTGACAAAGTGATACAGATATTCACACAGTTTAGTCACTATCCACTATATTTAGTGAGACACTATACATTGGTCAAGTAAACAGTCAATTACACTGCTACTAAATCCTCCATCCAAATATTTATTTATATATATCCACTAATTCTTCAATGCAAATTGCTATACATATAATGCATATTTAAATAACGAAGCAAACCACATTCACTGGATGATGTCATGTCATTTGAGATGTCATCAGTGATGTCACTGACCATGTCATGAATGATCTAATATGTGACATCATCAGTAGTGGATTGCGGGTGTGCGAAGTATAGTTAGTACAACTAACTATATAGTAGCAATTTCAATAGTTTTGCATGAGTGAAAGGTCCAGCTAACTATAACACCCCTAAAACTAATAGTTTTTTGAGTGAATTTTAAAAGTTTTTTAAAAGCTAATTCCTAACTATATAAGGCCTGAAACCTATGTTTTTTTCAGTGAAAAAAAAAAAAAAAAAATATATATATATATATATATATATATATATATATATATATATATATATATATATATATATATATATATAGTCAAGTCAAGTCATAACATTTATATAGCGCACTACATACCCAGAGGGTTTCAAGGCGCTTAGGAAGGGGAGGAGGATTATTTGTCAAATATCCACGTTTTAAGCTGCTTTCTGAACGCTAGGTGATTCTGGGTGAGGCGAAGGTAAGCTGGGAGTGAGTTCCATGTTTTGGCAGCCAGGTATGAGAAGGATCTGCCTCCCATGGAGGTCTTGTTGATGCGAGGTACAGTGGCGAAGGCTTGGCTGGAAGAGCGAAGTTGGCGGGAGGGGGTATAAAAGGACAGTCGAGAGTTGAGGCACTCTGGTCCGATGTCTATATATCCAACCAAACAAGTCGTTGTAGACCCCTGACGCTTGTCAAAGGCGGGCCTCGGATGGGATAGCGAGTCCCAATGTATCCAACCAAAACCTTCTCCAGTAAAGAAAAAGAGATCCGGGCCACTTGGAAGTGCAAAGCGTGATTTTTATTCAATGGCTTTCTCGACGCGTTTCGCAGTCAATTCTGCTTTTTCACGAGACAGAAACCAAACAGGAAGTGCTGAATAAATACAGTCACATGGTATTGAATTCATACTCATGGAAAACAGACTACAGGTAAATTCACGGGCTGAGTCCGGTGTAAACAAAGACTCGCTGTGCAACAGAATGGACACAATAAGGCACATATGCAACAGAGATTGAAGTTGCTGATTAACAGTCTATAAAATAAATAAATTGTATTAGCTCACATTGGATACTACTCATGAAGCCCCAGTGGGCACAATGATCGCACAAAGTTGCGTGCAATGGTTGTCCGATTACAAATTAATTGCAACCGAAGGCTGGAAACATTGTAATCGTCATTTAGTGAGTAGTTATGCCCCAGTGGGCACTATGACAGCCTTGAATTCATTCATTCGTACTGTCGAAACATCTTCAAGCATGCAAAGCCATATTTATAATACTGTAATTGCGCCCAAGTGGGCAAAACCAAATTTGTTCCAAAGTTTCAAAATTCAGCGAAGTCCATTCATACATTTCATGCTCATCTGAGGCTCTTAATAATCGGACAGATTCCCAAAATTGGTCACCAGGCAACTCTGTAAACCAAAAAGTGGTATTATAAATATGGCCAACAGTATTATAAATATGGCTTCGCATGCTTGAAGATGTTTCGACAGTACGAATGAATGAATTCAAGGCTGTCATAGTGCCCACTGGGGCATAACTACTCACTAAATGACGATTACAATGTTTCCAGCCTTCGGTTGCAATTAATTTGTAATCAGACAACCATTGCACGCAACTTTGTGCGATCATTGTGCCCACTGGGGCTTCATGAGTAGTATCCAATGTGAGCTAATACAATTTATTTATTTTATAGACTGTTAATTAGCAACTTCAATCTCTGTTGCATATGTGCCTTATTGTGTCCATTCTGTTGCACAGCGAGTCTTTGTTTACACCGGACTCAGCCCGTGAATTTACCTGTAGTCTGTTTTCCATGAGTATGAATTCAATACCATGTGACTGTATTTATTCAGCACTTCCTGTTTGGTTTCTGTCTCGTGAAAAAGCAGAATTGACTGCGAAACGCGTCGAGAAAGCCATTGAATAAAAATCACGCTTTGCACTTCCAAGTGGCCCTTATCTCTTTTTCTTTACTGGAGAAGGTTTTGGTTGGATACATTGGGACTCGCTATCCCATCCGAGGCCCGCCTTTGACAAGCGGCAGGGGTCTACAGCGACTTGTTTGGTTGGATGTTTTTGAAAAAGAACCCCGCCCGCCCTTCTGAACCTGGACACGGCAACATTGTGTCAACGCTGGTTACAAACAACGGACAATCCCTTGGGAAAATATATCTCCAAATCAGTAACGGAGGACAACTTTAGTACGAGCAGAAACGCCTACCCAGTCTTCGCCAGCTGGATTGGTGAGTGCCTGTGTATTCTGTCGTATTCCGTTACTGACGTATGTTTGTGTAATACCGTCGATCACGAGCCACAACATCACAGCGTTTTTGTTCAGAGAGGCTTAAGGCTTGATACACGTTACGTATACCGTTGCGTAAGTGTGTCACCAATGCAAAGCAGGCGGAAGCTCATATTTCCCGCATGTACCTAAAAAAACTGCACTGATAATGGCTTCTAGTAGGAACCAACGGCGGTATGAAGCAGCAAGCCGCATGTTTACCGATCTTGACTCACCCACCTCCAGCAATACCTCTGAGAACGTGAATCAGAGGAGCACTGGCCCTAACAAACAGAACCTTTGGAATGCCTTGTGGAAGCTATTGGTGACAGAACAAAGCAAATGGTGGGAAGCCACCACACTTCAAAAATATATTGAAGTAGACAGAGTACCAAGGGGGTTGAGGATCTACACCACGCCGACCCTCGCAGACCCGGACCCGGATATGGTGGAAGAATGGGCGGGGAACAGTCACGAATGTTCTATGAGAATGCTCAAAATTCTCGTAAAATATGCAAATAAACACTGTGAAAAATTGGCTTCAGAGATTGAGTCCATTACAAACCAGTTAAAAAGCCTTTACGAAAATGAAAAGGACTTTGACAGCGAAATGGCAAAGTTTGAAATTAAGCTTGAAAAACTGGAGAAAGAAATACGTGACAAGAAAGAAAGTAAATTCATACGAGACCGCAATGACTATGAGCGCGGCCAAGTGTTGACCTTTGCCAAAAGATACGATCATTTGCGATCAGTCACCATACAGGAGCCTACACCATCTCCTTCTTCCAACGAAACAAATGCCACAAAAGCAAGGGAGCATGTTGATTCAAGGGAACAAGCTGCAGCCCCAGCTGGGCCAAGCACACTACCACCACAGAATCCTGAGCTTATGAGCCCAAAAGAGAAGATTTTAATGGAGTTCGCTATGGTAGCCCAGGGAAGACTAACTGGGCAAAACAAACCATCCGGAGGAAGAAAAGGACGAGGTCAAGGCGGGAAAGGCGCCGGAAGAAACAACGTGAACATGAACACCAGCAACATATCGAGCCCAGTGGGATCCAGGACAAGGGGCCAAAGGAGAGGAAAATAATGGAGTCTAACACAATCATCAACTTATCTACCAGGGAGCTGAACACGGCTGAGAGAGAGGTACTTTCCTTAGGATTATCCTTCTGCCCCACCTCCTCCTTTGACTATACCCAAAGTCGTATTGATCTCTTTTATTTTACCCGTAAGTTGCGCCTAAAGAAGTGGCATGCCACGAAACTTTCCACTGAGACCCGCGAGTCTAGACAAGTGCCCACCAGTATCACAGGTGAAGATGTGGAAACGCTGCATCTACTCCATGAACTGGAAGGAGACTTGGACACGCTCGATAATCCTATGCTCAATGTAATACCCGATGATGTGGATATTGGTTTGAATTTTAAAAGCGGTTTTAGACCGAAATCTGTGTTTTTACCGCAAATTGCTAACGAATCAATTGATTTCTTTGAAAAAGCGATGGTTAAAGAATTTGATAGATTGTCCAAGTCGAACAACCATGTGAGGCACAATTTAACTAAAGCACAATTTGAGGCTATCAAATCCTTGTGTGATGACAAACAAATTGTCATCAAGAAATCTGATAAAGGGGGAAATATGGTGGTGTTACCCCGTGACATGTATATTAATGAAGGCCTATCCCAGTTAAGTGATTGCACTAAGTATGAGAAAAGCAATAGGGCAATTTATCTTGCCTGCGTCTCCAAATACACGGAACAACTTAATGAATGGAGGGAAAGGAAGCTCATTAGCAAAGAGGAATTTAATTTCATTCTCAATAGACACCCTAAAATGCCCGCCCTCTACCTCCTACCCAAAGTTCATAAAAATATAACTGATCCCCCCGGGAGACCCATTGTATCATCTAGGGGCAGTTGTTGGGAAAACACCTCAAGATATGTGGACTTCTTTTTACAACCTCTGGTCCCTAACTTACCCTCATATCTTAGAGACTCAGGCCATTTCCTTCAGAATATTAATAACATGCCCTGGGACCCTAATTGGCTATTCATGACTCTTGATGTAAATAGCCTTTACACTTGTATTCCCCATCAACAAGGCATTGAGGCATGCAGACACTTCCTCAAAAATCGGTCTATCTCCTACCTTCTCCACACTGAGATGATTCTTGAGATGGCACACATATGCCTCACTAAGAATGTTTTCCTATTTAATGAGACTGTCTACCATCAGCTACTGGGCACGGCGATGGGGACTTGTTTTGCGCCCAGTTTTGCCTGTCTTTACCTGGGACTGTGGGAAGAGAAGGTGGTCTACCAGTCCCCGGCGTTTTCGACCAAGGTGGCTTGTTGGCTACGCTACATAGACGATATTTTTATTGTCTGGAGTGGGAGCCAACAAGAGGCGTTGGATTTTGTTGAAGATCTGAATTCTAATTACCTTAATCTTAGCTTCACTTGCCATACGAATCCCACAGTGATTGAATTCTTGGATGTCAGGGTTGAGAACAAGAATAACACTCTCACCACGACCCTATTCCGCAAAAGTACGGCTGGGAACAGCTTACTGCACGCCTCGAGTTGTCACCCGACCAACCTCATCAATTCTATCCCTGTAGGGGAATTCCTTAGAGCCAAACGAAACTGCTCTAATGAATTAGACTACAACATAGAAGCGAGCCTCATGAGTGAAAGGTTCAAAGAACGAGGGTATGGTCGAAAATGTATAGCCAGGGCTCTGGCCAAGGTAAAAGAAAGAGACAGGATAAGCCTCCTCAGCCCCACTGCACCAGAAAGTCAGCCTAACGAAGGGGTGATCAGTAGATTTATCACTGATTACAACTGTGACTCCAGGGGAGTGAGGAATGCTTTGAGCAAATACTGGAATATTTTAAAACTAGACAAGGACCTAGCCCCAGCAATCTCTGAGCACCCCCAAATCACTTTCAGGAGACCCAAATCCCTGAAAGACCTTCTCTGTTCAACTCTCTTACCCAAAACTGTTAAACAGAGGAACCCGGTACAAGGTTTTTACATTTGTGGCAGGTGCAAAGCCTGTCGCAACAGCAAAAACATTAAGGAAGTGCAACTGTCCAAAGATGCCAGTAAATTCAAAATCACCAAGCATGTAACATGTCTTACCGACCATGTTGTATACGCATTGAAATGCCCCTGCCAGTTGCATTACATCGGCAGCTCCAAACACCAGGCCAAAAAAAGAGTGCTCGAACACATGCAAGCCATAACCAATGGAGATAAGCAATATCCCATTGCTAGGCATTTCGCAACGCACCATAAGAGCAATGCGAACTTGCTATCATTCTGTGTACTGGAGACAGTCCCTTTAAGGGAAAGAGGAGGAGACCGCATAAAGGAAATGAGGAGACTTGAATCTAGACTAATCATCAAGTACAGGACCACCCAACCTAATGGCCATAATTTACATGAGGAGTTAAGTGTGCATTTAGGTTAACTTGTCGGTTTGTCTGTGTATATATCTGCCGTTTTTTAACTAATACTGTTTTCTCTATCACTTTATCACTTATATTACAGTCACTGATTACATATTTCTCACTTTTTGGTTTACAGAGTTGCCTGGTGACCAATTTTGGGAATCTGTCCGATTATTAAGAGCCTCAGATGAGCATGACATGTATGAATGGACTTCGCTGAATTTTGAAACTTTGGAACAAATTTGGTTTTGCCCACTTGGGCGCAATTACAGTATTATAAATATGGCTTTGCATGCTTGAAGATGTTTCGACAGTACGAATGAATGAATTCAAGGCTGTCATAGTGCCCACTGGGGCATAACTACTCACTAAATGATGATTACAATGTTTCCAGCCTTCGGTTGCAATTAATTTCTAATCGGACAACCATTGCACGCAACTTTGTGCGATCATTGTGCCCACTGGGGCTTCATGAGTAGTATCCAATGTGAGCTAATATAATTTATTTATTTTATAGACTGTTAATTAGCAACTTCAATCTCTGTTGCATATGTGCCTTATTGTGTCCATTCTGTTGCACAGCGAGTCTTTGTTTACACCGGACTCAGCCCGTGAATTTACCTGTAGTCTGTTTTCCATGAGTATGAATTCAATACCATGTGACTGTATTTATTCAGCACTTCCTGTTTGGTTTCTGTCTCGTAAAAAAGCAGAATTGACTGCGAAACGCGTCGAGAAAGCCATTGAATAAAAATCACGCTTTGCACTTCCAAGTGGCCCGGATCTCTTTTTCTTTACTGGAGAAGGTTTTGGTTGGATATATATATATATATATATATATATATATATATATATATATATATATATATATATATATATATATATATATATATATATATATATATATATATATATATATATATATATATATATATATATATATTCACTGAAAAAACCATAGGTTATAGACCATATATAGTTAGGGATTAGCATTTAAAAAACCTTATTTTACTCACACAAAACCATTGAAATTCCATATATAGTTAGATGCACTAACTATATATCGCGGACCCGCAATCCACTGCTAATGATGTCACATATTACATCATTCATGACATGGTCAGTGACATCACTGATGACATCACTGATGACATCTCAAATGACATCACTGATGACATCACTGATGACAACACCCAGTGACTGTATGTTTCTGTAAAGTTAAAATATGTCTTACATATTGAAGAATGAGTGGATGTATAAGTGTCTGGATGAAGGATTTAGTAGGTGCATGACTGACTGTATGAGAGAATGATTAAATGTGTCTCACTGAGTGCATGGGTTAGTGATTAAAGTGTCTTAATTTGGCAATCATTATTTATGTTCTTCTGTAAACTGCTGCATGTTTAAATCAGTAGCTATATCAGTAACTATATGGGTTATTGAATGGTTGCCCAAGTATTTGTATGGGAGACTGAGTATGTGTGTGGGTGGCTGGGAGGTGTATAACTCTGTGCATAGATGTGTGAGCAGTTGATTCCCTAGGTGTATGGGTTCAAAAGTGCATGTAGAAACAGCTGTATGGACAGTTGACTGTGTGCATGAGTATATTGGTGAGTGAATGGATATCTCAGTTCTACATGTTAAAGTAAGTACATATGTAAAACACACTCCATGTGAGAGTTGACATATATAAATAACTGAACATAAGAGCCAGTGAATGTGAGAGTGGCTGTATGAATCATTGTGAACTTGTATCAAGGATTGTATAAGAGAGTAAATATGTGTTAGTATATGTTTGAATAAGTAAGGTGTGTATAACTGTATAGTTGAGGAAATGGAGGTGGGATTGATTCTTTGCATGACTGACTAGGTGTGTGGGTAACTCCATGGATGTGTGACAGTCTGTGAGTGCCTGTTTACACTGAGTGTATCTAAGGTTATATTAGAGTCTGAAGATGTATTATCACATAAATGATATCATCAGTGATGTAATCAGTAATGTCAAATGAGATGTCAGTGATGTCATCATTGATGTCATTTGAGATGTCATCAGTGATGTCATCAGTGATGTCATTTGAGATGTCATCAGTGATGTCATCAGTGATGTCACTGACCATGTCATGAATGATGTAATATGTGACATCATTAGCAGTGGATTGCGGGTCCGCGATATATAGTTAGTGCATCTAACTATATATGGAATTTCAATGGTTTTGTGTGAGTAAAATAAGGTTTTTTAAATGCTAATCCCTAACTATATATGGTCTATAACCTATGGTTTTTTCAGTGAATTTTCAAGGTTTTGTAAATGCAAATTCCTAACTATATATGGTCTATAACCTATGGTTTTTTCTGTGAATTTCATTGGTTTTTTAAAAGCTAATATCTATAGCTGTAAAATATATTCTTTATTAAGTGACGTATCACGTAGCCCGTGAGACGCCTCAGGATGCATCGCATAACCGTGACGTATCGTCTCTGCAGCGCAAACCAAACCCAAAACGTAAGCGCGCCAGAACACGCTTAAAGATATATATATATTTTTTTAACCTTAATTAGACAAAATCCACACGTGCACATATCATAAACGTTCAAAAAACACAATATGTCGGACTCCCGTTACGCTGCCGGTTAGCTGCCCGGTTAACGTACCAGGAAGCACCTTTACCGCGAAAAATCGCAATTTTTTTTTTCACCCCCCAGGGAACTTTAATAGCCCCCTCATCAATCCTAGGGGTTCAGTAGGGGTTTGCCTTACCCCTTTCATTCATTTACACCTTTTTTTTTTTCCACCTCTTGTCTCTCGATCCCACAGAGAGACAAGATGGCGGCCGCTCCAGACTGTTTACAATGATAACAGCCAATCAGCTTCTCCTCAGACTCCCGTTACACTGCCGGTTAGCTGCCCGGTTCGTGTACCAAGACGCGTCTCTACGGCGAAAAAAACAGAATTTTTTTTTTTTTCTTTTGGGCCCAGCGTGGCTCTATAATATCCCCTCATCAATCCTAGGGGGTCAGAAGGGGTCTACCTTGCCCCTTTCCTTCATTTCCCCCTTTGTTTTGGCCTCCTCTTGTCTCTCGATCCTACCGAGAGACAAGATGGCGGCCGCTCCGGACTGTTTACAATGTTGACAGCCAATCAGCTACTCGTCAGACTCCCGTTACACTGCCAGTTAGCTTCCCGGTTAGCTGCCCGGTTCGCGTACCAAGACGCGTCTTTACGGCGAAAAAATCGGAATTTTTTTTTTTTTTTTTTTTTGGGCCCAGCGTGACTCTATAATATCCCCTCATCAATCCTAGGGGATCAGAAGGGGTCTACCTTGCCCCCTTTCCTTCATTTCCCCCTTTGTTTTGGCCTCCTCTTGTCTCTCGATCCTACCGAGAGACAAGATGGCGGCCGCACCGGACTGTTTAGAATGTTGACAGACACCGGAGAGCCAATCAGCTTCGCTTCGCAAAGTTCCGATACGCGAAAAGTAAGCGGACCGGAGCGCAGCCCAGAGCGCTGTTACAGATATATATCTTGTTTTAAACGTTAATTTCTCAAAATTCACTGAAGCACATATATTGAGACCTAGCAAAGGCACATCGGGCTAACAGTCCCTACAATTTTGCCAAGTTTCGTGGAAATCCATTCAGCCGTTCGGGCTAAAAGTGAGTCCAACCGCCCTATGGAAATTAACATGGGAAAAATGCGTTTTGGGACCCCCCTTTTTTCTCGGCCCCCCCTTGACGAACCCCCCCAAATTTCCAGGAGCTGCTCAGAAACAAAATGTGCCATTTTCCTGAAAATTTCAGCCAATTCCGTCCACAAACGCCAAAGTTATTAGACATAGAATTTTCAGAAATCCCATAGGGAAAAAATCCTAACTATATATACCTACTGGCTATCGCCAGTAGGTAATATATATATATATATATATATATATATATATATATATATATATATATATATATATATATATAACCTACTGGCGGTCGCCAGTAGGTAGTTATAGTTAGGATTTTTTTCAATGCAAAATCTCAAAATTCTATTGTGAATAACTTTGGCGTCCGTTGACGAGTCTGCCTGAGAATTTCCTCAAATTTGCCTCACGGAGCTCCGGTCCTTCCCTGAAAGTTTGGGGGGGATTCGTCAAGCAGGGGCCGAGATAAAAGGGGGGTCCCAAAATGTGTTTTCCCCATGTTAATTTCCATAGGGCGGTTAAACTCACTTTTAGCCCGAACGGCTGAATGGATTTGCACCAAACTTGGCAAAATTGTAGGGACTGGTAGCCCGATGTGCCTTTGCTATGTCTCAAGATATGTGCTCCAGTGGTTTTTACGAAAATTAACTTTGAAAAAATATATATTGGGCTATATATATGTTAGAGCCCAAATGTAGCCCAATGTAGCCCAATGTAGCCTAATGTAGCCCAATGTAGCCCAAAGATGGCCACCGGAGACAAAAAAAAACAAATGTTGCCCAAATATCAGCCAGATGCCCAACTATAGCCCAATGACAGAATGTCCCAGAGTGTTCTAAAGAACAACTAGAGCGCTAACAGTCTTACTTATGACAAAAGTATGGCACACCTGAAGTCATCTTGATTGGAATAAAGTGTTAACACTTAAAACATTTAATTTGCAAAGGAGCAAAATGAGGGGGTTCAATTTGCCATAGAAAATATAATTAGTGCTGAAGAAAGAAAAATTAGGGCATATTTTGAGTGACTTCTCAAATCCTCTTATATTTCATTGAAAAAATGCTGATATGCAGTCTCCCAAGAAGGCCACCAGAGACAAAAGAGCCCAAATGTAGCCCAAATATCAGCCAGATGTAGTCCAACTATAGCCCAATGACAGAATGTCCCAGAGTGTTCTAAAGAACAACTAGAACGCTAACAGTCTTACTTATGACAAAAGTATGGCACACCCGAATTCATCTTGATTGGAATAAAGTGGTAACACTTAATACATTTAATTTGAAAAGGAACAAAATGAGGGGTTTCATTTTGCCATAGAAATGTTATATATATGTGAGGGACACTGTTGACATCTTTCACGAACTGGTTGTAAATGATCTAAAAAACCTTGAAAAATGTTCCAGTGTAAAACATAAAACGTTTTCTAAGCAGGAAAAGGAGTATTTTGCCTTAATCAAAAAGTTGAAGTCTAATAACAACTGTATTGTACGGGATGCGGATAAAGGGGGAAATGTTGTCCTGTGGGACAGAGAGCAATACTCAACTGAGAGCTATAAACAGCTTAATAACAGGAACAACTATGTCAAAACCAAGGAGGGGGAAATGACTAAGAATTTTGACAAATACAATAAGCAATTGCAGGATTGGTATGGTCAGAGTTTAATCTCCGAAGAGGAACTGCAATTTCTTGGGATTTGCAATCCAGTAACACCAGTATTTTACCTACTCCCCAAGGTGCATAAATGCCCCGAAAATCCCCCAGAAAGACCTATAATTTCCGCTATTGGGGGAGCATTAGAGAATACTTCTAAGTTCATAGATGCTTTTCTATGCCCCTTGGTGAAACAACTTCCCTCGTATGTCCAAGATTCTGGAGATTTCCTGCGGAAGATCTATGATCTTCCTTGGGAAGATGATTACCTCCTCATGACCATTGATGTCACGAAACTCTACACCAGCATCAGGCATGAGGATGGACTTAGAGCCATCAAACATGCACTCAGGGCAAGACCAATCAACCTCTGGTTACATTCACAGATGTTGGTGGCTATGACATCAGTTTGTTTGAATAACAATTACTTCCTTTTTGAGTCCTCACTGTACAAACAAATATGTGGGACCGCGATGGGCACCTGCTTCGCCCCCAGCTATGCAAATTTGCATATGGGCTGGTGGGAGGAGCAGGTGATCCGGGCGGAGTTCCACAACGAATGGAGGGACCACATACTGCAGTGGAGTCGTTACATAGACAACCTATTTGTAGTATGGAGAGGCACAGAGGAAAGTGCACAGAAATTTGTAAAGAAAATACAGTCCAACAATCTCAATTTAAAATTCACCAGTGAAATGAGTGCTACTTCCCTTAATTTCCTCGACTTAACAATCTATGTAAAAGATTGTCGACTCCATTCTCAGTTATTCAGGAAACCCACAGGAGTGAACACACTGCTACACACGGACAGTTTTCATCCCAACAGCCTCATTAGAAGTATCCCCTATGGGGAGAGTCTGCGTTCAATTCGTAATTGCAGTGATGCTATGGTTCTAGAGAAGGAGCTCAATACCCTGGAGAAGAGATTCAAATCTAGAGGTTATTCGCACTCCAACATCACAAGTGCCATTCGTAAAGCCAATGAGGAGCAGAGAAGATATTCTGTTCAAGAAATCTCCCCAGGGTAATGTAGAAGAACAATCAGAGAACCAAATAAGGATGATCACGACCTACAACAAAAAACATAAGGAAGTAAGGGGAATAATCAACAGGCATTGGCATCTTATAGCCAATGACCCAGTATTACAGAGTTTTGTGAAAAAGAGACCCGAGATTACCTTCAGGAAAGCTAGATCCTTCAAGCAAATGCTGGTTTCTAACATGCTACCGGCAGTACTTCAAAAACAGAAAAGTGGGGCAGACTGGCTTAGGAAGAAATCAGGATTTTTAAAATGCACAAAATGTAAAGCGTGTACAGTGGGAGTGAACACACGCACATACCAAGCAGGGGTTTCCAAAAGAGTAAAACAAATAAAAGGCTTCTTTAACTGCAAAACGGACCATGCTGTCTTCGTGCTTCAATGCCCTTGTGGGCTGAGGTACGTGGGCAGCACGATCCATCCAGTGCATGTCCGTATCTTGCAGCACATGAGGGCTATTAAACATGCAGACCAAACATACCCGGTAGCCCGACATTTTGAAGCATTTCACAACAAAGATGTAGCAGGGCTCTGCTATTTCGTTATTGATTCAATTCCTTCCAGCATTCGGGGTGGGGACCGCCTTCAAAAACGTAGGCGTTTGGAATCCAGGTATATCCTGGAACTCAATGCCAAAGCCCCTGGGGGCCTCAACTTGGAGGAAGATTTGAAAACACACCTCTAGATGTGGACCTCACCAGGGCTTTAACAGTTTTACAGTGAACTAGATAATATGAATTAATTGATTGTTGGTCTGTAGAGTCTTGGGAGATGGGGGGAGGCAGGTTGATGATTCCCGCTCCTACTATGAAGTTGTCTTATTTCACTTTTTTATGGTATTTTGTTTAAGCGAAGCACATTTATTGTGGGCAATATCGGGAACCATCAAAAATGTATACGCTCACTAGGGCTGTATTATCGACATTACTACCAGCAAAAAAAGCTACAATATTGAAATTGTCACATGTAACTAGACTACAGCGATTGCACTGCAGGGTGATATAAGCCCACTTGGGCATTATTAGCATCAGGACAAGTGCATTTGCGTCCTAAAAAGATCGTGTGAGTAACGAAATACAAGTGTTAATTCCCTTGTGTACAAATAAAGCTCAGCCAATCGGTAAAAAAAATGTATAAAAAATACCCAAACACACGAACAGGCGGCGCATGCGCTCCACTATCGAATGCGCGCCCATTTGTTAAACTTTCCTCACAATGCAGGTTTTACACAATGTGACCATGAGTTAAAGTATTTAAAATTGTTGACTGTAATAACAATGAATTATTAACAGTGTTTATATTGAGTATGTAAGTAGAGAAACTATAAGTCTTTCTTCTATCATCACTGTTGTTGATTGGTCCCGATCACGTGACCCACGACTTTGCACTTTAAATGGTGATTGTTTTCATTACAACTTTGGTGAACAAGCCTGCTGGACAGGCGAAACGCGTCCGAGGGTTGACAAATAAACTTATTTGTCTGGTACACAGTCTCGCCAGCGTGTGTTTCTTCTGCCCATTGATACTGAAATTGTAAAGAGACCTGGCTCTGGAGGTCTCTGATCCAGGCGAGACACCCGTTGGTTTGGAGGCAGTGGCGATTTTCCGAGGCGAGGAGGATTGAAGGTGATATATATATATATATATATATATATATATATATATATATATATATATATATATATATATATATATATATATATATTCACTGAAAAAACCATAGGTTTCACACCAGTTATAGTTAGGTGGAAATTTTACTCGCATAAAACCATTGAAATTCCCACGTTATAGTTAGTTGGACTCACTATAACTTGCGCGTGCAATGCACTGCTGATGACTTCACATATTACATCACTCATGACATGGTCAGTGACATCACTCATGACATCACTGATGACATCTCAAATGACATCACTGATGACATCATCCAGTGAATGTGTATCTTTTTGAAAAATAAATATTTTTTATATATGTATATCTAAAGGTTGATGGAAGAATAAATGGGTAAATAAATGTCTAAATGGATGTTTTTTTGTGTAAAATTGATTGGTTAACTGACTTATTAAATGTATGTTAGTGAATACATATATTAGCGAGTAATGTTTAAATATTTAAATATCTGTATCTGTGTCTCACTTTGTGTATAAGTGGCTGCATGGGTTGGTGAGTAGCTACATGAGTGTGTATATGGGTTATTAGTTGTTTTTTTGAGTATCAGTATCAGTGTCTGTATGGTTCGGTGATGGATATTACTTAGAGCACAGATGCATGAATGAGTGACTCACTATTTGTATGTATTTTGAAGACAGCATGTGTGCAAGACTGTATGGGTGGATGATTGTGTGTATGGGTGGGTTAGTGAGTATGTGTTTTTATAATTGATTGTTTAAGAGAGTAAATATGTTTCCGTTTCTGTATAAGTATGTGTAGTGGTGTGTATATAGCAGTATAATCAAGTAAATGGTTTTTTGATAGTTTATTTGCATGTGTGAATTTGTGTGTGAGTAACTATATGGATGAGTATTAGTGTGTAACAGGATGTATAGGTGTATGAGTACATATGATGAGTAAGTACATGCATGAGTGACTATATAGAACTGTTGGTGAATGAGTGGATGTGTATGTAGATGTTGGATTTACCTAATAAGTTGTTGTAATTGGTATTGGTTTCTCCTTTTTTAAGAAAATGTTAGTTTCTATTTTTGAATGTGTGTGTCAAAGGTTATTTTATGCTGATAGGAGGTCTGCCACTTTGTCACCAGGATGTTGTCATCAGTGATGTCCTTTGAGATGTCATCAGTGATGTCATGAGTGATGTCACTGACCATGTCATGAGTGATGTAATATGTAACGTCATCAGCAGTGCATTGCACGCGCAAGTTATAGTGAGTCCAACTAACTACAACGTGGGAATTTCAATGGTTTTATGCAAATAAAATTTCCACCTAACTATAACTGGTGTGAAACCTATGTTTTTTTCAGTGAATATATATATATATATATATATATATATATATATATATATATAGATATATATATATATATATATATATATATATATAAAATCAATCAATCAATCAAGGCATTTATAGAGCGCACTACTTACCCGGAGGGTCTCAAGGCGCTTGGGGGGGGGCTGCTACTGCTCGAACAGCCAGGTCTTGAGTTTCTTCCTGAAGGAGAGGTGGTCTTGGGTCAGGCGAAGGTCGGGAGGGAGGGTGTTCCAGGTCTTGGCGGCCAGGTAGGAGAAGGACCTTCCTCCTGTTGTCTCTCTTTGGATGCGGGGGACGGCGGCGAGGGCGTGGTTGGTCGATCGGAGGTGGCGTTTGGGAGCGTAGAAGTTGAGGCGGTTGTTGAGGTAGCTCGGGCCTTGGTTGTGTAGGGCTTTGTGTGCGTGGGTGAGGAGACGGAAAGGTGATTCTCTTGTTGACGGGGAGCCAGTGCAGGTCTCTCAGATGTCCGGAGATGTGGCTGCTCCGGGGGATGTCGAGGATGAGTCTGGCTGAGGCGTTCTGGATCCGCTGGAGTTTCTTCTGGAGCTTGGCGGTGGTTCCGGCGTAGAGGGCATTGCCGTAGTCCAGTCGGCTGGTGACGAGGGCCTGGGCGACCGTCTTCCCGGTCTCGGTGGGGATCCACTGAAAGATCTTCCGTAGCATGCGCAGGATGTTAAAACAGGACGCGGAGACGGCGTTGACTTGTCTTGTCATGGAGAGGAAGGAGTCCAGGGTGAAGCCCAGGTTGCGTGCGTGGTCTGTCGGTTTGGGTGCGGTGCCCAGGGCGGGGGGCCACCAGGAGTCGTCCCAGGCGGAGGGCGAGGAGCCCAGGATGAGGACTTCCGTCTTGTCTGAGTTCAGTTTCAGGCGGCTGGCCGTCATCCACTCGGCTACGTCTTTCATTCCTTCGTGGAGGTTGGTTCTGGCAGCGGCGGGGTCGTTGGTCAGGGAGAGGATCAGCTGGGTGTCGTCGGCGTAGGAGATGATGTTGAGGTTGTGTTGGCGTGCGATGGCCGCAAGGGGGCTCATGTAGACGTTGAAGAGGGTGAGGCTGAGCGAGGAGCCCTGAGGAACGCCGCAGATGACTTCCGTGGCTGCAGATCTGAACGGTGGTAGACGGACTCTCTGTGTCCTTCCAGCGAGGAAGGAGATGATCCACTCCAGTGCCTTCTCCTGGATTCCGGTGTTGCTGAGGCGCTGCACTAGGGTGCGGTGGCAGACAGTGTCGAACGCCGCGGAGAGGTCTAGGAGGATGAGGGCCGCTGTTTCACCGT
The DNA here is from genome assembly GCF_964263255.1 of Lissotriton vulgaris. NCBI lineage: Eukaryota > Metazoa > Chordata > Amphibia > Caudata > Salamandridae > Lissotriton > Lissotriton vulgaris. The sequence continues at coordinate 881,114,347 of NC_141693.1, forward strand.
TGTCCAGCAGGGCTCGGATGTCATCGGTGGCAGCGATGAGGGCTGTCTCGGTGCTGTGGTTGGCTCGGAAGCCAGACTGTGAGGGGTCGAGGGATCCATTTGTCTCGAGGAAGGCGGCCAGCTGCTTGTTGACGGTCTTCTCGATGACTTTGGCTGGGAACGGGAGGAGCGAGATGGGGCGGTAATTCTTGAGTTCGGTGGGGTCCGCTGTTGGTCTCTTTAGTAGAGCGCTGAGTTCGGCGTGCTTCCAGCTCTCAGGGAAGGTGGCGGTGTCGAAGGAGGAGTTGATGATGTCCCGCAGGTGGGATGCGACGACAGCGTCGGCCTTGTTGAAGACGTGGTGGGGGCACGGGTCAGTCGGGGATCCGGAGTGGATAGAGTTCATCGTGCGGATGGTGTCTTCTGTGTTGATCTGGGTCCAGGCGCTGAGGGTGGTGGTGGGGGGCGTTGGTGCGGTCGTTGGGAGCGTTGTTTGTGGGCTGAAGCTGTTGTGTATGTCCACGATCTTGTTGTGGAAGTAGCAGGCGAGGGAGTTGCAGAGGTCTTGCGACGGGGTGATGTCGTTGTTTCCGGCGTTGGGGTTGGAGAGCTCTTTCACGATGTTGAAAAGTTCCTTGCAGTTGTGTGCATTGTTGTCCAGCCGGTCCTTGAATGCTGTTTTCTTGGTGGCGCGGATCAGTTGATGGTGCTTCCGGGTGGCGAGCTTGAGGGTGGTCATGTTGTCCGGTGTTGGCTCCCTTCTCCAGGCTTTCTCGAGGGCTCGGCAGTTCTTCTTGGAGCTCTTGAGTTCGTCGGTGAACCATGGGGCCTTCTTGCTGCCGGGTCTGCTAGGCGGGGTCCTCAGTGGGGCGAGGTCCTCTGCGCAGTTGCTGATCCACTTTGTGAGGTTGTCGGCGGCCTGGCTGGGGTTCGCTGAGCTGGCGGGAGGGTGCTGGCTCAGGGAAGCGGCGAGCTGGTCTGCTGTGATCTTGTTCCAGTTTCTTCGAGCAACCTGTTGCTGTTGGTGGTGAATCGTGGATCTTCTGAAAGTGAAGTGGACGCAGCTGTGGTCCGTCCAGTGGAGTCCGGTGGCGTGGCTGAAGACGATGTCCTTGCTGGATGAGAAGACAGCGTCGAGTGTGTGTCCGGCGAGGTGGGTGGGGGTGGTCACCAGCTGCTTGAGTCCGAGGTTGGCGAGGTTGTCAAGCAGGGAGGTGGTGTTGCGATCGTTGTTGTTCTCCAGGTGGAAGTTGATGTCCCCCAGGAGGATGTAGTCAGCGGATGGGAGGGCATGCGGGCTGATGAAGTCGGCGATGTCTTCGCTGAATTGTGTGCCTGGTCCTGGGGGTCGGTAGATTAGGGTGCCTCTGAGGGTGGTTCTGGGGTCCGTGTGGATCTGGAAGTGCAGGTGTTCGGCGGTTGTCAGGGTGTCGTCGGTGTTGGTCGTGATGCGGATGGTGTCCCTGTAGATGATGGCGATGCCTCCTTCCGTCTGGTTGCCTCGGTCTCTTCGGGTGATCTTGTAGCCCTCTGGTATGGCGATGGCGATGTCGGGCGCTGAGGAGTCGTTAATCCAGGTTTCCGTGAGGAAGGCAACATCAGGATCTGTGGTGTCGAGGAGGTTCCAGAGTTCGATGATGTGTCTGTGGACGGAGCGGGTGTTGAGTAGGATGCACTTGAGGTGGTTGCTGCTGGTGATCGGCTTGGCGGGTGCTGGTGCGGGGCAGGTCCGGATGCAGAAGAACTTGCAGGTGTGACAGCTGAAGGGTCCGTGGGTTCGTCTCGGGCTGGCTCGGTAGCATCCGGGATTCGGCCGGTGTTGAGTGCGCTGAGGGTGGCGGCGTCGTACGTCCGGCGGGTGGGCTGGGGTCCTCTGGGGCCAGGGGTCCTGGCGCTGGGCACGGTCCTGGCGCGGACGGTCGCAGACGGGCTTACCTTTGGCGCACCTTCGGCATATATATAATTTTTTGTTCTCGCACTCCTCGAGCATTCCTTGCCCCACCAGAAAGAGAGTTGCGTCGTCAGTCTCGCACACAAAGATGACGACGCGGTGTGCAATTTTTAATCTTTATTTTCCGCCGCTACCAAACGTGTTTCGACTGACAAGCAGTCTTGCTCACTGGTAAATTAAATTTAAAACAGGGCCATTTTTAAAGTACATAAAGTGCATTGGATTACAACTACAACTGTGACTGACATGAAAACAGACTCGTAGTGTTTGCCATACCGACAATGTTACACATGTTTTAAAATTACATTCAAAGTAAAACCAATCGCTTCTATGTTTCAACATTAAAATCTTCAGCTGTAAACACATTGCAAGTTAACACCCAATTTCACTTGGTATTCTTGTGCCCGACTTCACACTCAAGTGAGCTTTATTGACACCGTTATGTCTGTCGCATTTGCATTAGCTTTGGTTTCAAGCTCAAGTGAGCTTTATTAACACAACTCCCAAACATTAATCTGACAGTGTCGCTCGAGTGAGCCTCTTAATTATCGCACAATGAGTGACCATCATTCCATATTAAAATCCTGGCATTAACCTTATTTTAGTGTACTGCCCAAGTGGTCTAAATACAAGTAAGTAGAGAACAAAAATTATAATTTTTTATCACAATTGTGTAACCTTTTCTGATCTGCCATAAGCATTGAGTCTGTTCTAATATATGTGCATACTTAAAAACATTACAAATTTCTCATTCATGAGTGACGCTTTACTTTCAATTTCATTTTACGTGTGTGTGCAAGTCCTCCTCCATAATCAGGCCCCCTGGATGCTTCGAATTGAGTTCTATGATGTAGTGGGACTCAAGTCTTCTCAACTTATTTACCCTGTTACCTCCTCTCACATTTACTTTCACAGAATCAATTACATAGTAAGTCAGACCTCTTGTATCTTTATTATGGACTTTATCAAAATGCAGAGCCACTGGATAGGATCTATCTCCATTCTTTATTGCCCTTAAGTGCTGTAAAATGCGCTTATGATAGTGCTGCCCACGTACCGCAGGCCTCATGGGCACTGCAGCACGTAGATTGCAAAGTCCATCTTACAGGTGTATTTCCCCTTGATCTTAATCATCCTATTGGTTAGACCTAATCTGTATTGATCAGTATTAATTCCATGCGCACACACCTTACATTTCGGGCATTTGACAAATCCTTGCTTTTTTTTCAACCACTTAGTTCTTACTTGCCGTTTGTTTATGGTACTGCTTACCAAAGCCTGTTTGAAGGACCTGACTTTATGAAAAGTGATTTGCGGTCTCTTAGTAACTTGTTTCCCTAGCACTGGATCATTCTTAATAATTTGACAAAGTCTGTTGAGTATTCTTCTCACCTCATCATGCTGTCTGCTAAATGTAGTGATGAATCTACATTGATTCTCACTCCCTTTGTCCTTTTTCTTGCTTGCATCAAACAAAATGTCCTCTCTTCTCTTCTTTGATGCTTTGTCAATGCCACTATCAATCCACTCATTTGGATAGCCTCTACTCCTGAATCTCCTCTTCAGAACACCCAGCTCTTTTTCTCTTTCTTCTGGCACACTACAGTTTCGTCTAACTCTCAGACTTTCCCCATAAGGAATACTTCTTTTCAAGTTTATTGGGTGAAAGCTCTGAGCATGCAACACAGTGTTGCCAGAAGTGGGCTTCCTCTATAATTTCGTTTCAACCTTCCCATTCTCTATGTATACTGTTACATCAAGAAAGTTGACACTTTCCCTACTGATCTAACTGGCAAAATTGAAGTTCAAATCATTCTTCTGTAACTTTGCAATGAAGGATTATACTTAAATTTCCGTGCCCTTCCACACTATAAACAAGTTGTCAATAAACAACTCCAATGCATAATGTGGTTGTCTCATTGCCTGTGGCACTGCACCCGGATCACCTGCTCCTCCCACCAGCCCATATGCAAATTCGCATAGCTGGGGGCGAAGCAGGTGCCCATCGCAGCACCACAGGTCTGGTGCAAAAAGCTGTCCATTGAACAAAAAGAATGTGCTTTTCCAGCACTTTTCAACCATACGAATGATCATCTGGGGATGAGCCCATAATTTGATTGAACTTGTTTCTTAGAAGTGACCCACCGCACACAGGCCATCAGTATGCCTTATACTTGTATACAGTGTTGACAAGTCGATGGTTACTAACAGGTAATCATTAAGCATGGGCGCAAAATCCGTTCTGCTCGCGGATTTTCGGCAAATTCGCGATCCGCGAATTCCCGTGAATTTGGCGAAAATTCACAAATCCGCGAGCGTAACTGATCCGGGGGGCAAAAGTTCAAGCTCAGTGTTTGTAACTATTTTAGAATGGCGCCGGCAAGCTGTCAGCGCCATTCTAAAATAATTACTAAGTTAGCTTCAACAGGAAGCACTAATAGATAAATTGAAGCAGGTGCTCGAGTTTAACTGAATTTGAGCTCCAACTCGTGAACCTGCTTTATTTTATCTATTAGTGCTTCCTGATGAAGCTAACTTAGTAACTATTTTAGAATGGCGCTGGCAGCTTGCCGGCGCCATTCTAAAATAAAAGGCAAGGAGTGGGGCTGAGGGCAGAAGGGCACAACAACGAGTGGGGCAGAAGGGCACAAACACGAGTGGGGCAGAGGGCAAAAGGCACAAAAACGAGTGGTGCAGAGGGCAGAAGGTCACAAAAAATGAGAGGGTGGCAGTGATTAACCAGAGGGCGCATCGTGGTCTTGCACAAAAAAAACCTACGAACACGCAAATCGCCCCGCAAACAAGCAAAAATAAAAAAATCCGTAAATTTGCACAGATTTGCTAATTTTGCGGATCGCGAATTCGCAAATCTGCAAATTTGCGGATCACGAATTCGCAAATTTCGCCCATGCTTAGTAATCATCTTCCAAGGGGAGATCATAAATCCTCCTGAGAAAATCTCCGGTATCTTGTATGTATATGGGGAGTGCCTTTATAAGGGGATTAAGGAATGAGTCTACAAATTTGGATGTATGTTCCAGGGCACTGCCCATTGCTGAAATTATTGGGTGGACAGGAGGATTGTTTAACTCCTTATGCACCTTTGGGATTAAATAAAATATTGCAGTGACTGGTTTTTCTATTTTCAGAAACAGATACTCGTCACAGCTCAAGAGCGTTTGATCATACCACATTTTTAACTCATCATTGAATTGACTGTTACTGTCTAACATCAATTTCTCATCAACTCTTACATAACAGTTCTTATTGTTCAATTGCTTGTATGCCTCGATTAGATATTTTCTCTTGTCCGATAGGACAACATTGCCCCCTTTGTCCGCATTGCGTACTATACAGTTATCATGTTCAGACAATTTTTTTAATCAATGCATAATACGTTCTCTGTTTGCTATCACTCAATTCATTGGAATTTTGATACAACTCTTTACCCAGCTTCTTGAGTTCATTCATCACCAGATCATTATAGACATCAGTCACATCCCTAGTCGTCATGGGTGTAAACCTTGAACTGGGTCTAAACCCTGTTGGTGCATCCTGGTAGATATCAATGCTCTCTTCCTGAGCAACATCACTCGCACTGATCACGGTATTCTCATTATGAGTCTCCATGTCCATGACCCTCATTTCTAGAATTAAGTTCATGTCACTTACTGCTAGTCCTCCTCCTTGATCTATCTCTCCTCCATTGGTCCTGATTGTTCTGGACAATGGATTTGATAGGAAATATTTTTTTAGCTTCAACAGCCTGATGAACCTAAATAGATTAGTCTGTGTTTGCACATAATCCAGATTGGCCTCTGAACAAATAGAAAGTCCTAGTTTTAAAGTTGCCTGTTCTTCCTTGGTAAGAGTAATGTCTGTCAAGTTTACTATTGTTGTTTCTTCACTTTCATTTGTTACTTGGTCACTTTCTTCTTCGGTTTTGCACCTCCTGCAGGCTGCCCCCTTCCGCCTCTTCGACCTCTGCCTCTTCCTCTTTGTAGGTTTGTGTTCTGTATTGGTGGCCTTTGACACAAATTGTACTTCCTTTCTTCGCGTAGAAAATCAAACTCATCTATTACTGATGGGACCACTCTTTGGGCATTGACCTCATCTTCCAAATCAGTGTCTACCTCTGAGCTCTGCAGGCTACTCTGTTCTGAGCGAGGTTCCAGTCCTGATTTGTTCGCCTTCCCCAGCATTTGCTTCCTAATGGTATCAAACTTCCTGGCGAAGGTAGATTTGCCCTCTATCATAATCCTGGTTGTCTCTCAGGAATTTTTTGGGGCTTAGAGTTCTTTTATGGAGACTTCTAACTTCTTAAGTCTTTATTTTATATCACTTCTGAATTGTTTAATGGTCTCTTGAGCCTCTTCCTTGCTCAAGTCCCCTATCAGTTGTTCTATTTCTGCCAGAATTTTCCTTTTGTCAATATCGGCGTATTTTATGAATATTGCCAGCATTCTTCGGGAGGCGTCGTTGTTATTGGCAACCCACTCACGCAATATCTCAGGATTTGGCTCCTCATAGCTAGGTGCCACCATCACTCTAAGACCTCTGGGAACACGCTGTACTTTCAAGTAGCGCTGCAACAATTTTGACTCCCACCACTTGGACACTTCCGTACATTGGAGTTTTTCTAATCTTTTCTAGCGTGTAATCAGGTTTGTTTTATTGTTTCCACCTGTGTTGCTACCAGTTAATCACTCAAACTTGTACGCGTATAACAAAATATTTCAAGTGGCTCTTCCTCGCACTCTTTCATCTCTGCGGCAGACATTTCCAACACTTATCAAGTGCTCCTGCTTGTATTGCATCCGCTCCGCAACACTGTGTTAAATCACTGTGGTGTCTGAGATTCACTCTCTCCCGTTAGCTTGAAGTCAGTCTTATCCGGTTTGCGGTTAGCGTACCTTCAAGTCCTCCGACCTTTCGATCCGCTCACACGCATTCCGCTGCTGATCTTCTGAATCCTCAGCTCCTCAGACTTCCAGTGCTGAGGGGTGGCAATTTTTTTTCTTATTTTCCGCCGCTACTGAACGCGTTTCGACTGACAAGCAGTCAGCTTTAGTAACACAACTCCCAAACATTAATTTGACAGTGTCGCTCGAGTGAGCCTCTTAGCTATGGCACAATGAGCAACCATTATTATATATTCCTCTTCTCTCTCTCAGCTGAAAACATTTCCGAGCCCTCTGCACTTACATCTGGCCTCAGTAAAGTCATGACCTGGATGAACGGCAACTTTTTAAAACTCAATGGCTATAAAGCAGAGGTCCTGATCCTGGGCAAAGATAGAGGTCTCAGGGACCCTGTTAGAACTGGCTATTTCTGGTTGGCTAAGGCTGACGCCAAAGCTAGGCAGAAACCACCATTCTAGTCAGGGCAAGGGAGTCACACGCCAAGATAACCCCTGCTCACCCCCTTGGTAGCTTGGCACGAGCAGACAGGCCTATCCAGGAGGCAATGTGTAAAGCATTTGCGCACGCACAAAACAGCAACAACATCCTAGGCACACCACAAAAGGAACTCCACACAAGGTTATATAAAATAACTTTTGTATTGTCAAAACACATCAGATAGTAATCAAACAATATACATGGTGCCAACTGTCACGGGCAATATTCACAAGGGATTATTTACACAGGACAGGGCCACGTGGGCGCCTGTCAGAATCAGCACTTAGTAGAAATAGCACTTCTAGAACATAGAATATAGGGTATAAAATCACTGTAGCACAAATTAGCAAATGTAGCACACAACCAGTAACTACTGGTAACAGGTTAGTACCACCTATGCAACCCTAACCACCTTAGGAGAATGTCACGCAGGGAACCAGGACCTCACTAGGACCACCTGTACTGGAAAGAACAACCACCTAAGTATCACAATACAATTAGGGGTATAAGCAAGAACACATTACACATGATGGATCACAACATTCAGAGGTGTAGGGAAGGAAAACACATGATGTATAAAACATACATTCAGCGGTGTAGACCATGGCACATGATGCATCAAAAACACATTCAGAGGTGCAAGGAAGAAAAAACACATGATGCATAAACCAACACATTCAGAGGTGTAAAATCAAGGAAGACACATGATGCATAAAAACATTCAGAGGTGCCAGAACATAACTCAATAGCGCAAAAACACATGATGCCTAAAAACATTCAGAGGTGTAAGGTCAAGGTGCGTAATCATATTAAATGCATTACATTTCCTAGCACCACATCACATTGCGCAAAACTCTCATTGGCCAAATACCATCATAACATAGCAGGTAACCACATTGCGCAAACTTACATAAGCCACCACCTGTGGCAGTCCCTAGGCCAACTGGCCTTGTTGGGGCTAGGACGCCCTGTGTCCCAATGTCAGGGGCCTAAACGGTGCAGCTGCCCACAAAGTGCTGGGCAGCTGTGTATCAGGGAGCCTGTAAACCACTATGCCCCCTCAATGGTGGAGCCTCTCAGGGCTCGAGACAGATGCGGCACTTAGGAGCCTCTCCGGGCTCGTAGAACAGATATGGCACCTCGAGCCCCACGTGGGCTCTGAACAAATCTCTCGCAGGCAGGAGGGGGCGGGCACCGGCAATGTGCCCGACGCCCCCTCTAACTAAAATGGCCCCTGGAGCCTTCTCGTGGGCTCTACTCAACGTTGGGGTGACCCACTGCCAATCGGGCCCGCCCTGCTTGCACCAACTATGCCTCCCTAAACAGAGGGCAGAACACGGGCCATCGTGAGAGCCTACGGGGCTCTAAACCACATCGCGGTAAGAAGGGAGGAGCGGCCCGCTGCCACGGGGCCGCTTGATCATTGCCTCGATCAGGCACGGCCACCCGCGGAGCTCCCGCCTACCCCCAGCCCTTCAATACTCACCGGGCTGGTCGGGGGGGCTCTGCTTCACTCGCAGCTCCCTCTCCTCTTGCTGCAGGACTCCCTCAGCTTACGGGAGCCCTGTCGACTGACCGCCATGATTCTTCTCTTCTCCCGCGGGGCTTCCACTTGCGCTGGGCCAATCCCAGCGCGGCCTTTAAGTTGAGCCCCTTGTGACGCCGCAGCTTCTTCCGCCGTGGTCCAACCGCAGCGCGGCCCTCGGGACGAGCATCCCTCTGACGTGGCAGCTTCTCTCGCGCTGCCCAATCACCCCGCGGCTCGCAGGACGAGCCTCCCGCAGCCAACCAATGGCTGCGCTGCTCCTTAGAACAGCTTCCCTCAGCGGCCCGGTCCCAACACGGCCCCGAGGCTGATGGCGGCGAGGTCCTTCAGCAGTAATTGCGGGGTGGGCACCCGCCCTGAATCCAAATAAAAGGCAGAAGCGGCATGGGCAGCCGAGAAAGGGACAATAAAGTGCTCCCAGCGCTCCAGGACAAATAAAAGCGCTTCCAGGCGCTATAAGCAAAAGGCAAAGCGCTCCCAAGCGCTAGGGGCTAAAAAGTGCAGCGCTCTCAGCACTAGGAAGCAAATACAGCGCTCCCAGGCGCTATAAGCCCAATAAAGTTCCAGCAAAAGTTCTTCAGCAAAGTGAAGCAAAGGGGACCCAGCAAAAGGTCTCCAGAGTCCAGGACATCAGCAGTCCATCAGTTATCCAGGGGCTGGGCAGGGCCCAGAGAGGCAAGCTTTCCCCTGGACCCAAGTAGCAGTACGCCCCTGGCAGGATTCAAGTCAGAAACAAGAACATTTTGTAATGGGACACAGCCCCTTTTTATACAGAGAAATCCTTTGTCTAGCAGAGTGCAGGCAATGTGAGAACCAGCTAGAACCGGTTATAGGGAATTCCTTTTACTGGCCAGGCTAGGGACTTCAGACGCACCCCAGGGGGTGGAGCCAGCATTGTGTGGGGAAAACCCAGCCCCATTCAGGACCCTCAAACCAGACAGTCAATCGACAAGCAGGCCCAGGCTCACTCCTGGAGCCAGGCTCCAGCCAATCACACGCCAAGCACAAATTACACAAATATGCCAACTTCTAGAAGTGGCACTTCATCACTAGACACAATCATGCTGCATATATCATTGCACAGCATTCAATCTCACGAGTTCGCACATGCCAAACTCGACCCTGCACTCCCCACACATCAGGAACTACCATGGGCATACATATTCCCCATTCATTCCTATGGGAGGTCAGGTCACTCACCGCACATACACAGAGAGCTCACGCACTTTACACTGTACCACAGTGAAAAAAAGTGCGCAGAGGCCTAAAATCACCAACACCAGGTCACAGAAACAGGCTAGGAAAAAGCAAAAAGTCTCGGGGTGAGTCTTCCAAAAGGGCCAGGTCCAACAGACACCCAACATTGGCCGCCAGAAATGGGTATGCTTCCACAACTCTCTACTCAGGTGCGCAACCTTGGTTTAATTGTTGACGACTCTCTCTCTATGCGGCAGCAGGTTACCAAGGTTGCTGCTACCTGCTTTACCATTCTGAATTGGCTGAGGAAGATTGTGTGGATGCTCCCATCCCACGCCCAGCGTACCGTAATCCAAGCCCTGGTTACTTCGAGGCTGGATTACGTGAATATCCTCTATTTAGGTGTCAACTAGAGAAACTCGTGGATGCAAAGACCTCCATCAAGGATTACATCTAATTGTAGGTGGTAGAGATATGGGGAGGAAGCACACCTGCCTAGCCTCGACCGTGCTCACTAGTTGTTTGGGCGCCGAGGTCCCTCGAGTGAGCTGTCCAGCATTGTGAGGAAAGGGCCCGAAGACGTTGCATACCATAGTGTGTGTGTGGCGGGGCCAAGTGGGCGGGGCTTCCATGCGAGTTCACATGCCTCTTTAAGGGTCAGAGACCGATCAGAGCAGAGATGAGAATGAATCGCCTCCTAGTCACGGGAAGTACACTAAGCATGGGCGGAAAATCCGTTCCGCTCGCGGATTTTGCGGATTTTCGGTAAATTCGCAATCCGCGAGATTCGCGAATTTCACGCAAATCCGCGAGCAGCAGATTTTATGGCTTGCTCGCACTGTTCGCGTGAGTTCGCGGCTTCCCAGTTCAACTTCGCGCCCCGCGAATAAGCGCTAAATTGAAGAAATACGATCTTAGCAAAACTGAAACTACTTACCAGGTTCAAAAGTTCAAGCTCATCATTAGTAGCCATTTCCTGTAGTGCTTCCTGAGGGGCCCCTCCAGAGTTCAGTTGCCTACTTGCAACTATTATGCGACCCTGCTCTGACCCTCAGAATAGTTACACATATGCCACAAAGGTCCTGAATTACAGCTAAGGGAGACAAGCAAGAGCCAGGCTGGAAGTTCAAATCCAGTGACACATTAATCAGCCCCTAATTCATTATTGTCAGTTGGGGCAGGGCAGGTGTTGTAACTAATTTTGCAACAATGAAAGCACTTAGCAAGTGCAAAAGATCACTAATCAGGAAGCACTAAGGAAGCAGGTGCCAGCTAAAAAAATATTCTGTGACACATTAATCAGCCCCAAATTAATTCAGGTCACTTGAGGCAGGGAAGGTGTGCTTTGCTTTGCCACAATAATGTACACTGGACAACCAGAGGGTGCTGTGATGAAACAGAGGGTGGCATGGGTGGGCCAGAGGGTGGCATGAGTAGTCAGAGAGTGGCAGTGGTGAAAGAGATTGACGGTGATGAAGAAGAGTGTCCCAAACAGGCTAGACACGTAGAAACAACAAGTTTGCAAAACTTGCGACCCGACAGGTAAGTTTGCGTTTGCGAATTTGTACAAAACCCTCGCGAACTGGCCGAAACCCGCGCGAACACAAAAAAAAAAAATCCGCAAATTCGCGAGAATTCGCGGATTTTGCGGATTGCGAGTTCGCAAATCCGCAAAATTCGCGAACGTGAGATTCGCAAAATTCGCCCATGCTTAAAGTACACGGGGATTGCACGAAAGTAACTTGTGGATGCAAAGACCTCCATCAAGGATTACATCTATCTGTAGGCGGTAGAGATATGGGGAGGAAGCACACCTGCCTAGCTTCGACCGTGCTCACTAGTTGTTTGGGCTGATTATAATGCGTGACTGAATTTGAGCTTCAACTCGGGAACCTACTTTATTTATATCATTCTGTAAGTGCTTCCTGTTGAGGTTTAATTTTTGTGACAGGAGCATCGTGCCAGAATGAATCCTGCCTGCATTATCCACGAAGATGCTGCAAAAAAAAAAAGAAATCCGCACGCGAGCGGATTTGCAGCTTTTTCGGCAAATTCACGCGATTCGCAAAATTGCTGAAAATCCGCAAAATCCGCGAGCGGCACGGATTTTGCGCCCACCCTTACATTACAGACATTGGCACATCATTAAGAATGATCCAGTGCTAGGGAAGCAAGTTACTAAGAGACCGCAAATCACTTTCATAAAGTAGGGTCCTTCAAAAAGGCTTTGGTAAGCAGTATCATAAAAAACGGCAAGTAAGAACTACGTGGTTGAATAAAAAGCAAGGATTTGTCAAATGCCCAAAATGTAAGGCGTGTGCGCATGGCATTAATACTGATTAATACAGATAAGGTCTAACCAACAAGATAATTAAGATCAAGGGGAAATACACCTGTAAGACGGATTTTGCAATCTACGTGCTGCAGTGCCCATGTGGCCTGTGCAATTGTGATAAAAAACTTATAATTCTTGTTTTCTAATTGCTTGTATTTAGCCCACTTGGACCGACGACGGCTGAAATGCCAGAAACCGGTCCCCGGTAGCTTGTCTCCTTTCTGCTGAAGAATTGGCTTGGTAGTTTAGCCTGCCCTGTTCCCATGATGCACTGGGCCAGGGACAGACTGATTTGCATATAGCCAGGTTCTGAACTGGGATGGTGCAGTGAGATAAATAACGGTGATGGATCAAACCCTGATCTTTGGACTGGGTAAGAGTGGTCTGCTTAATTCAGACACTCTGTTCATCACCACCCCCTTTTCTGAATCATTTTTGGACACTATAGGTGTGGCAGGGTATACTCAGACATGAGTCCCTTTCTCACTGCACCATCAGGATTTTAGCAAGCCGGGCCGACGATGGCTGAAATGCCAGAAACCGGTCCCCAGTAGCTTGTCTCCTTTCTGGTGAAGAATTGGCTTGGTAGTTTAGTCTGCCCTGTTCCCATGATGCACTGGGCCAGGGACAGACTGATTTGCATATAGCCAGGTTCTGAACTGGGATGGTGCAGTGAGATAAATAACGGTGATGGATCAAGCCCTGATCTTTGGACTGGGTAAGAGTGGTCTGCCTAATTCAGACACTCTGTTCATCACCACCCCCTTTTCTGAATCGTTTTTGGCCACTATAGGTGTGGCAGGGTATGCTCAGACATGAGTCCCTTTCTCACTGCACCATCAGGATTCAAGCAAGCCAGGCCGACGATGGCTGAAATGCCAGAAACCGTTCCCCGGTACTTTGTCTCCTTTCTGGTGAAGAATTGGCTTGGTAGTTTAGTCTGCCCTGTTCCCATGATGCACTTGGCCAGGGACAGACTGATTTGCATATAGCCAGGTTCTGAACTGGGATGGTGCAGTGAGATAAATAACGGTGATGGATCAAGCCCTGATCTTTGGACTGGGTAAGAGTGGTCTGCTTAATTCAGACACTCTGTTCATCACCACCTACTTTTCTGAATCGTTTTTGGCCACTATAGTTGTGGCAGGGTATACTCAAACATGAGTCCCTTTCTCACTGCACCATCAGGATTCAAGCAAGCCGGGCCGACGACGGCTGAAATGCCAGAAACCGGTCCCAGGTAGCTTGTCTCCTTTCTGGTGAAGAATTGGCTTGGTAGTTTAGTCTGCCCTGTTCCCATGATGCACTGGGCCAGGGACAGAGTGATTTGCATATAGCCAGGTTCTGAACTGGGATGGTGCAGTGAGATAAATAACGGTGATGGATCAAGCTCTGATCTTTGGACTGGGTAAGAGTGGTCTGCTTAATTCAGACACTCTGTTCATCACCACCCACTTTTCTGAATCGTTTTTGGCCACTATAGGTGTGGCAGGGTATACTCAGACAAGGATCCCTTTCTCACTGCACCATCAGGATTCAAGCAAGCCAGGCCGACGACGGCTGAAATGCCAGAAACCGGTCCCCGGTAGCTTGCCTCCTTTCTGGTGAAGAATTGGCTTGGTAGTTTAGTCTGCCATGTTCCCATGATGCACTGAGCCAGGGACAGACTGATTTGCATATAGCCAGGTTCTGAACTGGGATGGTGCAGTGAGATAAATAACAGTGATGGATCAAGCCCTGATCTTTGGACTGGGTAAGAGTGGTCTGCCTAATTCAGATACTCTGTTCATCACCACCCCCTTTTCTGAATCGTTTTTGGCCACTATAGGTGTGGCAGGGTATACTCAGACATGAGTCCCTTTCTCACTGCACCATCAGGATTTAAGCAAGCTAGGCCGACGACGGCTGAAATGCCAGAAACCGTTCCCTGGTACCTTGTCTCCTTTCTGGTGAAGAATTGGCTTGGTAGTTTAGTCTGCCCTGTTCCCATGAGGCACTGGGCCAGGGACAGACTGATTTGCATATAGCCAGGTTCTGAACTGGGATGGTGCAGTGAGATAAATAACGGTGATGGATCAAGCCCTGATCTTTGGACTGGGTAAGAGTGGTCTGCCTAATTCAGACACTCTGTTCATCACCACCCCCTTTTCTGAATCGTTTTTGGCCACTATAGGTGTGGCAGGGTATGCTCAGACATGAGTCCCTTTCTCACTGCACCATAAGGATTCAAGCAAGCCAGGCCGACGATGGCTGAAATGCCAGAAACCGTTCCCCGGTACTTTGTCTCCTTTCTGGTGAAGAATTGGCTTGGTAGTTTAGTCTGCCCTGTTCCCATGATGCACTTGGCCAGGGACAGACTGATTTGCATATAGCCAGGTTCTGAACTGGGATGGTGCAGTGAGATAAATAACGGTGATGGATCAAGCCCTGATCTTTGGACTGGGTAAGAGTGGTCTGCTTAATTCAGACACTCTGTTCATCACCACCTACTTTTCTGAATCGTTTTTGGCCACTATAGTTGTGGCAGGGTATACTCAAACATGAGTCCCTTTCTCACTGCACCATCAGGATTCAAACAAGCCGGGCCGACGACGGCTGAAATGCCAGAAACCGGTCCCCGGTAGCTTGTCTCCTTTCTGGTGAAGAATTGGCTTGGTAGTTTAGTCAGCCCTGTTCCCATGATGCACTGGGCCAGGGACAGAGTGATTTGCATATAGCCAGGTTCTGAACTGGGATGGTGCAGTGAGATAAATAACGGTGATGGATCAAGCCCTGATCTTTGGACTGGGTAAGAGTGGTCTGCTTAATTCAGACACTCTGTTCATCACCACCCACTTTTCTGAATCGTTTTTGGCCACTATAGGTGTGGCAGGGTATACTCAGACATGAGTCCCTTTTTTCACTGCACCATCAGGATTCAAGCAAGCCAGGCCGACGATGGCTGAAATGCCAGAAACCGGTCCCCGGTAGCTTGCCTCCTTTCTGGTGAAGAATTGGCTTGGTAGTTTAGTCTGCCATGTTCCCATGATGCACTGGGCCAGGGACAGACTGATTTGCATATAGCCAGGTTCTGAACTGGGATGGTGCAGTGAGATAAATAACAGTGATGGATCAAGCCCTGATCTTTGGACTGGGTAAGAGTGGTCTGCCTAATTCAGATACTCTGTTCATCACCACCCCCTTTTCTGAATCGTTTTTGGCCACTATAGGTGTGGCAGGGTATACTCAGACATGAGTCCCTTTCTCACTGCACCATCAGGATTCAAGCAAGCTAGGCCGACGACGGCTGAAATGCCAGAAACCGTTCCCCGGTACCTTGTCTCCTTTCTGGTGAAGAATTGGCTTGGTAGTTTAGTCTGCCCTGTTCCCATGATGCACTGGGCCAGGGACAGACTGATTTGCATATAGCCAGGTTCTGAACTGGGATGGTGCAGTGAGATAAATAACGGTGATGGATCAAGCCCTGATCTTTGGACTGGGTAAGAGTGGTCTGCCTAATTCAGACACTCTGTTCATCACCACCCCCTTTTCTGAATCGTTTTTGGCCACTATAGGTGTGGCAGGGTATGCTCAGACATGAGTCCCTTTCTCACTGCACCATCAGGATTCAAGCAAGCCAGGCCGACGATGGCTGAAATGCCAGAAACCGTTCCCCGGTACTTTGTCTCCTTTCTGGTGAAGAATTGGCTTGGTAGTTTAGTCTGCCCTGTTCCCATGATGCACTTGGCCAGGGACAGACTGATTTGCATATAGCCAGGTTCTGAACTGGGATGGTGCAGTGAGATAAATAACGGTGATGGATCAAGCCCTGATCTTTGGACTGGGTAAGAGTGGTCTGCTTAATTCAGACACTCTGTTCATCACCACCTACTTTTCTGAATCGTTTTTGGCCACTATAGTTGTGGCAGGGTATACTCAAACATGAGTCCCTTTCTCACTGCACCATCAGGATTCAAGCAAGCCGGGCCGACGACGGCTGAAATGCCAGAAACCGGTCCCCGGTAGCTTGTCTCCTTTCTGGTGAAGAATTGGCTTGGTAGTTTAGTCTGCCCTGTTCCCATGATGCACTGGGCCAGGGACAGAGTGATTTGCATATAGCCAGGTTCTGAACTGGGATGGTGCAGTGAGATAAATAACGGTGATGGATCAAGCCCTGATCTTTGGACTGGGTAAGAGTGGTCTGCTTAATTCAGACACTCTGTTCATCACCACCCACTTTTCTGAATCGTTTTTGGCCACTATAGGTGTGGCAGGGTATACTCAGACATGAGTCCCTTTCTCACTGCACCATCAGGATTCAAGCAAGCCAGGCCGACGACGGCTGAAATGCCAGAAACCGGTCCCCGGTAGCTTGCCTCCTTTCTGGTGAAGAATTGGCTTGGTAGTTTAGTCTGCCATGTTCCCATGATGCACTGGGCCAGGGACAGACTGATTTGCATATAGCCAGGTTCTGAGCTGGGATGGGGCAGTGAGATAAATAACGGTGATGGATTAAGCCCTGATCTTTGGACTGGGTAAGAGTGGTCTGTTTAACTCAGACACTCTGTTCATCACCACCCCCTTTTTGTAAATCGTTTTTGGCCACTATAGGTGTGGCAGGGTATACTCAGACATGAGTCCCTCTCTCACTGCTCCATCAGGATTCAAGCAAGCCGGGCCGAAGAAGGCTGAAATGCCAGAAACCGGTCCCCGGTAGCTTGTCTCCTTTCTGGTGAAGAATTGGCTTGGTAGTTTAGTCTGCCCTGTTCCCATGATGCACTGGGCCAGGGACAGACTGATTTGCATATAGCCAGGTTCTGAGCTGGGATGGGGCAGTGAGATAAATAACGGTGATGGATCAAGCCCTGATCTTTGGACTGGGTAAGAGTGGTCTGTTTAACTCAGACACTCTGTTCATCACCACCCCCTTTTTGTAAATCGTTTTTGGCCACTATAGGTGTGGCAGGGTATACTCAGACATGAGTCCCTCTCTCACTGCTCCATCAGGATTCAAGCAAGCCGGGCCGAAGAAGGCTGAAATGCCAGAAACCGGTCCCCGGTAGCTTGTCTCCTTTCTGGTGAAGAATTGGCTTGGTAGTTTAGTCTGCCCTGTTCCCATGATGCACTGGGCCAGGGACAGACTGATTTGCATATAGCCAGGTTCTGAGCTGGGATGGGGCAGTGAGATAAATAACGGTGATGGATCAAGCCCTGATCTTTGGACTGGGTAAGAGTGGTCTGTTTAACTCAGACACTCTGTTCATCACCACCCCCTTTTTGTAAATCGTTTTTGGCCACTATAGGTGTGGCAGGGTATACTCAGACATGAGTCCCTCTCTCACTGCTCCATCAGGATTCAAGCAAGCCGGGCCGAAGAAGGCTGAAATGCCAGAAACCGGTCCCCGGTAGCTTGTCTCCTTTCTGGTGAAGAATTGGCTTGGTAGTTTAGTCTGCCCTGTTCCCATGATGCACTGGGCCAGGGACAGACTGATTTGCATATAGCCAGGTTCTGAGCTGGGATGGGGCAGTGAGATAAATAACGGTGATGGATCAAGCCCTGATCTTTGGACTGGGTAAGAGTGGTCTGTTTAACTCAGACACTCTGTTCATCACCACCCCCTTTTTGTAAATCGTTTTTTGCCACTATAGGTGTGGCAGGGTATACTCAGACATGAGTCCCTCTCTCACTGCTCCATCAGGATTCAAGCAAGCCGGGCCGAAGAAGGCTGAAATGCCAGAAACCGGTCCCCGGTAGCTTGTCTCCTTTCTGGTGAAGAATTGGCTTGGTAGTTTAGTCTGCCCTGTTCCCATGATGCACTGGGCCAGGGACAGACTGATTTGCATATAGCCAGGTTCTGAGCTGGGATGGGGCAGTGAGATAAATAACGGTGATGGATCAAGCCCTGATCTTTGGACTGGGTAAGAGTGGTCTGTTTAACTCAGACACTCTGTTCATCACCACCCCCTTTTTGTAAATCGTTTTTGGCCACTATAGGTGTGGCAGGGTATACTCAGACATGAGTCCCTCTCTCACTGCTCCATCAGGATTCAAGCAAGCCGGGCCGAAGAAGGCTGAAATGCCAGAAACCGGTCCCCGGTAGCTTGTCTCCTTTCTGGTGAAGAATTGGCTTGGTAGTTTAGTCTGCCCTGTTCCCATGATGCACTGGGCCAGGGACAGACTGATTTGCATATAGCCAGGTTCTGAGCTGGGATGGGGCAGTGAGATAAATAACGGTGATGGATCAAGCCCTGATCTTTGGACTGGGTAAAAGTGGTCTGTTTAACTCAGACACTCTGTTCATCACCACCCCCTTTTTGTAAATCGTTTTTGGCCACTATAGGTGTGGCAGGGTATACTCAGACATGAGTCCCTCTCTCACTGCTCCATCAGGATTCAAGCAAGCCGGGCCGAAGAAGGCTGAAATGCCAGAAACCGGTCCCCGGTAGCTTGTCTCCTTTCTGGTGAAGAATTGGCTTGGTAGTTTAGTCTGCCCTGTTCCCATGATGCACTGGGCCAGGGACAGACTGATTTGCATATAGCCAGGTTCTGAGCTGGGATGGGGCAGTGAGATAAATAACGGTGATGGATCAAGCCCTGATCTTTGGACTGGGTAAGAGTGGTCTGTTTAACTCAGACACTCTGTTCATCACCACCCCCTTTTTGAAAATCGCCCATGATGCACTGGGCCAGGGACAGACTGATTTGCATATAGCCAGGTTCTGAACTGGGATGGTGCAGTGAGATAAATAACAGTGATGGATCAAGCCCTGATCTTTGGACTGGGTAAGAGTGGTCTGCCTAATTCAGATACTCTGTTCATCACCACCCCCTTTTCTGAATCGTTTTTGGCCACTATAGGTGTGGCAGGGTATACTCAGACATGAGTCCCTTTCTCACTGCACCATCAGGATTCAAGCAAGCCAGGCCGACGACGGCTGAAATGCCAGAAACCGTTCCCCGGTACCTTGTCTCCTTTCTGGTGAAGAATTGGCTTGGTAGTTTAGTCTGCCCTGTTCCCATGATGCACTGGGCCAGGGACAGACTGATTTGCATATAGCCAGGTTCTGAACTGGGATGGTGCAGTGAGATAAATAACAGTGATGGATCAAGCCCTGATCTTTGGACTGGGTAAGAGTGGTCTGCTTAATTCAGACACTCTGTTCATCACCACCTACTTTTCTGAATCGTTTTTGGCCACTATAGTTGTGGCAGGGTATACTCAGACATGAGTCCCTTTCTCACTGCACCATCAGGATTCAAGCAAGCCGGGCCGACGACGGCTGAAATGCCAGAAATCGGTCCCCGGTAGCTTGTCTCCTTTCTGGTGGAGAATTGGCTTGGTAGTTTAGTCTGCCCTGTTCCCATGATGCACTGGGCCAGGGACAGACTGATTTGCATATTGCCAGGTTCTGAACTGGGATGGTGGAGTGAGATAAATAACGGTGATGGATCAAGCCCTGATCTTTGGACTGGGTAAGAGTGGTCTGCTTAATTCAGACACTCTGTTCATCACCACCCCCTTTTCTAAATCGTTTTTGGCCACTATAGGTGTAGCAGGGTATACTCAGACATGAGTCCCTTTCTCACTGCACCATCAGGATTCAAGCAAGCCGGGCCGATGACGGCTGAAATGCCAGAAACCGGTCCCCGGTAGCTTGTCTCCTTTCTGGTGAAGAATTGGCTTGGTAGTTTAGTCTGCCCTGTTCCCATGATGCACTGGGCCAGGGACAGACTGATTTGCATATAGCAAGGTTCTGAACTGGGATGGTGCAGTGAGATAAATAACGGTGATGGATGAAGCCCTCATCTTTGGACTGGGTAAGAGTGGTCTGCTTAATTCAGACACTCTGTTCATCACCACTCCCTTTTCTGAATCGTTTTTGGCCACTATAGGTGTGGCAGGGTATACTCAGACATGAGTCCCTTTCTCACTGCACCATCAGGATTCAAGCAAGCCGGGCCGACGACCGCTGAAATGCCAGAAACCGGTCCCCGGTAGCTTGTCTCCTTTCTGGTGAAGAATTGGCTTGGTAGTTTAGTCTGCCCTGTTCCCATGATGCACTGGGCCAGGGACAGACTGATTTGCATATAGCCAGGTTCTGAGCTGGGATGGTGCAGTGAGATAAATAACGGTGATGGATCAAGCCCTGATCTTTGGACTGGGTAAGAGTGGTCTGCTTAATTCAGACACTCTGTTCATCACCACCCCCTTTTCTGAATCATTTTTGGCCACTATTGGTGTGGCAGGGTATACTCAGACATGAGTCCCTTTCTCACTGCACCATCAGGATTCAAGCAAGCCGGGCCGACGACGGCTGAAATGCCAGAAACCGGTCCCCGCTAGCTTGTCTCCTTTCTGGTGATGAATTGGCTTGGTAGTTTAGTCTGCCCTGTTCCCATGATGCACTGGGCCAGGGACAGACTGATTTGCATATAGCCAGGTTCTGAACTGGGATGGTGCAGTGAGATAAATAACGGTGATGGATCAAGCCCTGATCTTTGGACTGGGTAAGAGTGGTCTGCTTAATTCAGACACTCTGTTCATCACCACCCCCTTTTCTGAATCTGTGGTACGTGGGCAGCACTATCCTTGAAGTTCATAAACGCATTTTACAGCACTTAAGGGCAATAAAGAATGGAAATAGATCCTATCCAGTGGCCCAGCATTTTCATAGAGTCCATAATAAAGATACAAGAGTTGTGACTTACTATGTAATTGATTCTGTGAAAGTAAATGTGAAAGGAGGTAACAGGGTAAAAAAGTTGAGACGACTTGAGTCCTGCTACATCATAGAACTCAATTTGAAGCAGCCAGGGGGCCTGAATATGGAAGAGGACTTGCACACACACTTATAATGAAATTGAAAGTAAAGCGTCGCTCATGAATGAGAAATTGTAATGTTTTTAAGTATGCACAACATATATTAGAACAGACTCAATTCTTATGGTAGATCAGAAAAGGTTACACAATTGTGATAAAAAATTATAATTCTTGTTTTCTAATTGCTTGTATTTAGCCCACTTGGACACTACACTGAAATAAGGTTAACACCAGGATTTTAATATCGAATAATGGTTACTCATTGTGCGATAAGTAAGAGGCTCACTCGAGCGACACTGTCAAATTAATGTTTGGGAGTTGTGTTAATAAGGCTCACTTGAGCTTGAAACCAAAGCGCATGCAAATGTGACAGACATAACGGTGTCAATAAAGTTCCATTGAGCGTGAAGTAGGGCACAAGAATAACATATGAAATTGAGTATTAACTCGCAATGTGTTTACAGCAGAAGATTTTAATGTTGAAACATAGTAGCAATTGGTTTTACTTTGAATGTAATTTTAAAACATGTTTAACACTGTCGGTATGGCAAAAACTACGAGTCTGTTTTCATGTCAGTCACAGTTGTAGTTGTAATCCAATGCACCTTATGCACTTTAAAAAGGGCTGCGTTTTAAATTTCATTTACCAGTGAGCAAGACTGCTTGCCAGTTCAAACGCGTTTGGTAGCAGCGGAAAATAAAGATTCAAATTGCACATGGCGTCGTCATCTTTGTGACGAATATATATATATATATATATATATATATATATATATATATATATATATATATATATATATATATATATATATATATATATATATATATAAATTCACTTAAAGTACCAAAAGTTACAGGGATGCTATAGTTAGGAAACAATATCAGAAAAACCTTGGAAATTCACTGAAAAAATCAAAGGTTACAGGGACATTATAGTTAGGCTCTGATTTCACTTGTATAACACCATTGAAATTCAGCAGTTATAGTTTCCCTGATCTAACTATAACGTATGCCCAGCAATGCACTGCTTCTGACCTTACATGTTACATCACTCATTTCATGGTCATTGACATCACCAATGACATCATTCAGTGAGTGTGTTTCATAAATATTTCTGTCACTTAAAGATCTATACTAAGCTACACCATATATTAAATTACCTTTCTTTCTGTATTACTAATGAGTGATACTGTTTCTAACATATGTCTTGGAAAGTGGATTATTATTGGGGGCAAATGTATATCTGCCACTGACAATAAGGCCACTAACACAGTCTAGGGCTCAGAATAGGTCTTAGAAAATTATTCTACACACATAGAGGGGTGGAGAGGACAAAAACACCAACAGTGACAAACTCATACGTTTGGAAAAACTGCCCTCACTCACACACAGATGTGTGTGACATGCTTCATCATAGGGTCTGCTACAACGCCCTGGCATAGCCACGTACAGGGCGGAGCATAGGGAGGGGGAACATATAACCTAAAGAAAGCACAAACACTAAACATGACAAAACAATGTACTTTCCAAGACATGTCAGTACAAGACTGGGTACAGTGATAAGACAAAGTGCAGTCACAAAAGGTAGTTTAAAACTGACTCATGGATACCTAATATCCCTTTATTTGTTGGTTCCAACGTCAGAATCAAAAATCAATAACGGATGGTGGTGTTAAGGAAGGACTATTAGGAACCTATAACACCCTTCCTAAACTGCTGCAGTCAACATGTTTCTACCTGAGTGTGCCCCCAATCAGTAGGTCACATTGGTCTTCGTCAGGACGCCTATCAGCCCCAGTCCCATATGCAAACTCCTTGCCTTGATACGTAAACAAGGAGAAAATGCTAGATCTAATTGATCCTGTCCGTGTAGAGGAAGCTTCGTCAGCACGGAATACATAAACGAGTTTATTAGTCAATTAAGAAATTATTAACATGCTCAACCATTGGTAGCTTGGCTGCGAGCAGGCAGGCTTAACTTCAAAGTCAGGTATGTAAAGCATTTAAAAACACAAATTGAGTAAATAATTAAGACACAACACACAATAAAAATCCAACACCAATTTATAAAAATAGGATTTTTTTTTAAATGACACCAAAACAAAAAAAAATGTAGGGAACTGGAGATATGAATTTTTAAAGAATTAGCACTATATAGCACATGAAACCTATAGGCTAATACACTTAACTCTGACCAATAAGGGCAGACTACTGGAAGGCTGCATTTTGGCTTACCAACAAGAAAGTCTTATTTATTTATTTATTTTATTATTTATTTATTTTTGTGTTTTATAGAGCGCAAACTTGACCCGTGAGGGTATCAGAGCGCTTGTTGAACAAACAAAAGGTTTAAAGTGCAGAGACAAACAAGGTCAACATGTTATAACGTCTTGTCTGTACATTTTATGAGAAATTCAATAACACCACATTGTTGGATTTATCAATACCATTCTGGGAAGTCTTTGACTGCTATTCTTATGATTCTCCTAGCTGGAATTATTAGTTAATAACTCCTTCCCATATTAGTCTATGTGGCAGGGGATTTTCCGAAGGAAAAATTACTTGGACAGTTTTTCCAACACCAGGGTTTATAAAAACACATTTTATAAAACCCCTTCTTATATTGACACGGTCTCCCACCCCTTTAACACCTTGGTGAGACTTTAGAGGTTCTGAATATGTAAAAATATTGCAGACCCTCCCTCCATAGTGCTCCTAGCGCAAACATTGATTTTGTAAAGCACTTTATCACAACGTGGGGATTGAAATGTACAGTTTCACTTTACCGAGGGCATGTAAAACTCATGTTATAAGTGTCCTCCTTATTAATACCTGCCCTTCCACCCCTGGGACACCTAGGGGAGACCCTGGGGGTACCTAATATGCCCAAACATTGTAGGTTATCTATATTTAAGTGCCCCACACACCAAAGTTGAGTTTGTGCACAATTTGCATTTTAAAAGCAGACCTGCAAGACAGAGCTGCTTTTAAATAATTGACCTCAGGCTTTAACAGTGCACACATGCAAGTGCAGAAAGGGTTGCTGGCCTATAAAACTGCCATGCTCTATTATATACTGGGGACTTAAAGGTAGTTTCAGCCCCCTGCCCTTTTATGTACTAGGACCTTATAGAGGAGGTCATGCTAATCATAGGGGCACCCTAACCCATGGTGTACATTAGTGTATGTAGGTTTTTCACGGTATTCTAGGTGTTTCTTTCAGCATAGCACTGGCCCTGGGCCTGGCCAGACCAAGCGCAGAGTCAGTTACATCCAGTACCAGTCAGCAAAAAGTTGGGGGGTGCCCAGGGCACTGGATGACTTTGCGCAAATGTGTAATCTGAGTGGTTTTGTGACTGTGTTTATCAGTGTCTGAGCAGGTGTGTGGGTGGCTGTTTGGATGTGTGAGTGACTGTATGGGTGAATAAGTGAGGGTGTTAGTAGCTCTATGAGTAAATAAATGTATTGTATTGTAATTGCATTTATATAGCACTTCCATCCGCTGACGAGGCATCAAAGTGCTTTTTGGCTTGTAGTACATTACTCAGGGAACCCAAAAAGGATAAGTGCTGGATGAGTATAGTGACATTTGAGTTAATTTGAGTGGTGGACATGTGAATCTGCTAGTTGGATTGACAAGGATAATGGGGGATAGAGGGACAAGTCTAGAAAGTGTTTATTGAGAGATCATTGTAGTAAGATGAGGTTTGGGATGAGTATAAGGAGAGAAGGAGGAGGGAAGAATCTCTAGAAATTGATTAGGGGGATCATAGTAGTAAAATTAATTTTGGGACGAGTCAAAGGAGGGATAGGTGAGTGAAGAATTTAGATGAGCTGTAGGGAGCTCACAGTATTAAATGAGCTTTGGGGGATCCAACTAGGGATAGAGCAGGGAAGAATCCAGAAAGGGTTATTTTGGAGATAATAGTAGTAGAATGACATTTGGGATAGGTCAGAGAGTAGAGGTATAGGGTGAAATATAGGATAGTGCATTAAAGACAACATGGCTAAAACACATTCACAAAGACAACAACTCTTGCATAGATGCGACCTATTGGCTTTGCCAATGCTTGTTTTAATTTACCTTTATATATACTATTAAATTATACTGGGCTAAAGTCCAACTCAGCTTCTCTAATTGTCTTAAGAATAGCCAGCAGTGATTATTCACTGCCCACTCGTCTACTTTCATTAGTGGAAAGGTCTTTCAAATGAGGTGTGAAAGAAGACTAATAAACAGTAATGCATTTAGGAAGAAGTTGACAACTCTGCATAGGACTTCAGGGGACAAGACAGAGGTTTTAAAGCACCTTCTGTTGACAAAACAGAATCTCCTGGAGTGAAGGTGGTATCATATTCCCAAGTGAGAGAACATTGTGACCCAGCACTTGTTGAAGGATGAAACACTCTAAAAAAGAGCCTTGTAAAGTTGAAATGTTCAAACATTAACATTTCATATAAGGCAGGTGGTGTAAACTAGACTTGTCCTCCGAGGGCACACAAGGTATTTTAGCCTCACCCTTCTTAGTCCTAAGGAAGACAGCTTCCTTGTTCCTCAGCCTCATAAATAACATTCTCTAGGGACGAGTGAGTGCCTGTATTGGTGAGTGACCGTGTGTGTCTGAAGCTGTCTGGGTGAGTGAGTGGCTACTTGAGTAGGTGTTTGGTTAACTGAGTGGGTGTGTGAGTGGCTGTATTGAAGAGTGAGTGTCTGAGTGTGTGGCGGTATGGCTGAGTGAGTGGTCATCTTAGTGTTTGTAGGGATGAGTGAATTGGCATGTAAGTGGCTGTGACAGTGTGTGAGTAGTTGTATGGGGTGTCAATGGTATGTTTGGCGAGTAAGTGGTTGTATGAGTAACTGTGTAAGTGAATGGTTGTGTGAGTGGCTGTATGGGTGAGTGAGTGGGTATGTGAGTGATTGCATGGATGAGTGAATGGGTGTGTGAAAAATTGTATGGATATGTGAATAGGTATGTGAATGGTTCTGTGAGTGAGTGTATGAGACACTGTATCGGGTGTGAGTGGGTATACAAGTGGTTCTATGGATGATGGCATCACTAATGTCATCGGTGATGTAATTTGAGATGTCATCAGTGATGTCACTGACCATGTCATGAGTGATGTAATATGTGAGGTCATAAGCAGTTCATTGAGTGGGCATAAATTATAGTTAGCTCAGCTAACTATACCTGCTGAATTTCTACGGTTTTGTAGGAGTGAAATCTGCGACTAATTATAACGTCTCTGTAACCTTTCATTTTCTCAGTTAATTTTTATTTTTTATTTTTATTTACATGATCTTTATTCATATAATTTTAGCCAAAACAGTCCTTCTCGCCCCCTTACTCTTTCACCACCCCCTCAGACAAGTAAAATGTTAATTCATCAAACATAAATATTCATATACATTACAATACATCAATTTATGATCATATAAATACATATCCAAAAAAATGTGTCAGTGGAAAACAGCCCAGTTAAAACGTATCCTATTTGACTCCATCAGAATCCTAAAGTGCCAAGTGCAAACTTTCTCCATAAAAACCAAAGTTCATTCAGAAACCACGAGGAAGTTAATAATGTACAGTCTATCTTGCCCCACCCGGTCCTTGCAGCCTCACAATCAGGGGGTCCCATATTTTCATGCCTTTGTGGCATAAACTACTCCCTTTCCGCGTATATATGGCTACTTCCAAGCTATACATTGCTAAAAACCTGACCAGCCATTGCTAAAAAGCTGGTGGTCTAGGGTCTAGCCAGGCAGAAGCAATATGCATCCTTAAAACTGCCATTGAAATAAAAATCATTTTATGTCCCTTCCCCCAAAAATCTACTGGCAAAGTTCCTAACAAAACAACATCATTTGATAAGATTATTTCAGTTCTTAAGACCTCAGATAAAAAAAAATGTATGTCCTTAATTAGGTTTTGCAAAACATTACACGATGAAAAAATTTGAATAATATCTGCAATATAGAGCACAGCTTGGGCAGTAACGGCCTGATTCATGAAAGACCCGTTTTGCGAGTCTCTAATAGCGATTCATAAGGAATCGCTATTACAGGCTCGCAAAACGGGATTCATGTAGGAATGTGCAAAAAAAATGCGATTCCTACTAATTCCTTATTTGCGATTAGCAAATTGCTAATCGCAAATAAGGAATAATTCCCCATTCATTCCTATGGGCCAAAAGGCCCATAGGAATGAATGGGGAGTATTCCTTATTTGCGATTAGCAATTAGCTAATCGCAAATAAGATAGGGATTGAAAGGGTGCCAGGGGTGTCGAAAGGACACCCTGTAGCACCCCTTAAATGCTAATATGAACAGGGGTTGCGCACACACATGTCCAAAGGACATGTGTGTGTGCAACATGCAACTCAGAAAAATGCTTTTAAAAGCATTTTTCTGAGTTTTCGCTATTTACCACGAGGTTTGACCTCGCGGTAAATAGCGGCCCGAAATTGCGATTTCGCAATTTGTAAATGGATGATGATTTGCATTTAAGGAATCTCAAATAGAGATTCCTTAAATGTAATCCATCGCAAATTTGCGAAAACGCTATTACCGATTTTTGCATTTGGGATAATGAATCCCAAATGCAAAAATCTCACTCGCAAAGGGCCGGATTCTCAGAATCTGGCCCTTTGCGAGCGCTATTCACCTTAATGAATCAGGCTGCAAGTTCCCTTCCTAACTGTCAGAGCCACTTCTATGATCTTGCGCAGGAACAGAGATGCCTTTTCCCAATGCCACCTCTAGGGAACCACAAACGCACTCCTTAGAATAAATGCGTTTACTGTCTCCATAGGGGGTGGTAGGGGGAGTGGATAAAATAACAAAAGAGAGAAGAGACTGCTGGTTACTTGTGTCTCCGCTCCAATCTTCATTCAGGTCTATCGCTTCAATTGGGTATTCAGGAAGCTAAATGACAATATCACTTATAAATATTTGTTCTCACTAAGCTTCTCTTATGTATGTTATTTCTGCACCTGTACTCTGTATATAACGTACCAGTGAAGCCCTCAGCTTGTCCCTCTCTTCTATTACTGTGGTTAGTAGATGTGTTTGTTTATTTTGTTCTTTCTCTGTCATGAAACATCAACAGTAGTCATTCAATTGGCTTATTTGTAACTCTTTTCTTGTTAATATTTTCTAAGAAAATGTTTACCAACCTATTAACGTCTTTTCTATTGCTCAGTATCAGTATTAATGTATCTTGTATTTTTTCTTTCTCCTTATATATAGGTGCTGGATACTCTACAAGGCTCTTTTAAGTATTGTCTTTAATTAATTTTTTGTTACTCTCTAAACTATTCACTCAGACTCTTAAAACATATGACTTAGCTCTCAGAGATGAATTGTAGAATTGCTTGTCTGATAGCGTTTCGGCTGTCTTCTCCTCCTGACTCTCTTTCTTCGACGGCGGTCTTCTAACTTCTAACGTTGACTCGTGTAACCGCATAGCGGTCTAGTGTGTCTTGGGGGAGCTTTTAACAACTGTGCATGAGTATTAGATAGACGCTTCCACAGAAACGAAGTCGCTCTGAGGAAATACGGACTGCGCACAAGTTAACCACAGCTAATATCGACCCAGGGAAACATAAGGACTACAAGGTTTGTGTACTCTAAATTCTTAGAAAACAGGGGAATGTCTGACTAACTAACTAGGAACACCCAGCCTAACATAACCGAACAGGTCTCGAATTCAAGTGATGTGCGCCCTCTAAGTCAGAGTTCTCATTAATCTTTCCTTTTTCAAAGATCTCTTGGCACTTATGATGCAAAGAAATGGTTCAAGATTTTGAATAGTCCTGACACCGACCCCCCATTTTGCTATCTTGTCGGGTGTATAGTATAAAAAAGCATGTCTTATAAAACTGTTCTTGTAGCCTAGCGGACATTAAAATAGATTGTGACGGCTCGTACGCATACATAAAAGTGTTATCTGAAATCCCCACTTTTAGCTGTCATTTTTGTGAGCATTTATCCAGATCGTCAGGCATAACTAAATTCAGATGACTATAAATCTCTCCAATAGAGATTGCCTTATCTTTTATAATTCTCTCAATGCATTCCACTCTCTCAAACTTAACCCATCCACCTTCTTTCCGTAAAAGAAAATCCCTGATTTGAAGAAACGTAAAAAAATCCCTCCAGTCAAGGTTATATTCCTTTTTCATCTCATCAAAGGAGCAAACCCTTAGGAGGAGAAGAAGCAACCAATCTGGTCAATTCCTACAAATTCCATTTTCCCAAAAAGTGATCACAAAAAAGCTCAGGTAGATTATTATTATTAAATATAAGTGTATAAAAGGATAGTCTACCAATTCCCAAAAATCTATGTACAGCACTCCACACTTTCAAAACACTAACGAGAGTCTTTAAACAAACTTTTTTATAGTAGCTGTCATGCAGCTGTCACCAAAGACATCCTCCAGTCTCTTTCCCCAACATGAGTTCAAATGGGGAAGGGGACCGTATCTGTTTGTATGTTATTATGATTCACCCTTAACAACTCGCAACTATAGTTCAATGTAGGATCCCAGTAGTATCATTTCAGATTCAGGAGAGCCAAACCGCCCTTTCCCTCGATAGAAAGAGAATCCTAAGGCCTCGTCGAGATTAAGCCCATATAAACCACGAAAATATATTTTCCATTATTTTAAACAATTGGGGGGTAAATTCCAGACATATGGCCCTAAAAAGATATCGGATTTTTGGAGAAAAAAAGCATATTTATTACAATAGACCTGCCACCTATGGATAAATGTAGATTACTTAACCTTACAAGATCTTTTTGTTTTTTTCCATTAGGGGCTCCATGGTATCCCTAACCATGTTATCCAATCTTACGGACAAACTAATACCAAGATATGTGGCCTTTTCAACTACCCGGTTGTCTGTCATCTTACCTTTGTCGTTAAGAACAATCTGCATCTTATCTCTATTCAAAGCATATCCAGAAACACGCCCGAAACGGTCAGCCTCGACCTCGACTGCCACTATGGCAGTGCTTGGTTCCGATGTTACAAGAGCAATATCATCTGCATAGGCTAGGGTCTTAGTAGCCCAATCCTGCAACCATATTGTCGGAATTTGAATATTGCTTTCTAACCTACGGACAAATCGATCAATAAAAAACGCAAATAATAAAGGGGAACAAGGGCAACCCTGCCTGGTTCCACAAGAAACTAAAAGGTTTTCAGAGAGAGTACCATTCACCATTACTGCAGCCGATGGCTCAACATATAACGTTTTAACATCTTAAATAAAACCATCCCCAATACCAACATCAATTAATGATCTAACCCTCAGTATGTGATCTATTGTAGACCGCCCAGGAATAATCCTGTGTTGGCGCACCAAGATAATCTTATCAATTATTGGAGCATGATGCATAGCCAACAGGTTTGGATAGATTTTTGAATCACAAGTAATCAAGGTAATTGGACAGTAGGAACCCAATTCCAAGGGAGGTTTGTTAAGGTTGAGGTTTTAGCTGAGGACCATGAGCCAGGAGGTCACTCGCCATTAAAAATATGTTACAATAATTAATTTATAAGTACTCTCAACTGAGGAGAAACAGTGAGGTAGAATTCCGTAGGGATACCATCTGTACCTGCAGCTTTCCCCCTTGCCAAGATGTTCATGGACAATAGAATCTCAATCCATTGTGGAGGGCTATCTAAACTTTACCAATCCTCTTTAGAGAATTTTGAATATGGAGCTGAGTCAAGATAATCCAAGATGTAGCTCTGTTCAACCCCAGTGAGAGCCGTATATAAGGTTTGCTAGTACATCCTAAGTGCAGCCCTGATCCAACCTAGATTGGAAATATTTCCTAAATCAGGATCTTTAATCTCTTGGATTAGGTTAGATGTTATTTGTTGCCTGGTCCGTTCTGCCAGTTGATGACTGATCTGCTCACTAAGCTCATACACGGTTTCTTTTTGGGTTAATTTACTCATTGCCTTATTAGTCAAGATATCAACAATAGTGACTTTGGCAATCA
Organism: Lissotriton vulgaris; assembly: GCF_964263255.1. Taxonomy (NCBI): domain Eukaryota; kingdom Metazoa; phylum Chordata; class Amphibia; order Caudata; family Salamandridae; genus Lissotriton; species Lissotriton vulgaris. The sequence continues at coordinate 881,145,568 of NC_141693.1, forward strand.
CCACCCAATGTTGTTCTACCTCCAGATCCCTCCCCCCATGAATACCCCTTACTAAGTGCTCCTCAGCCGCCACTAAATAATCCTGTGGATACTTCATTGTTTGTTTAGCGTGTTTGTTATAATTGAAGGAGTACTGCAATGTTTCTCCCCGAATACTCGCTTCAGGGCATCCCACACCTTCTCAATTGTTGTGCTCCCCAAATTATCCCCCAGAAACATAGGGATCCATTGTCTCATGTATGTCCAATATTCTTTATTCAATAACATCATTCTCTCGAATGTCCACAATCTTGAATTTATGTTAGATAAATCCACCTTTAAATTAAGAACAAGCAGGTTATGGTCTGATAAAACCTGAGGTAGCTTCTCTATGTGGCATTTTCAGCTTAATGTGTTAGAGACAAACATGTAATCGAGTCTAGTATGGGTCATATGTGGATTAGAAAAATAGGTAAATCCTGAATCATTCGGTTTTAGCATATGCCAACAATCAGTCACGCTGTGGGCCTGACGTAAATTCTTCAATGCCTGAAACACCTTTGATTTCTTGCCCGCATACCGCTACCCTGCCTCCAAAGACCAGGTGCATGGTAGGTTAATATTACAGTCCCCGCATAAAATAAGTGGGAGGGGCCAATTAGCAAGTTTACTCGAAATGGTGTCAAGCACACAGGGGTCATCACTATTGCTCCTGTATATTGTGCATAGTGTCAGTTTCTTTCCCAGTCTGAATTGGCACTCCGCGATAGCCCATTGGCCAAATTTGTCTGAAAATGACCATGTAAATTGAATCCCACTTCCTTTAGCCAGTATCGCAACACCCCAGACCCTGGCCCCTTGTGTTGTACCACAAATTAGCCAATACCCAGATGATTATAATAGATGTAATTGTGACCCTCCAATATGTGTTTCCTGCAGGTAGATAATATTTGCGCCAAACATATGAAACTCAGCTGCGACCTTCTGTCTTTTCTTAGCGCCATTGAAGCCACAGATGTTAACAGTAGCCACTCTAAGTCTGCCAATCCCTGCTTATAGCATTAGCCTGACTCTGGAGCTACACAACTACATGCCCATTCTGCTGAGCTGAACCCCAAAATAAAGTGGGAAAAACACAATTAAACCTTTCCTCTTTGTCACACGTCTGAGGATCCCTTCACTCTACCCTTTCCCCATCCCCCAAGCCACCACCACAACCTGGGCCACCAGGCTCAACCATGAGCCTGCATGAGGACGTCTGGACCACTCCTCCTCTCCCTCCACCTCTCTCCCACTTCACAACACAAATAAACAAATACCAAATACTATGTCCCCATAAAGAAAAAATTCCAACAAATTCCAACAAAAGGTCAGCACATATTCCAGCTTATTTTTGCAGCCAAGGGCCCCTGCTAAAATATCATCCAGGAGCTGCTGGGCTTGAATTTCAGAAGTGAAGCTAAAATTCTGACCATGATAGACAACTTTTAACCTAGCCGGGTTTTGTAAAAATACCACTGCTCCTGCAGACTTGAGAGGAGTTATAAGCTGCCTACGCTGCCATCTCCTCTCAACAGTAGAATGCTCAAAACTCAGTCTTGCGAAAAATGAGAATCCCTCAAAACTTCTTTTGGCATTAGGTCTGGCTAAATCATAAACTGCCTTGTGTAACAAAAAATTACCTAAATAAAACAATATAGCACAAGGTTGTGCAGGCGTTCTGGATGCCTGCCTTGACAATGATGGACACGTTGGACCTCCCTTTTCCAATCCCAAGATGATAGCTCTAGGAGAGACTCCTTCAACATATTAATTACACATTTCCTCATGTCACTAACCGTGCAGCTCTCGGGGACCCCAAGCAGCCTCAGATTGTTATGGCGCTGGCGGCTTTTCTTAAGCCTTGAGTTTCCACCTAACATCTTCTAGAGTACTCTATTGTGACGTATCCTAAGCCTTCAGCATAACCAATTCAGTTTCTAGTGCTTCTGTTCATTTCTCCACCATAATCAGTCTCTCTGAGATATCAGTGCAAATTTTCCCTATTTTACGTATGGACCATTGGAGTTTCTTTGAGGCCAGCCATTCCTGTCGATTATCTGATTCAACACCATCCTGAAATTATCACAAGGATTGAAGAATTGAAGATAGTGAAGGTTCAACCAATTTCCCATCATCGGATGGCTTCGGCTCACCCCTCAAGTTCCCAATTGAAACATTCTCTTTCTCAGTGCATTTTCCTGAGGATATCAATTGTGTGGCTGAGTAATCCCACCTCAGTTCCTCCTGAGTATCATTAGCCCAAGTCTCCACACCGCCTGGGTTTTTCTTACAAACTGTTTTTTTCCAGATGACCGTTTAGATTTCTTGGTAATTACAGCCTTCTCCTGTAAGCCACTATTACTTGAAGGGGAGACCCCTCCATCGCTTATAGCAGATAGGCCTATGTCAGATGCCTCTAAATCCTCAGTCAGGGAGAATTCTTTTTCCAGAGAATTTGGAGACAGCCTCAGAGGGCTTTCTTTTATGTTCATTTCCCCTAGATGTGCAGAGTCTGTCTCCACTTGCTACATCCAGTAACAAATCACCCCTCTCATCCATTAGTTTATCAGAGAGCATATCAGGAGAGCCGTTATCACTAGTTGCAATTTCTAACAAACCAGAATGTAGAGGCACATCTACAATGGTATTATCACTATTCACCAACTAGGGGCTCATGCTTTTAGCCGGAAAATTCTTCGTTTCCTCCACTTTGTCTCTAGGTGCATCAATTTAGACCGGGTCATCCGCTTTTACACTATCTACTTTTTTAGGCTTCTCATGCCCATACTTTTCCTTTTCCCCAGCCTCTTGTGGTGAGAAAATGCTCCAGTTTACGACCCCTGAGATACCCTAGGAGCCTGCATACCCCCAGGTATAGTTTTGAGGTGTAATTCAGTCTTTTAGCCTCCCAACCTATCCCCCTTACCGGCACAAACCTGTCCTTTCTTGCCACCAGGTTTAGCATCTATGCCTTCCCATTGTAGTTGTACTGTAGAAGTGGCAGGGAGCCCCTTCCCTGTTTCCCCCTGCCATGGGTAGTCATCATATCACTCCCTACAATCTGGCCTTTTTCCTGTGAGCAAACACTGCCCGTGAACATCCAGGGCACACCAAAGCTGCAGCCGTGCACCACCCCCGCCATCAGCAACATCCGTACAAGAGCCTCCCATTATCTGCAGCTGTGCCCAATCCTTCCACAGCAAGCCCCGACTCGTTGCTCAAAAGTAATGCTCCCGCAGAGATCTCTGGTCCGACCGCAGCTCCAGCGCATAACCCACTCCACACCTCAGGAGGATTTTCCACCGGGAGAGGAGACAGGTAAGAAGTGCCCCCACACAGACGACATCTTGCCCGCTCACACCTTCTCAATGAATTTCTCAGGTTTTTTAATGTTGTTTCCTAACTATAACATCCCTGTAACCTTTGTTTTTTAAGGGAATTTATGAGGTTTTTTATATTTTATTTCCCTACTGTAACCTGTAACTTTTGAGAGGGAGTGTGTGAATGAGTGTCTAAGTGCATCTGTGAGTGGGTGCATGATTGTCGCAATGGGTGTCTGAGTGCTTGCATGAATGTCTGAGTGAGTGTCTTAGTGGGTTTGTGAGTCTCTGAGTGGGTCTGTGAGTGGATGTGTGAGTGCCTGTATGGGTCTGAGATTGGGTGTATGAGTGTCTGAATGGGTCTTTCAGTGGGTGTACATGTCTGAGAGGGTCTCTGAATGGGTGCATAAGTGTCTGAATGGGTCTGTGACTGGCTGTGTGAATGGCTGTATGGGTCTGGGAGTAGATACATGAGTGTCTGAGTCAATGTCTGAGTGCATCTGTGAGTGTGTATGTGAGTATCTGAGTGGGTCTGCAAATGGGGTGTATCAGTGTCTGGGTGAGTCTGTCAGTGGGTATGTCAGTGCCTGAGTCTGTGAATGGCTGTCTAAGTGTCTGTGTGGTTTTGTCAGTAGCTGCATGAGTGACTCAGCCATAAATAAACCACACCTACCCTTTTATTCAACAACAGTCCACAGTTTTGCACAAAATGTATACCCAAGTGAAGTACTTTTATACTGGCTAATTAGTTAGCGCTATCTCCTTGGGTAAACATCAATACGTATACTACACTACAGCTGGGTATTGGAGCTTTGACAAAATATCACTAATGACCTTGTGTGCATTTTGGCAATGTGATTGTTCCTAGTGAGTCTTTATCCAGAAATATGTGATACCATGAATCCTCCTATAGAGAAGACAACAAGACTACAAGGAGGTAAATCTAAAAAAAACAAGGATGGATCCTCTTGACTATATGAAGTAAGTGCTTTGTTTATTTAATTATTTCTTTATTTGGAAGTCTTTTATAGCGCTAGCCAGACCCCAGGGTATGGGAGCACTTTACAACATGATGAAAAAGGAGACAAAATACAGGGCAAAGGCATTGAAGGAGAAATACAGGAAAAGTAAAAAAAAGGAGGCTTTACAGATTCTGCTGAGTGTCCGAGGTAAGCCGTTGAGGGAGAAAATGTTCAGAAAGGAGGCTTTACAGTTCTGTTGAGTGTTGGCGGTTAGCCGTTGGAGTAGAGAGGTTCGAGAGGTTGAGGCGAGGCATTGCAGAGGTGGGGTCATGAGGTTGTTTCAAAGTCCTAGGAGAGGCACGAATAGAGCTGCCGCCTGGTGGAGATGAGAGCATCACTTAATTGCGTTTGGGAAGGCGCGGTTGTTTGATGGAGCTTCCTCACATGCCTCAGCATCATGTACTCCTCACCAAAATTGTCTGGAAGCGCGCTGGGCGGCCGCTTTTTAAGCTGTCCATCATCCTGACAAAAGGCAGCAAGACATTTGCATGCTACTGAGGTGGGCGGGCCATTTGGGCAAAGTTTCCAAGTGATTTACACATTTGTATACTCATAGTATTTTTAAAGGATAAACCAGGGGCTCTGCTCTCACCAGGACAGGACAAAAAAGAACCCTCTCGTCACAGTCATTCTGGGACCCAAGGACCAGAGCTAAGGGGTCAAGGTATTCCTACTCTCCCCCTTTTTCATGTTTTTAAGAATGTTTTCTGGGACTCGGCTGATGCTAATAGTAGAAATTTAGAGTTCTTTCAATAACTCTGAAACTACTGATAGATAGATAGATAGATAGATAGATAGATAGATAGATAGATAGATAGATAGATAGATAGATAGATAGATAGATAGATAGATAGATAGATAGATAGATAGATAGATAGATAGATAGATCAAATAACAACATTTTTGAATTGTGGAAATAAATCTACCATCCTGACAAATTTAGTGTAATTCCATCCAGCAGTTTGGGCTGTAGTTATGTTCAAAACTCCTATGGGAATTACCACAGGAAATGCACTTTTTTGACTCCCCTTTTTCCCATCCCCCACTGGACAGATTCCCTTGAAACTTCCTGTGTACAACTAGAGGCACTGTCAAACTTTTTATATAAAATGGTGCGAAGATCCATCAAACGGTGGCAAAGATATATGTAAGTCCAAAAACACTTTACCTACGGAAACTAGATCTTAACTATAATAAACTACTGGTGACTGGCAGTAGGAAATATATATATATATATATATATATATATATATATATATATATATATATATATATATATATATATATATATATATATATATATATATATATATATATTACCTACTGGCGTCTCGCCAGTAGGTATATATAGTTAGGATTAATTCTCTATGGAACTTTTGAAAATTCTATGTCTAATAACTTTGGCGTTTGTGGACGGAATCGGCTGAAATTTTCAGGAAAATGGCACATTTTGTTTCTGAGCAGCCCTTGAAAATTTGGGGTGGGTTTGTCAAGGGGGGGCCGAGAAAAAAGGGGGGTCCCAAAACGCGTTTTTCCCATGTTAATTTCCATAGGGCGGTTGGCCTCACTTTTAGCTCGAACGGCTGAATGGATTTCCACGAAACTTGGCAAAATTGTAGGGACTGTTAGCCCGATGTGCCTTTGCTAGGTCTCAATATATGTGCTTCAGTGGATTTTGAGAAATTAACGTTTAAATCAAGATATATATCTGTAACAGCGCTCCGGGCAGCGATCCGGTTAGCGAACTTTTCGCGTATCGGAACTTTGCGATGCGAAGCTGATTGGCCCTCCGGTGTCTGTCAACATTCTAAACAGTCCGGAGCGGCCGCCATCTTATCTCTCGGTAGGATCGAGAGAGAAGAAGAGGTGAAAAACGAAGGGGGAATTTAATGAAAGGGGGCAAGGTATACCTCTCTTGACCCCCTAGGAATGATGTTGGGGTTATTAAAGGGTCTCGTGGGGAAAATAAAAAAATATATATTTTTCACGGTAGAAGCGCTTCCCGAGCCGCGAACTGGGCCGCAAACTGGTAGCGAAACGGGAATTCGCCATTTTGTGTTTCGTTTTAATTAAATTACTAGGTATAAGGGGGTGCGGGAGACGTATCCTGACCCCTTATGTTTTCTGAATATGTTGATACATGTCTTCCAGCTGTTGTGCGTGAGCTTTTTTTTTTTTTTTTGCTGCGTGACGTCTGTTAACGTTCCATTCGATGGAAATCAGGAAGTGTTGACCACCATTTTGTCACTGCGAGTAAATATTTTGTTATAAATGAATCCTTATTGATAAACATTGTCTGCGCCATCTTGCCTTTTTGTCCAATGCCACAATTTTGTCGTGCACGGCAGCCATTTTAGATGCCTTGACCAGACCCACTCTCTGCACGCCGTCGATTCTCAGCATGGCTCCCTACCCTCGCAAGCATCTCCTCCACGCACTGGTCACCCCCGCTCTCTCTCTCATGCATGGGCCATATACTTCCCCCCATCTGCGCTGCTGTTCCCTGAGAATCACACCCTGTGCCCACCCGACACCTCCCTTTCACCCTATTCACTACCGCACCCTCTGACACTCCTCTTCCTCTGTGTCCGATTGTCCAGGCCGGACCCAGGCTATCACCTAGCCCTGCGGATGTAGTTTATGGCTCCAGCTGTAGACAATCCAGACATACCAATCCTCCCGATTCAGGCGTGAGACTACTGATTTCAGTGCTAGTCTTCCGCTTCCCGATTCCTGCAAGGAAAAACCCGGGGGTATATTACCAACAACTAGCGATAATTTTTATCTCCAACTTGTTTCGAGACAAAAATTATCGCCGCACATCGGCGAATTTTATCGCAGATAAACCTTGCTATTAGCAAGGTTTATCGCAAATGCGATAAAAAACGGCCGCAATGCATGAATATCGCTGAAAAGTCAGCGATATTCATGCATTATCCAGCAAATGCTCTTAGCCATGTTAACCACCTCCCATTGGATAACATGGCTAAAAACTGCTCAGGGCAGGTGTTAGCTTTTGGAGATATTCGCGCTTAGCGCAAATATCTCCAAAAGTTGGTAATAGGAGATAGCGATGGTTAGGGACTGTTTCCAGTCGCTAACATCTTGGCACGCCCACTTTGCATGTCATTAGTGATAAATATCACTGACATGCAAAGCGGGGCCCAAGATGGTCGCTTTCTCCTTTTAGCTGTCACTAACTGGTGTTAGCGACAGCTTGGTAATAGGGAGATAATTTTATCTCCTTTTTTTGGCTTTTAAAGCCAAAAAAGCGGAAATAAACCCCCTTGATAATATGCCCCACGATTCCTCGGGGGTTTCAGCTGACAGGGTTTGGTATTGTGTTACGTGCTAATTCTTCCAGGAAACGTCAGAGGGTCGATTCAGGGGTTCTAGAAGGGGTGATAAACCATTTAAGCCTCATGAACAAGCGCATGGTCTTTTAAAGATTTGTGAAGTACTCGGGGCGGCGGTGTGTGTGTGCCCTCTTTCAAGAGCGGGTGGGGGGGCACTGCCAGCAACTTGCCAGGCCAGGCAGTGTTCAACACGTGCATCACCCTTTCTCTGCCTGCTATTGCGCTCCATGCTTCGGAAAGGTAAGAAAAAGAACGTGCATTTGAGTTTGAAATGTCCGATCCTGTAGCAGTACACTTGCAAAGCCCACACATGACAATAACCCGATTCAAGGCCCCATTCCTCGATTTTTTTAAAAAATATAGTACTCCAAGACAGTTGGATTATAAAACTTTATTAACTTTTAAATATAACGAACGCAACAAAAACTGTAAATATATTGAAACATTTTTTGATAAAAAAAAACAACAATGGTCAGAAGCTGTCTTTTGTGCGAATAGTTCCAGGGCAGCACAACGTGCTGAGTTGTGGAAGGCACCCAGGTGAAGAACCATCCCTTCTTTAAACCCCCTGGTGACCAACTATAGTTTCAATGAGTGCTATGTCCCAGGTTTTACATAAAGTAGTGTTTACCTACAGTGGTGCTGTGTAGGACACTCTGAATGGAAATTAACTAGAACTATAACGATAACAACAACAACAACAACAATAATATAACTTTTATGCCTAAATTACGCAAACATTTAGCTAATCTGCTAAAGGGGGGAGTCGCCATTTCTTTACAATAATCAATAATGAAAAATCAACATCAATAGGGTTGTCCGTATTCCCGATGCAGCACTATAGTGCAACATACACAGCACCTGGGGTGTCAAGAGTGAACAGGTCCTAGCTGCTTAACCAATGACTGACAAATGCTATATTAAACACTTACTATGTATAATACTTGCGTTCACAATAATTTTACTTTACAAAACAGAACAAAAGATGTCCCCTGTAAGTAAACCCATATTAGCTGTTTCAGTTATTGAACATCCTAAGGTTTTATGACATGGGGAACAGTGGTGATATCCTGGGCGGGTGATGAAACTGGGATTGTTAATGGGAAAACATCTACAAACAAAACTATTGGTGAATTATACTTAAAAGGAAACTATACCCATAACAACAACAACAACAATAATATAACTTTAATGTCCAAATTACGCAAAGATTTAGCTAATTTGCTAAAGGGGGGGAGTCGCTATTTCTTTTGATAATTTATTTATCCATCCGTAGCCTCTCTAATCTCCATTACAATATGTTTCTTGCTGTCGCTAGCTGATGAAAAAACTAAAGTGATAACTTCCTCATCCTTATTTTGTCTTTCTTTGTTCCTTAAGATGTTATCTGTGTCAACCTCTTCCGAGAATGCTGATGCGTTAGGGATTTCCTTGTGTTTCTTAATAGCATTGGTGTCTGCACACTTCTTTGTCAATTCTGTGAACATCATAACTGCTTCATAAACAGACGATATCTTTGTTTAGTCATTAGTGTTAAGTGTGTCTGAAACTACAGTGCCCTTTTGTTTTACTTTCCTCAGACACTACAGAGTTTTGTGTGTTGTTCTTCTGAGCGTCATTTATTCCAGAGGTTTCAGGTTCACTTGTTTTGTCCTGCAGTGAGTTAACAGCTTTAGAGACTTCATGTTTATTTGCTATGTCCTGCTGTGCGTCAAGTGCTTCAGAGACGTCAGCCTCATTTGTTATGTTTGACTAGATCCTGGACCTGCCCGGCCGCGCCCAAAATGGCGCCGGTGTAAATGGGACTCGTAACTGCTTGTTGTGTACTGGTTGCCCAACCTTGATATCACGAGATACGTATGCAGTTTTGAAGCACATGGCGGAGGCTCGTCTGCTGTAGTGGGGCGCCCCTTTATCGTTTCAGTCGCCATTCCGCCCGCTTTTGCTACACTGTGGCTTTTCGCCATTCAGCTGTTTACCGCCCGCTTTTACGGCTACAGCGTCTCGCTCACCATGTAGTTGAGTTGCTCCCACTCTTGCGGTGCAGCGATAGGCGGCTGCCACAGGACTCTTAAAATGGCGGCCGGCTCTTCGGATTTGGGCCTGGTCCAGTAAAATGGCCCTGGGACACCTTGGAACTCGGACGCTTGTCTGCCAGGGCTTGGGTTCCATTCTCGAAAGCGTCCCCTCAGCCTTGAAGATTGTACAAAAGTCTTGGGGGTCTTCGACTCCCGCAGGCTTCCGGTGGGGAGCGGCTGCCATGATTGCTTGCGGAATGGCCACGACGGAGCTACGAGATGGTGGTGCTCTCATGGTGACGCCAGCTTCAGTCTGAAACATCCAGAAACAAGGTGGGGCTTTCATCGTTTGGGAAAAAAAATGTTTTAATCCAATGAAAAGTGTTATTTATAGGTCACATGACCTAGTCTTACATCATTAGGAAAACAAAAGTAAAATGAACCAATGAAAAGTTTTATTAACAAGTCACATGACCTGTTATGCTTACGTTACGCGCTGCGCGGCGCGCTCTGGATCGTTTCCGGGAAGCTGTGCCTTGCGCACCGGAGCACTTCCGGGTGCGCTAACGCGGCGCGTCATATGGCGCATTACGCGAGAACGCAGGTCCAGAATATAGTCAAAATGTCTCCACCAACCAGCGGTCGGAATACAACCGCTTTCAGCAGTCCAAAAAGTTCGGTTAAATTTTAAGAGCGGGAGCAACTCAACTACATGGTGAGCGAGACGCTGTAGTCGCAAGAGCGGGCGGTAAACAGCTGAATGGCGGAAGAGGCACAGAGTACCAAAAGCGGGCGGAATGGCAACTAAAACGGTAAAGGGGCGCCCCACTACAGCGTGTCTTCAGGTCAAACGGATTGTGGGACAAGGTCCAGAATGGAAGAGTCATCAAAAGGGAAAAAATTCCCACGGACCCCGGGAGCCGGCCGCCTATGTCGGGGGCGATCTCAGGCCACACCAGGGCAACAGGACTTGGGGAGGGGGCAGGAGCCAAGCGCCCCCTCTCAGTCCACGCCATCTCACCGCCCCTCGGGGGCCTCCGTCAAGCGGTTTAGGGAGGCACCGTATCACATTGTTTTCCAATGCAGTCAGGTCCACAAACGGACCCCACTTACTTTGAATAGTGAAGCTGCAGCAGGTGCAAATAAGGTTTAAACAGTGTTACAAGCGCTGCTTAGAACTCTGAAGTATGGCACTCAACATCCAGGACTTATGCCATTTTTGTAAGGCAGTGACATCGAAGCAACTCAGGGACAAAAAGCATGAACGAACATTCACGTATGAAAATCTTATTTGGGGAAGGGGCAGGATCCAAACGCCCCCTCCCAGTTCGCGCCACTACACCGTATGTGGAAAATCTGAAGCCATCGTTCTACAAACTCTCAATGCTTGCTATCAGTGCATGAGTTTCATGCTCGATCGATTGAGCTAGCCGGATCGGGCAATAAAAAGGATAAAATAGTTATGTAAATAGTTATTTAATAAAATGTTTTACCCTGTTTCTTTGCTGGTGTGTTGTCTATATTTATAATATTTGCATAGGGTTTGTCGTTATTTTGGGCGGGGTGGGTGGCGGAGTCGAGCTGTCTTGCAGCCCTCATGGTGTGGAGCTCAGTTCATCTCACTATTTTCGTATTTCTCATGAAGGGTTGTTCCTAATGTTTGTATTTTACCGAGGTCAAAAAGAGATCGAATTAGTGGTCTACTGATTTTGCTCGATTACTTTTATTTTTTTACACGATTTTTTACTATCTGCAAAGACTAAACAGAGTATTGCGACTTTGTGCTTGTTTGTAAATAGAGAATGATCCAAAGAGAACCAATTCTAAAACAGTAAATGCTTGGATAATAATCAATCAAATGGAGAGACAAGCAGGTACGACGGATTACAACGGGGGTAAAGGTCTGCGTTAACTACCGTTCACTATCTGCAAAGAGAGAGTACTACTAAGAGAAAAGAAGGGGGGGGGCAGCGTTCAAAGCACATCAGCGTGCATAAACACGAAAACGTTTTTACCTATCACGTACTTCACATTTGACAGCTTTTGATATTTGCTATTAAAAAACCATTGAAATTCACAGAAAGAACCACAGGTTATAGTCCATATATAGTTAGGAATTTGCATTTACAAAACCTTGAAAATTCAATGAAAAAACCATTGGTTATAGAACATATATAGTTAGGAATTTGCATTTACAAAACCTTATTTTACTCGCATAAAACCATTGAAATTCCATATATAGTTAGATGCGCTAACTATATATCGCGCACCCGCAATCCACTGCTGATGATGTCACATATTACATCATTCATGACATGGTCAGTGATATCACTGATGACATCACTGATGACATCTCAAATGACATCACTGATGACATCACTGATGACATATCAAATGACATCACTGATGACATCACTGATGACATCTCAAATGACATCACTGGTGACATCACTCATGATATCATTCATGTGATAATACAATGAACCTCTTCAGACTCTAATATAACCTTAGATACAATCAGTGTAAACAGACACTCACAGACTGTCACTCATCCATGGAGTTACTCACACAACTAGTCAGTCATGCAAACAATCAATCACACCTCCATTTCCTCAACTATACAGTTATACAAACTTTACTTATTCAAATATATACTAACACATATTTTCTCTCTTATACAATCCCTGATACAAGTTCGCAATGATCCATACAGCCACTCACACATTCACTGGCTCTTATGCACAGTTATTTATATATGTCAACTCTCACATGTACTGTCTTTTACATATGTACTTACTTTGACATGTAGCACTGAGATATCCATTCACTCACCAATACACTCATGCACACAGTCAACCACCCATACAGTTGTTTCCACATGCAGTTTTGAACCCATACATCTAGTGAATCAGCTGTTCACACATCTATGCACAGAGTCACACACCTCCCAGCCACTCACACACATACTCAGTCTCCCATACAAATACTCGGGCAACCAATCAATAACCCATATAGTTACTCATATAGCTACGGATCAACACATGCAGCAGTTTACAGAACAACAGATATAATGATGCACAAATTAATACAGTTTAATCACTAACCTATGCACTCAGTGAGACACATTTAATCACTCCCTCATACAATCAGTCATGCACCTACTAAATCCTTCATCCAGACATTTATACATCCACTCATTCTTCAATATGTGAGACATATTTTAACTTTACAGAAACATACAGTCACTGGGTGTTGTCATCAGTGATGTCATCAGTGATGTCATTTGAGATGTCATCAGTGATGTCATCAGTGATGTCACTGACCATGTGTTGAATGATGTAATATGTGACATCATCAGCAGTGGATTGCGGGTGCGCGATATATAGTTAGCGCATCTAACTATATATGGAATTTCAATGGTTTTATGCGAGTAAAATAAGGTTTTGTAAATGCAAATTCCTAACTATATATGTTCTATAACCAATGGTTTTTTCATTGAATTTTCAAGGTTTTGTAAATGCAAATTCCTAACTATATATGGACTATAACCTATGGTTTTTTCTGTGAATATATATATATATATATATAGTAACCCCCAAAATTGGTTTGTAGGGGAATACAGCGGAACTCAGAGAGTGCTAAAAATGACAAAAGCATCGCCCACCAGAGGGAAAGAAACAACTGATTTTACAATAGATCACAAATACCAGCATGCTTGGGAAATTGAGCCTATCGCAGCACCCACCAGGGGGCAAACGCCGGATAAAGGAGCAATCAGCTGCTTTGTGTGCTGTTAAGATTTTCTGATACCTGCGTTCCACCCTTTGAGAAAGGCCAAAGTGGCCGAAATGCATCAGGAAAGGGAACGCGTTGCTTTGTAATAAATGGTATATATATATATATATATTGCGAAACCGTTATTCCAAGTCTTCCCTCACCAGAAAAGAATAACGCTGAGTAAGCCCAAATTTAGTGAAATCTTCAGTGATTTATTGTGCAAATCATTCGCCAGTCATCCGCCATGACGCGTTTCGCCTCCCAAATGATTCTTGATCACATGACGTGACAACGAAACAAACAAGGGTTTAAATACTCAAAATAGGGGCGTAGCATATGAGGCTTCATTTAAAGTGAACAGTGCATGATAAAATCGCTTCACAATATCATGAGTTTAGGAACATGATTGAGGGCCCAATTACTCAATCCCCCATGTGGATTAACACATACAGTTAAATCCATCATTAATATATACATAGTTATTTACACATAAATATGAATATCAAGGAATAAATACATATCATTCTATAGAAACCATATAAATATAAATATAAAAAATATATAATTCTCTGTAGAAAACACATAAATATATACATTAAAATTCATGTATATACATCTTGTAGGGAAAAAATTTCAAACTGTTCCATTCATCAGGCTTGTACACGAAACTTTATGCTGTTGCTAATCAATTATCAGTGAATATATATATTCACTGAAAAAACCATAGGTTTTAGGGGTGTTATAGTTAGCTGGACATTTCACTTGTACAAAAAGAGATAGTGTGATACAGGTATTCACATAGTTTAATCACTATGCCATATATTTAGTGAGACACTTTAAATTAGTCACTTAGACAGTCAATCACAGCGCTACTAAATCCTCCATCCAGACACTTATACATCCACTCAGTCTTGAATGCAGATTGCTATATATATATAATACTTTTTTAAATATCAAACCAAACCACATTCACTAGATGATGTCATCAGTGATGTCATTTGAGATATCATCAGTGATGTCATCAGTGATGTCACGGACCATGTCATTAATGATGTAATATGTGACATCATCAGCAGTGGATTGCGGGCGCGCAAGTTATACTTAGTACAACTAACTATAACGGAGGAATTTCAATGGTTTTGTACGAGTGAAATGTCCAGCTAACTATAACACCCCTAAAACCTCCGGTTTTTTTTGTGAATTTCTTTTCAGGATCAGTACTGAGCTCAAAGATGCAGCACCGAGGTCTCTCCTGATAACAGGTAAGTAAATTGGAATTCGTAGTTAGGATGATTTTTGAGGAATATTGGTAAGTTCCAAAACTCCACACTTAGAAGAATTTCCAAGTGAAACTAGTAAATATTAGCCTATGGAAGGAAATTCATGTTACTGGTAAGTGCAGTTAGAATTAATTTTCAGGATCAGTACAGGATTGAAGGCAGTGGTGATCTCTGGGGCTCAAGTGTGAGCCAGAAACTTGCACTAATTGAGGAAGAATACATTCAGGAATCACGAGGACTCCAACTCCCATAAGCCTACGTGGGAAATTAATGCAACCCATTGGGGCACAAGATAATGCCAAACGAAGGGAGATTGGCGGACTCACATTCTCCCTTCGAACTTTAAAGCCCAGGAAGAAGATATTATTCGAAACACATCGGCGATGTCAGGTGCTTTGAAATACCAATGCGCACTGCCTGTACCAAATAAAAGCGTTTGGGGAAAGCTTCTCCCACTCGAGTGCGGCTCGCTTTTTGAACATTTCCCCTAAGAGCTGGATATATAATATATATATATATATATATATATATATATATATAAATGTAAATTCGTCACACTGGCTGAAGCAGCCGCCCCAGCACACAACTTGTAAATGACGAAGGAACAGACCCAGATTGAGTGCTCAATTGAACTGTTTATTCTCCAGCAAGCCTGCCGCCGCCAATACGCGTTTCGCCTCTTGCAAAGCTTGGTCACATGGCGAGTTGCTGAGAGCAAGTGCCGAGATTTAAAGTGCCAGTGCGCGCGTTATTTTTTTCAAGAAGTAAACAACATGGAAAAAATACTTTGCTTCACATGCTTGGATGCAAGAAATAATATTGCATTATACATTACATTTGTGCAACCGTAAAATGTATAAAAAATATATAAATAAATAAGTATTTAAATATTTTTAAAAAACAAACCAGTTTCACATTGTATTTCATTATAACTGTATAAATACTTTAGTGACATGTAGTGAGAAAATATCAAATCCTCTACTTCATTCATTCTAATTACAGATTACTCTGCTCACTCTCAAATACGGTATGCACAATATCAAACGTTTTGAATAAAGCCCAAGTGGGCAGCATCAAATATTATTTGATATATATATCCTGGTCCCAACGGCGTTCCTTAAGGTACAAACAACAATCCACGTATAAGTCCAGTAAAGTTGAATTTATTTACTCCATAAATCAACGTGCCGCGTTTCGCGCTACACAGAGCGCTTGATCACACAAGTTGCTGTTGCCCATACATATCTTTTATGTTTACATGATCGTCGCCATCAACAACGGACTGTTTGTGCTGTTGCAACCCTATCGAGTTGTGAGGGTGCCGCCATATTGGAACAGTATACGTCTAATATCATACTAATACTATCGTAATGCTCATTTCATTTTGTGTTCATAACAGTAGTGCTAGAGCTAAAATTATATTGTTTACTTTATCAGGTATATGTTCCCATTAGGCATAGACATTCAAATGTTTATAGATATATCCCAAATATCTTTGTTTGCATAGGGATAATATTTAATATTCAATCCTAAGTGTCCTTAATGCCGAACCATACGATTAAACCAGCATGTAGTCAGCTAGTAATTAATTAGAGTACAGACCGGAGTGCCAAGGTCACCACGCGTAGTCATGGTAACCGGATCATCTGGGACGCGTGGAGCGCTACGCACGAGTAGGTGTTAAAACCTCGTAGAGCGGAGAGGGTCTGGGTGGAGACCTGATGTCCGATTCAGGGAGGGGGGGTTCAAGTCCCCGATAGGAACTACAAGTTTGTCGCAAGTTAGTGCGATAAATTAGTTGAACAAAGTATGATATCCTGGTTAGTGGATTAGTTGTCCTATACATGAAGGAAGGCACATCGCTGGTTTTAACTCCTTAGGTTCCAGTTAAGGACACTTACATCTGAGAATCGACATAATATATATGATTCTTGTGATGTTGTACATTCACATTATTTATTGTAGAGGCAACACATGCAACTTTTACTTCATTGTGAAATAAAGTGAGAAAAGATAAAATTGAAAATTAAAACCAAATACTTTCATCCAGAAGGAGGAAGACCACAGTGAAAGGTTTAGGGTGTTCGTGTCGTGATCTCAAGACACATCCCTCCCTTTATGTCTGTGGGAAAGAAGGAGAAAGAGACAGAAGTCAGGAGAATCAATATTCATAAAGCTGACATGCCAGATTAAAATACATGGTTACATCTGTTTCCCACATATAATATACATCATTCTTGCAAATGTACATTATATTCCTCATCAATGTTATGGCCTTTTGGATAACGGGTACATGGACTAATAATATATCTGGATTCTTTTTGTCTTAATTTCATAAGCCGATTCCCACCTCTAGGAACTACATTCACTTGCTCTAGTACATAATATGCTAGTTTTTTGGGGTCTGAGAAATGGTGACTCTCGAAGTGGCGTGCTATGGGATATTGCTGATCCAAATTACTTATAGCACGAGTATGTTCTAGTACTCTTTTTTTGGCCATGTGTGTTGTGCTGCCAATATAAATTAGTTTGAATGGACATGTCAAGGCATAGATAACAAAGGGGGTGGTGCACGTTAAAAATTGCTTAATATGATGCACCATGTGGCTATTATATATATATATATATATATACATATATATATATATATATATATATTCAATGAAAAAACCATAGGTTATAGTCCATATATAGTTAGGAATTAGCATTTACAAAACCTTATTTTACTCGCATAAAACCATTGAAATTCCATATATAGTTAGAAGCGCTAACTATATCTCGCGCACCCGCAATCCACTGCTGATGATGTCACATATTACATCATTCATGACATGGTCAGTGACATCACTGATGACATCACTGATGACATCTCAAATGACATCACTGATGACATCACTGATGACAACATCCAGTGATTGTATGTGTCTGTAAAGTTTAAATATGTTTTACATATTGAAGAATGAGTGGATGTATAAGTGTCTGGATGAAGAATTTAGTAGGTGCATGACTGACTGTATGAAAGAGTGATTAAATGTGTCTCACTGAGTGCATGGGTTAGTGACTAAACTGTCTTAATTTGTGCATCAGTATGTTTGTTGTTGTGTAAGCTGCTGCATGTGTTGATCAGTAGCTATAAGAGTGGCCATATGGGTTATTGATTGGTTGCCCAAGTATTTGAATGGTAGGCTGAGTGTGTGTGTGGGTGGCTGGGAGGTGCGTGACTCTGTGCATAGATGTGTAAGCAGTTGATTCACTAGGAGTATGAGTTCAAGAGTGCATGTGGAAACAGCTATATGGGCGGTTGACTGTGCATGGGTGTGTTGGTGAGTGAATGGATTTCTCATTGCTACATGTGCAAGTAAGTACGTATGTAAAACACAATACATGTGAGAGTTGAGATATATAAATAACTGAACATAAGAGCCAGTGAATGTGTGAGTGGCTGTATCGATCACTGTGAGCTTGTATCAGGGATTATATAAGAGAGTAAATATGTGTTATTATATGTTTGAATAAGTAAGATGTGTATAACTTTATAGTTGAGGAAATGGAGGTGTGATTGATTCTTTGCATGACTGACTAGGTGTGTGAGTAACTCCATGGATAAGTGACAGTCTGTGAGTGTCTGTTTATACTGAGTGTATGTAAGGTTATATTAGAGTCTGAAGAGGTTCATTGTATTATCACATGAGTGATGTGATCAGTGATGACAAATGAGATGTCATCAGTGATGTCATTTGAGTTGTCATCAGTGATGTCATTTGAGATGTCATCAGTGATGTCATTTGAGTTGTCATCAGTGATGTCATTTGAGATGTCATCAGTGATGTCATCAGTGATGTCACTGACCATGTCATGAATGATGTAATATGTGACATCATCAGCAGTGGATTGCGGGTGCGCGATATATAGTTAGCGCTTCTAACTATATATGGAATTTCAATGGTTTTATGCGAGTAAAATAAGGTTTTGTAAATGCTAATTCCTAACTATATATGGACTATAACCTATGGTTTTTTCATTGAATTTTCAAGGTTTTGTAAATGCAAATTCCTAACTATATATCCACTATAACCTATGTTTTTTTCTGTGAATTTCATTGGTTTTTTAATAGCAAATATGAAAAGCTTTAAAATGTCAAGTACGTGATAGATAAAAACATTTTCGTATTTATGCACGCTGATGTGCTTTGAACGCTGCACCCCCCCCCCCCTCCCCTCTTTTGTCTTAGTAGTACTCTCTCTTTGCAGATACTGAAGGGTAGTTAACGCAGGCCTTTACCCCCGTTGTAATCCGTCGTGCCTCCTAGTCTCTCCATTTGATTGATTGTTGTCCAAGCATTTACTGTTTTAGAATTGGTTCTCTTTGGATCATTCTCTATTTACAAACAAGCACAAAGGCGCAATACTCTGTTTAGTCTTTGCAGATAGTGAAAAATCGTGTAAAAAAATAAAAGTAATCGAGCAAAATCAGTAGGCCACTAATTGGATCTCTTTTTGACCTCGCTAAAATAGAAATATTAGGAACAACCCTTCATGAGAAATACGAAAATAGTGAGATGAACTGAGCTCCACACCATGAGGGCTGCAAGACAGCTCGGCTCCATCACCCATCCCGCACAAAATAACGACAAACCCTATGCAAATATTAAAAATGTAGACAACACACCGGCAAAGAAACAGGGTAAAACATTTTATTAAAAAACTATTTACATAACGTTGGTTTATAAGATGATGTCAGTAGTGGACCGATGTGTGAATAGAACGAAAACAGCACAAGGCTCCAAGATCCGGATGGCAAGCTCCTGGATGTTGGGTGCCATAGTTTAGAGTTCTGAATTTCAGCCTTTTTCAATGCCTGTGCTTTGTTGAATCAAAATGGCGGCTTGACACAAAGCTGACTCAAGCGTTGCTACTGATGCTATGCAGACCAAAACTGGTTTTCAGTTTGTACATTTTTCTAGATTTTTCAATCCAAGTTTGGTTGACTTTGTAGAACGATGGCTTCAGATTTTCAACATACGGTGTGGTGGCGCTGACTGGGAGGGGGCGCTTCGCTCCTGCCCCCTCCCCAAGTAAGATTTTCATACGTGAAAGTACGTTAATGGTTTTGGTCCCTGAGATGCTTCGATGTCACTACCATTCTCAAATAGCATAAGTTCTGGATGTTGGGTGCCATAGTTAAGAGTTCTGAGCAGTGCTTGTAACACTGTCTGAAGCTTATTTCCACCTACTGCAGCTTCACTATTCTCAAAGTAAGTGAGTGTCGTTTGTGGACCTGACTGCATTAGAAAACAATGTGATATGTTACCTTCCTAAACAGCTTGACGGAGGCCCCTGAGGGGCGGTGTGATGGCCATGGACTCGGAGAAGACGCTTGGCTCCGACACCCTCCCCAAGTCTTATAGCACTGGTGTAGCCTGAGATCGCCCCCGACATAGGCGGCCGGCTCCCGGGGTCCGGCGGAACTTTTTGCCTTTTGATGACTCTTCAATTCTGGACCTTGTCCCACAATCCGTTTGACCTGAAGACAAGCTGTAGTGGGGCGCCCCTTTATCGTTTTAGTTGCCATTCCGCCCGCTTTTGCTACACTGTGCCTCTTCCGCCATTCAGCTGTTTACCGCCCGCTCTTGCGACTACAGCGTCTCGCTCACCATGTAGTTGAGATGCGCCCGCTCTTGCGGTGCAGCGATAGGCGGCTGCCACAGGACTCTCAAAATGGCGGCCGGCTCTTCGGTTTTGGGCCTGGTCCACTAAAATGGCCCTGGGACACCTTGGAACTCGGACGCTTGTCTGCTAGGGCTTGGGTCCCATTCTCGAAAAGCGTCCCCTCAGCCGTGAAGATTCTACAAAAGTCTTGGGGGCCTCCGACTCCCGCAGGCTTCTGGTGGGGAGCGGCTGCCATGATTGCTCGTGGAATGGCCACGACGGAGCTACGAGATGGTAGTGGTCTCATGCTGACGCCAGCTTTAGTCTGAAACATCCAGAAACACTATAGACTACCAATTCGATCAGTTCCGGTAGCGCCCCAACATGAACCGGAAGAGAAGAACTTGCCCTCCCCTCTTTGACTGATGGTTCTTGTTGCCTGTCCCCTCTGTTGTCATTTAACAGAACTTTTTGGACTGCTGAAAGGGGTTGTGTTCTGAACGCTGGTTGGTGGAGACATTTAGACTATATTCTTGACCTACGTTGTCGCGTAATGCGTTTTATGACACGCCGCGTTAGCGCACCCGGAAGTGATCCGAGGCGCGGCGCGCAGCGCGTAACGTAAGCATAACAGGTCATGTGACTTGTTAATAAAACTTTTCATTGGTTCATTTTATTTTTGTTAATTTAATGATGAAAAGCTTGGTCATATGACCTAAAAATTACGCTTTTTATTATTTTCAAACAATATTTTTTTTTCAAACATATGTTATAATATTCCAGGCTAATGTACTTTCCCGGAAAATTTACAACTGTCTTGCAAGTAAAATATATTCCTTTTTCGAGAAAAAGGGCGTTTCTTCCTTCCATGACGGAGCCGTTGAGTAAAAGAGATTCGGCCTGCTGTCTTAGTCGCCGATACGCCTGATTATCAGATTCTTATCGATCACTTTATGTTGCAGACATGAAAAACACAACTGCCCTTGACCATTTATCTTTACTGCGTTCCTACATATTATACCTTTTATCCGTCATGTAATTGGACTGCTTTATTTCACTTGCCTTTTACTGATTCGAAAACAGTCACTAAAAGTAAAAACTTTACAAATGTAAATACTACTACCGTGTTTTGTTTTAAAAACCTTTATTGTGAAAATGTCAGTATACAAATACGGGCCTATAACCACGTGGGCCGGCCACGGAGCAAACTGAAATCGTATATGATGAGGAGACATTTACACTGTAGAAGAACGTAACGAGCGGGCCATTAGGTGACAAGAACAAAGGTGTCTAACAGTTGCGGAATCGGTGGACGTACATTTTGTAATTAAAATACGACAGGGCCACTTACAATAACATTTTCTAGATATACATTTGCGGGCAAGGAGTTACGAGTCCCATTTATACCGGCGCCATTTTGGGCGAGGCCGGGCAGGTCCAACATATAGTCAAAATGTCTCCACCAACCATCGGCCAGACCAGAACCCCTTTCGGCCCTTTATGCTACAAGATGGTGTCTTCCATTCAGAAAATATTGGTGGCAGCATTTTGAAAAGAAACAGAAACAGCCGTTCTCCTAGTGAGTTTCACATTGTTACATTTAGGAAGAATGTTGAAGAGTAGTATGTGGAAAATCTGAAGCCATTTTTCTACAAACTCTCAATCAGACTTGGATGGAAAAAAAAAACCTGAAGAATGTACAAACTGAAAACCAATTTTTGTCTGTATAGCACCAACAGTAACGCTTGAGTCAGCTTTGTGTCAAGCCGCCATTTTCATTCAATCAATAGCGTCCCCCTGCACACATTCAGGGACCTGGTCGTGTCTTCAGATGAAACGCATTGTAGGAAAAGAAGCAGAAAGGAAAAGGAAAAAAGTTCCGCCGGACCTCGGGAGCCGGCCGCCTATGTCATGTGCCACCTTTGGCCACACCAGGGCAATAGTGAAGCTGCAGCAGGTGCAAATAAGCTTCAGACAGTCCTACAAGCACTGCTCAGAAATCTCAACTGAGGCACTCAACATCCAGGACTTGCCATTCGGATCTTGGCGCCTTGTGCTGGTTCCGACCTATTCACACATCAGTCCACTACTGACATCACCTCATAAGCCAACGGGGCACCCCACGCCGACTTTCGGCGCAGCATTGTAGGATGGCCACACCAGTGCGGCCACTTGCTGGACACCACCTCGGTGCCATCCGGATCTCGGCGCGTTCGAGTCACTGTGCCGGAAGAGTGACCGGAACTCAGCTGAACACGCCGTCTTTCGGCGCAGCATTGTAGGATCGCCACACCAGTACGGCAATTTGCTGGACACCACCTCGGTGCCATCCGGATCTCGGCGCGTTCGAGTCACTGTACCGCAACAGTGACCGCAATTCAGCTGGACACGCCGTCTTTCGGCGCAGCATTGTAGGATGGCCACACCAGTGCGGCAATTTGCTGGACACCACCTCGGTGCCATCCGGATCTCGGCGCGTTCGAGTCACTGTACCGCAACAGTGACCGCAATTCAGCTGGACACGCCGTCTTTCGGCGCAGCATTGTAGGATGGCCACACCAGTGCGGCAATTTGCTGGACACCACCTCGGTACCATCCGGATCTCGGCCCGTTGTGCTGCCTTCGGCCTATTCGCACATCGGCCCGCTACTGACGCCGCCTCACGTGCCAACGGATTTTCTACGCTTTTTGTAGCCCTATGCCGCATAACAGGTCATGTGACTTGTTTATAAAACTTTTCATTGGTTCATTTTACTTTTGGTTTCCTAAAGATGGAAGGCTTGGTCATATGACCTAAAAATAACACTTTTCATTGGTTTAGAACATTTTTTTTTCCCAAACGATGAAAGCCCCACCTTGTTTCTGGATCATTCAGACTGAAGCTGGCGTCAGCACGAGAGCACCACCATCTCGTGGCTCCGTCGTGGTCATTCCGCGAGCAATCATGGCAGCCGCTCCCCACCGGAAGCCTGCGGGAGTCGGGGGCCCCCAAGACTTTTATACAATCTTCACGGCTGAGGGGACGCTTTTCGAGAATGGAGCCCAAGCCCTAGCAGGCAAGCGTCCGAGTTCCAAAGTGTCCCAGGGCCATTTCAGTGGACCAGGCCTAAAACCGAGGAGCTGTCCGCCATTTTAAGAGCCATGTGGCAGCCGCCTATCACTGCACTGCAAGAGTGGGAGCAACTCAACAACATGGTGAGCGAGACGCTGTGGCCGCAAGAGCGAGCGCAACTCAGCTAGATGGCCGCCACCTGGGGAGGCCCGTTCACGCCGGCTCCCCCACGCCCCCCCCCCCGGGCCGCCGCACGCCAATTTTCGGAGCAGCATTGTAGGATACCAAAACCAGTGCGGCAGTTTACTGGACATCACCTGGGTGCCTGTCGTACATGTTGTGTCAGCCATGTGACACTGGACACAGACCCCTACTGACGAGGCCTCCCCCCGCACCACCCGGGACGCCCCACGCTGTTTTTCTGTGCTGCATTGTAGGATCCCTAAACCAGTGCGGCACCCAGGCGACATCACCTGGGTGCCGTCCAGAACTCTGCACGTTGTGCTGCCTTGGGACTATTCGCACAACAGACCGCTACTGACGAGGCCTCCCCCCGCCCCACCCGGGACGCCCCACGCCAATTTTCGGAGCAGCATTGTAGGATCCCTAAACCAGTGCGGCACCCAGGCGACATCACCTGGGTGCCGTCCAGAACTCTGCACGTTGTGCTGCCTTGGGACTATTCGCACAAAAGACAGCTTCTAACCATTGTTGCTTTTTGTGTTGAGAAATGTTTAAATGTTTTTAGTTTTTGTTCCGTTCGTTAAAGTTAATAGTTAATAAAGTTTTATAACCTTACTTTGTTGGAGTGTTATCTATTTTTTTTAAAACGGGTGAATGGGGCCTTGAATCGGGTTATTGTCATGTGTGGGCTTTGGAAGTGTGCTGCTGCAGGATCGGACATTTCAAACTCAAATGCACGTTCTTTTTCTTACCTTTCCGAAGCATGGAGCGCAATAGCAAGCAGAGAAAGGGTGATGCACGTGTTGAACACTGCCTGGCCTGGCAAGTTGCTGGCAGTCCCCCCCGCCCGCTCCTGAAAGAGGGCACACACACACCGCCGCCCCGAGTACTTCACAAATCTTTAAAAGACCATGCGCTTGTTCATGAGGCTTAAATGGTTTATCACCTCTTCTAGAACCCCTGCATCGACCCTCTGACGTTTCATGGAAAAATTACCATGTAACACAATACCAAGCCCTGTCAACTGAAACCCCAAGGAATCGTGGGGCATATTATCAAGGGGGTTTATCTCCGCTTTTTTGGCTTTAAAAGCCATGAAAGCGGAGATAAAATTATTTCCCTATTACCAAGCTGTCGCTAACACCAGTTAGTGACAGCTAAAAGGAGATAGCGACCATCTTGGGCCCCGCTTTGCATGTCAGTGATACTTATCACTAATGACATGCAAAGTGGCGTGCCAAGATGTTAGCGACTGGAAACAGTCCCTAACATCGCTACCTTCTATTACCAACTTTTGGAGATATTCGCGCTAAGCGCGAATATCTCCAAAATCTAACACCTGCCCTGAGCAGTTCTTAGCCATGTTATCCAATGGGAGGTGGATAACATGGCTAAGAGCATTTGCTCGATAATACATGAATATCGCTGACTTTTCTGCGATAATAGCAAGGTTTATCTGCGATAAAAATCGCCGATGTACGGCGATAATTTTTGTCTCTAAACAAGTTAGAGACAAAAATTAACGCTAGTTGTTCGTAATATGCCCCCGAGTTTTTGCTTGCAGAAATCGGGAGGCGGGAGACTAGCACTGAAATCAGTAGTCACACGCCTGAATCGGGAGGATTGGCATGTCTGAATTCTCTACAGCTGGGGCCATAAACTACATCCGCAGGGTTAGGTGATAGCCTGGGACCAGCCTGGCATCTAAAATGGCTGCCGTGCACGACAAAATTGTGGCATTGGAAAAAAGGCAAGATGGCGCAGCCGCTGGAAGAGATGTATCAACATATATCAGCCTCCTCAGCCACCCTCAGGAAACATAGGGGATTAGGATACGTCTCCCGCACCCCCTTATACCTAGTACTTTAATTAACGAAGCACAAAATGGCGAATTCCCGTTTCGCTACCAGTTTGCGGCCCAGTTCGCGGCCCGTGAAGCGCTTCTACCGTGAAAAATCATTTTTTTTTATTTTCCCCACGGGACCCTTTAATAACCCCAACAACATTCCTAGGGGGTCAAGAGGGGGATACCTTGCCCCCTTTCATTAAATTCCCCCTTAGTTTTTCACCTTTTCTTCTCTCTCGATCCTACCGAGAGACAAGATGGCGGCCGCTCCGGACTGTCACGCAGCAAAAAAAAAAAAAAGCTCACGCACAGCCGCTGGAAGAGATGTATCAACATATATCAGCCTCCTCAGCCACCCTCAGGAAACATAGGGGATTAGGATACGTCTCCCGCACCCACTTATACCTAGTAATTTAATTAACGAAGCACAAAATGGCGAATTCCCGTTTCGCTACCAGTTTGCGGCCCAGTTCGCGGCCCGTGAAGCGCTTCTACCGTGAAAAATCATTTTTTTTTTTTTTTTCCCCACGGGACCCTTTAATAACCCCAACAACATTCCTAGGGGGTCAAGAGGGGGATACCTTGCCCCCTTTCATTAAATTCCCCTTTCGTTTTCCACCTCTTCTTCTCTCTCGATCCTACCGAGAGACAAGATGGCGGCCGCTCCGGACTGTTTAGAATGTTGACAGACACCGGAGAGCCAATCAGCTTTCTGCGCGCAAAGTTCCGATAAGCGAAAAGTAAGCGGACCGGATCGCTGCCCAGAGCGCTGTTACAGATATATATCTTGGTTTGAACGTTAATTTCTCAAAAACTACTGGAGCACATATATTGAGACCTAGCAAAGGCACATCGGGCTAACAGTCCCTACAATTTTGCCAAGTTTCGTGCAAATCCATTCAGCCGTTCGAGCTAAAAGTGAGTCCAACCGCCCTATGGAAATTAACATGGGAAAAACGCGTTTTGGGACCCCCCTTTTTTCTCGGCCCCCCCTTGACGAAACCCCCCCAAATTTTTAGGGGCTGCTCAGAAACAAAATGTGCCATTTTCCTGAAAATTTCAGCCGATTCCGTCCACAAACGCCAAAGTTATTAGACATAGAATTTTCAAAAGTCCCATAGAGAAAAAATTCTAACTATATATACCTACTGGCTATCGCCAGTAGGTAATATATATATATATATATATATATATATATGACTGGAACTTCGATATTCAGTAAAAGCCAAATAACGAAGACGGACCCGATGAGGTTGTTTTAAAGCGTCTTTATTTTTCTTATCGCTCGAAGGTTGTCCACCTTTGAGTAGCACACACGAGCAGCAGCTTGATATATGTGTAGGTGAGGACGGGAATCCGGTTGCAGATGCCGCTCCGTAATGGATCTGCCCGAAGCTCCATATGCTTCTCTTTAGAGTCTTTAACGTAAGCGGCGTGCATGACCGCTAACCTACTTCTCCATTTTCCATATGCCACACCCACCAATGGGAGGCTCAAATGAGACTGTGTATTATGGAAAGTGTGGTGCGCGAAGCACAAATCAAGTCCCGTATGGACCCCGCAAGAGTGCCCGTCCTCAATTCCATGTACGGCTGCTGCTTCACTGTCGTGACCCCCAAGGATAGCGGGGTGGTGCATACTCTGCGGCTGGACGGCCGCATGTAAATTATCGCTCCAAGGTTGTCCACCTTTGAGTAGCACACGAGCAGCAGCTTGATTTATGTTTAGGTGAGGACGGAAATCCGTTTGCAGATGCCGCTCTGTAATGGATCTGCCCGACGCATTTCGAAGCTCCATATGCTTCTCTTCAGGGGCTTTAACGTAAGCGGCGTGCGTGACCGCCAACCCACTTCTCCATTTTCCATATGCCACACCCACCAATGGGAGGCTCAAATGAGACTGTGTATTATGGAAAGTGTGGTGCGCGAAGCACAAATCAAGTCCCGTATGGACCCCGCAAGAGTGCCCGTCCTCAATTCCATGTACGGCTGCTGCTTCACTGTCGTGACCCCCAAGGATAGCGGGGTGGTGCATACTCTGCGGCTGGACGGCCGCATGTAAATTATCGCTCCAAGGTTGTCCACCTTTGAGTAGCACACGAGCAGCAGCTTGATTTATGTTTAGGTGAGGACGGAAATCCGTTTGCAGATGCCGCTCCGTAATGGATCTGCCCGACGCATTTCGAAGCTCCATATGCTTCTCTTCAGGGGCTTTAACGTAAGCGGCGTGCGTGACCGCCAACCACTTCTCCATTTTCCATATGCCACACCCACCAATGGGAGGCTCAAATGAGACTGTGTATTATGGGAAGTGTGGTGCGGAAAGCACAAATCAAGTCCTGTATGGACCCCGCAAGAGTACCCGTCCTCGATTCCATGCACGGCTGCTGCTTCACTGCCGTGACCCCCAAGGATAGCGGGGTGGTGCAATCTCTGCGGCTGGACGGCCGCATGTAAATTATCGCTCCAAGGTTGTCCACCTTTGAGTAGCACACGAGCAGCAGCTTGATTTATGTGTAGGTGAGGACGGGAATCCGCTTGCAGATGCCGCTCCGTAATGGATCTGCCCGACGCGTTGGGAAGCTCCATATGCTTCTCTTCAAGGGCTTTAACCTAAGCGGCGTGCGTGACCGCCAACCCACTTCTCAATTTTCCATATGCAACACCCACCAATGGGAGGCTGAAATGAGACTGTGTATTATGGGAAGTGTGGTGCGGAAAGCACAAATCAAGTTCTGTATGGACCCAGCAAGAGTGCCTGTCCTCAATTCCATGTACGGCTGCTGCTTCACTGCCGTGACTCCCAAGGATAGTGGGGTGGTGCATACTCTGCGGCTGGACGGCCGCATGTAAATTATCGCTCCAAGGTTGTCCACCTTAGAGTAGCACATGAGCAGCAGCTTGATTTATGTGTAGGTGAGGATGGGAATCTGCTGGGTGTTATTCTGTAAATGATGGAATAAAACACTGTTTGGCACAAGAATTCGGGTCTAATTTGTTCGTTCTAAAACCAGTCCAAGCTGAGTGACTGTGATGCAGCAGCGTCGAGCGAAGCAAATGGAAATATGTATATATATATATATTTTAAAAAATAAATATATATGTATATATCTATATGTATTAAAAAAAAATATATTACCTACTGGCGGTCGCCAGTAGGTAGTTATAGTTAGGATTTTTTTCAATGCAAAATCTCAAAATTCTAATTGGAATAACTTTGGCGCCGGTTGACGAATCTGCCTGAAAATTTCCTCGAATTTGCCTCGCGGAGCTCCGGTCCTTCCTTTAAAGTTTGGGGGGGATTCGTCAAGCGGGGGCCGAGATAAAAGGGGGGTCCCAAAACGTGTTTTCCCTATGTTAATTTCCCTAGGGCAGTCAAACTCACTTTTAGCCCGAACGGCTGAATGGATTTCCACCAAACTTGGCAAAATTGTAGGGTCTGGTAGCCCGATGTGCCTTTGCTATGTCTCAAGATATGTGCTCCAGTGGATTTTGAATAATTTAGGTTCAAAAAAATATATATATCTAGGGCCGCGCCCCGGTACGCGCACCGGGGAGCGCAGCGGGCGCGACACGCGAGGTGCGCATGGAAAGCTGATTGGCTTTCGGGTGTCTGTAAACATTCAAAACAGTCCGGACCGGCCGCCATCTTGTGTCTCGGTAGGATAGAGACACAAGAGGTGGAAAAAAAAGGGGGAAATGACCATAAGGGGGCAGGGTAGACCCCCCTGATCCCCTAGGTTTGATGTGGGGGCTATAAAAGGGGCCTGCAGTGCAAAATGTATATATATTTTTTTTTTATTTGCACCGGGGGAGCGCCCGGTACGCGCACCGGGGAGCGGACCGGGGAGCGGCCCATGGGGAAAGAAGAATGACAGAGTTATTAAAAAATGTAGCCTTTTTTTATAAATTGGAGGTAGTTCTAAAAAGAACTGTGTTTTTTTCTACTTTTTGTTGTTTTATATTGTTTTTTGTGTTTTTGGAACATTTTGTACTTTTTTTGGCTTTTATGAACTATTTTATATTTTTTTGGTATTTTTATGGGGATAAACGCAAAAACAGGGAATTGAAAATGGCTCAACTGGAGCAGAAAAAAAGAAAGAAAAAATTTGGGTTTTTTGGGGCATTTGTGGTTGTCCCCAGCAAAGACGATGAGCTTTATGCTCAGTTCACCATAGGAGATGGTCTTACCACAATGTATACATGTTATACGGAAATCCCCAAACCGTGGCTGAATGCAAGGGATCGTCTCCCTTGCCTCTGGTCCCGTTGGAGTGGGTTGATTTCTTTGGGAGGTGGAGCTTGAAGATTGGGGAAGGTTACTGGCCAGTTCCCCCATCTCTGCAGCAGAATAGTTGATTGGATGCCTGCGCTGCATGTGGCGAATCATGGTGTTGTTTCCGAAAGAGTATTTCTTATTAGGGTTTACCCTGGAAAGTTCCACGCCACAGATTCGGCAAGTCACCTTGGCCGCATTTACTTTTTTCTTGCCCTCTGGGATCGAAAAGAACTCCCATACAATGTGTGCTTTTGGCTGGTATGGGGTATTGTGTTCTTGCAGCCATCTCCTCCTCCCCTCCTCCTCCTCCTCCTCCTCCTCTTGTTGACCACCAATGTAATCTTGTGGTGGTCCTCTTGGTGGTTGTGGTGGTGGTGGTGGTGCAGATGCTCCAGCTGATGCTGCTATTGAAGCCATTTCAATGTACAAAATATACCTGAAAGAGTGCAATACAGGTCTTCCTAGGTCAAAGGACAAAGTCAGAATAAGGAAAAAAGGTGGGGTCTTTCATCATTTGGAAAAAAAAAGGCCTGAACCAATGAGAAGTGTTATTTTCAGGTCACAAGACCAGGGATTTCATCATTATGAAACCAAAACTGTTCTGCACCAATAAAAAGTGTTATTTTCAGGTCACATGACCGACGCGCTTACGCGGCGCGCCCCTGGGCGTGCCCCCGGGCGCATCGCGTAAGCGCGTCACATGTTTACGTTGCACAATCGTATTCGCTGGAGTGCTTCTGGGTGCGCTTACGCCGTGCGCATCACGTAGATGCGGCTACGCGATACGTCACGATGATGTTTTCGTTCGTGAAAATAGCGCTAACGGGATGCTCTCCGGAGCGCACCCTGGGGCGCTTCAAAAGACTACGCTTTCCGGGGCGCTCACCGGGGCGCGCCCCGGGAGCGCACCAGGGTAAAAAAAAAAAAAAAAAACATTAAAAAAATTGTTTTAAATACAAATAAAATACAGGATTCATTCTTTTTAAAAAATATTACATTTTATGGCTATAGACATTTGTTATTAACAAAATTTTGGGGCCTTATATATAGTTAGTAATTAGCATTTAAAAAACCTATGAAATTCACTGAAAAAACCATAGGTTTCACATCCGTTATAGTTGGGAATTAGCATTTAAAAAACCTATCAAATTCACTGAAAAAAACATAGGTTTCACACCAGTTTTAGTTAGGAATTAGCATTTAAAAAACCTATTAAATTCACTGAAAAAACCATAGGTTTCACACCAGTTATAGTTAGCTGGAAATTTTACTCACATAAAACCATTGAAATTCCACGTTATAGTTAGTTGGACTCACTATAACTTGCGCGTGTAATGCACTGCTGATGACGTCACATATTACATCACTCATGACATGGTCAGTGACATCACTCATGACATCACTGATGACACCATCCAGTGAATGTGTGCCTTTCTGAAAAATAAATATGTTTTATATATGTATATGTAAAGGTCGATGGAAGACCACTGTCGCATCCGGATTTTAAATGCATCCTCCAAGGGTGCCGATTTTATTATCGACGTTGCCCAAAAGTAAGGAACCAAGGCCGCGTGCCCGGAGATCGGCGTGTCACCTGACTAGCAATAAAGAACCAACGCATCACCTCCCCTGGCAGTAAGGAACCAACGCATCACCTCCCTTGTAAGTAAGGAACTGACACATTGCTTTGCTTTTCTGGTGACTCACCTCCCCTGCACCACACACTTTCTTTGAGTTTTTCGCATTTAAGTTACTTTGTCCTAAAAGTAACGCATCAATTGATTTCTATGGGGTAAAAATGCTTAATCTCTGATAAGTTATATCTGTACTAGATTTCTTTCCTTTTGGACTTTCAGATAAATATTGGCTATTTTTCTGAACTGGTGTGAACTCATTTTGTAATATTTTCACATTGTTACTGTGTGCTTATGTACAAATGCTTTACACATTGTCTCTGAGATGAGCCTGACAGACCATGCCAAGCTTCCAAGGAGGTGAACAGAGGTTATCTTAGCTGTGTGACTCCCTTACTCTGACTAGAGAGAGGGTCCCTACTTGGACAGGGTGCAAACCACTGCCAACTAGTGATCCAATTTCTAACAACAGAAGTCTACATTGTGATAACAGAAAAGATTACCCTGTTTCCAGGAACAACTGCATGGTTCACTAAAGCTGTATGTTGTGACTCTTCCTGACACACTCTCTTCTAGATGAGCAGCCTCAGTAGATTGATTTGATGGCCCTCTTTTCTTTGATTGCAGGCTACAAGATAGATAGCACCTGTCATGATTAGGGGTAGGCAGTAAATTCCACTCCACTGTGGAGTTCGCTGAGCTTCGCCACTCAGCACTCTGAATGGAGCACGAAGTTTGGCAAAAAGTAAACTCAACCAATTGCCGCCTGCCGGATTTTACCAGCGCCCACCCTAGCTTATGATCCTGAAAGCAGATTCTGAAGCAGCATACGTGGCGGCTCTGTGGCCATAGTCCCTGTAACCCTTGGATTTCGAGAGGAGAGGAGCCCTGAACAGCAATTTCAGCACTTCCCCAAGCCCAAGGCTCCGCCACCCAATCTGATTTGACTGCATCAGCCATGTGAGTTTGTGTGAGCGGCTAACACCAACTCTATCTAGAGTGTTTCCATCCACCAAACAGTTATCATCGTACATTTTGTGAAGATGACTGATGTGTGTGGCAGTTTAGAGCAGCAAATCCAAGGGAGTTGAACTTGTCCTACAGTTTCTCCCTTTATGGATTTGTTGTGTATATACGTCCTTTGGGCATCAGCGCATCCACCATTCTTTTTCGAATACCTGCATGGGTATTTTTATGGCCCCTGAACAAACACTGGACTTCATATGGAAGTGGTGCTCTCATTGTCCAGAACACCAGTGAACCTCCCACAAGAGTGTGAACGAACACGCCTGAAAACCTAGTGCCTCTTGAGAGTGCTGAATTCTATTGAATGTCACACACCTCATGGACTCTCAAAACAAGAAAGAGTGCGCCAATGATCACATCAAACTCCGCTGTCACCCTCCCCAGGTTAGAAACATAAATGAGGCCTTACGTCAGTTTTGCGCTGCTGATGCGTCATTTTTTGTGACGCATCGGCGGCGTAAAATATGCGCCTTGTTGCGCCATATTTAAAAAGTGACGCATCTAGGTAGATGCGTCACTTTTTAAACCCCTGCGCCACATTATACCTGCGTCAGGTATAATGTATGCAGAGGGGGCGTTCCCCCGCAAAAAGCCTCATAATAGTGACGCAGTGAAATATATGAGATTTCACTGCGTCACTTTTAAGACGCTGTTGCGTCAAAATCTTGCGCCTGCCTCACAGCAGGCGTAAGACTGATGCAAGCCCTTTCACATGGGGCTTTCCCCATGTGAAAAGACGCATTGCTGGAGTTGCGTCACTTTTGTGACACACTCCAGCAATGCGTCAATTTTGCGCTTACAGATACGTCAGAAATACTGACGTATCTGTAACTCCTTGCGACATGATGCGTCATACATTAAATATGACGCATCATTGGTGTCGCAAGGAGTGCGCAGTGAAAAGTGACGCATCGCTGTTTTCACGCAGCGATGCGTCACTTTTCATAAATAAGGCCCACGGTATTCAACAGCGCTTGGCTGCACTATATCTGTATCACACATTATTCACCAAGTCAAAGCATTCACCCTTCTCGCTGCTGACTTATCCACAAACTTGATTATATTGTAAATGTTAGGTTATACACTTTATTGCTTTACAGTGACCTCCTTCCTGAAGCATACCAATTAATACTTTTATGACACTACACACATAATTGTAGTTATTTGTGATTACACCAGGGCTGCTACCCTGAGGAATACTGGATTTGGATTGTGTGGGTGGCGATGCTACAGTATTGCTTGGACACAGTCGCTTTGTGTCTCACTTTTACTTTGTTGTATCTCTTAGTGGCTGGTCTAAGCAGGGGGCTAATCCTGCAGAAGCGACATCAGCTTCCACCAGCATCGCCCACACCAGGCTGGGTTTCATGAGTCGGCTCTTTCAGCCTCAGCTGCTGAGGGCAGCTGTAGCTGGCGAATCTAATGCTTTATTCAGCACTAATATTGTTGTGCATAATTCTGCTTCTTGTATATCTCTGGGAGGCGATGGGTCTACAGCCCCTGTCATGCTCTGTGGTGTAGTGATATCACTCCAACGTGTTGCCTCGCACTTGTAACAACAATGGGCAGTGTGCTAGACTCACTGCACTTCTGAGGAGCCTAGCCAGGAATTACGCTGTGTCCTTTCCTGTGCCTCTGCCCAACTTCCTAGCCAACACCTCCCCGCACTACTCCAGAGGCCCACCTCACTCAACCAAGCCTTCATCACTGACCCCAACTCCCATATAGCTCCTTCTCTGAACCCGCTCTCAATCTGCCAAAGAAAATGCTCTTTTCATTGCTGCATAGACTTGCTGATCAGCTTTTGTTTTGTCCCTCCTTTTTTTAATGTTTTAGCCGCAACTTCTTCCTAACTTAGCGCCCAAGTACTGGCAGCTCTCTGATGACATCAGCAGTCCGATGCATGCTGACCTGACAGAGAAATGTATTTGAAGGATATTCTATGACAAGTTCAAAACCTGCCTCAAATGTTTCCTTCCCTGTATACGAAGTAGGGTGGGCAGAACTCCGCATAGTTGTATGTAACTCCGCAGAATTATGCGGAGTAAAACGTGGTGAGTTCCACCCACCCCTAGTCCTGATGAGGCCCACACATTAACTGTAAAGGGTCGAAATGCCAACACTAACCCAGGGTTGTAATTGAATAAACTCTTTGGAGCCTTGCATCGTTTGTGGAGGAGGAGCTGGCCTTTGGACCCCCTTATTGCCGTTACCTTCCTTGGGTGCGTTGACTGCTCACCGCACCCGCTTCGCGGGTCCCGCATCACAGCCTGAGGAGGGTGTTGCCTGATCCCGGTGTGGAGCGCTAGGGGCAAGAACTGCAGCAGGGCTGCGAGCAGCGTAGCAGGGACTCCGCATCCCAGGAGTCCCTGCATTGACCATTAGCACACCTGGTCTGCTCTCCCTGCTGCCACGTCCCTCTCCCAACCCCATATAACAGGATTAGTATACCGCTGCGTGGGAGCGCGCGGGAGCATCCCGGGAGAAGCCCGGGACAAGGGCGGGCCGCAGGAGGCTGGGCTGGGCCCACTCTCTGTCATCTGTGAACTAGCGTCATTCACTGGACAAGTCCTTGTAAGCTGGAGCGAACTGTTACACCCTGTAGCCTTGTTGATGGACATTATTATTAAGTTATCTCCTGTACTTAGAGTGGTCTAATTGCGGTTTACAGTGTTCCAACTTATCCCTTGTGCTGTAAGGACCGCTAACATGTCTTCAACCCCAACTACTTCCCCTTTGAATCCCCTCCCGTCCTCGGTTGGGGTTGCAATCCTGGGCCCTCTAGACAAGTACTTCACCAGGGCTGCTCGCAACATTGATAGAGAGATTGCCCTAGCTGAGAGACGAGCTGAACGCAGGCAGTCTATCGAACTCCTTAAACACCCCTTAGAGAAACGGGCACCCCTTGGTTCTCTGGCATTGGTCCCTCCATCTCCACCGTTAACCATTCCAGACCCAGGGGAAAAGCCCCAGGACTCACCATTGTCGCCCAGTTTGGTCAGGGTGGCAGGTACGTTGGGTTTTGACTCCCAGACCGGGACCGAGCCATCGTCCGCAGTCTCAACCAACCTACCTCCCCCCATGCCTACAGCTTCAATTATCCCATCTACTGACGAGGAACTTCCTGCCTCACAAGGTGTATCAACCCATGCAGCATCTAAAAATCACCATACTAAAAGAAAAAGTAATACCAGCCCCGAAAAGGTTATCACCCCAAACACCCCAGGAAAGTTAGGAAACTTGGTTTAGTGACGGGAACTTCCTATAAACCTAAAGGGGCTGGTCTAGGTGGGGCTCAAGCTGTTAAAGTTGGGACGCCCACTGGCGATCCACCATGTAACCCAAATGACACTCTGGCGATGGAGCCTGCCGATATTACTCCCCCAGACTCACCTTTACTCGTACAGATAGAGAAACTGATGAAAGCCCTACTGACCCCCATGGTTGAACGAGTCAAAAGGTTAGCGGACCGTCTGGACAGTTTCGAACAAGCTACCTTAGACAACTTCTTCTCAACAAAATCCTTAATTAAAACACACTCTAGGACTGGGATCAGTAATATAGGGGGGCCCATGCGGTTACAACTACCTCTATCACTCTACAAGATTCTTCCAATACAAGAAGTCCGGGACAAGGGCGGGCCGTCTGTGGCCGTCAGGGGCTGCAGGAGGCTGGGCTGGGCCCACTCTCTGTCATCTGTGGACTAGCGTCATTCACTGGACAAGTCCTTGTAAGCTGGAGTGAACTGTTACACCCTGTACCCTTGTTGATGGACATTATTATTAAGTTATCTCCTGTACTTAGAGTGGTCTAATTGCGGTTTACAGTGTTCCAACCTATCCCTTGTGCTGTAAGGACTGCTAGCATGTCTTCAACCCCAACTACTTCCCCTTTAAATCCCCTCCCGTCCTCGGTTGAGGTTGCAATCCTGGGCCCTCTAGACAAGTACTTCACCAGGGCCGCTCGCAACATTGATAGAGAGATTGCCCTAGCTGAGAGACGAGCTGAACGCAGGCAGTCTATCGAACTCCTTAAACACCCCTTAGAACAATGGGCACCCCTTGGTTCTCTGGCATTGGTCCCTCCATCTCCACCGTTAACCGTGCCAGACCCAGGGGAAAAGCTCCAGGACTCACCATTGTCGCCCAGTTTGGTCAGGGTGGCAGGTACGTTGGGTTTTGACTCCCAGACCGGGACCGAGCCATCGTCCGCAGTCTCAACCAACCTACCTCCCCCCATGCCTACAGCTTCAATTATCCCATCTACTGACGAGGAACTTCCTGCCTCACAAGGTGTATCAACCCATGCAGCATCTAAAAATCACCATACTAAAAGAAAAAGTAATACCAGCCCCGAAAAGGTTATCACCCCAAACACCCCAGGAAAGTTAGGAAACTTGGTTTAGTGACGGGAACTTCCTATAAACCTAAAGGGGCTGGTCTAGGTGGGGCTCAAGCTGTTAAGGTTGGGACGACCACTGGCGATCCACCATGTAACCCAAATGACACTCTGGCGATGGCGCCTGCCGATATTACTCCCCCAGACTCACCTTTACTCGTACAGATAGAGAAACTGATGAAAGCCCTACTGACCCCCATTGTTGAACGAGTCAAAAGGTTAGGGGACCGTCTGGACAGTTTCGAACAAGTTACCTTAGACAACTTCTTCTCAACAAAATCCTTAATTAAAACACACTCTAGGATTGGGATCAGTAACATAGGGGGGCCCATGCGGTTACAACTACCTCTATCACTCTACAAGATTCTTCCAATACAAGGGGGTTGTCCAGCGGGGTACCTGCCCTAGAGTCCCTTCCTTCTGCTGCTGTTACTGCCAAAGGGGGCCTTCGATCTTCAGGTCAATCCCAAAAGACTAACCCCCACCCCTTAGACCATTCCCGGGCAAACACACCCCAACCCAAGGAGCGCTTAGTTAGCGAGGCTATGGTCACCACTGTTGGATCTACACCTGGGAACCCTGGACCTAATAACCGTAATACCCGTAACCCCTTAGTCCAATCCACACTGACTTGTCCCGTCGTTCTCCCCTCTAGCCAGCCCGACCCAGTTCCTCTCAAAGTGCCCCGTAGAATTCCTTCCATGAATCTGCCTCCAGACTGTCATCCCTTTGTTGCCATCCTTACCAACGTACCACCATTGTTGGTTGGGCAGCAAGAATCCTTCCAGATGCTAAAAAATAAAACCATGCACTGGTTAAGGACTAATAGACCACTGCCCAGGGAAGTCGATGGGTTGATTCTTGGTGTCAGAAGGGTAGGCTGGGTAGGCAGTAGTCACAAGCGCTTTGGGAGGGACTGCGTGGTTGTTAACTTTAAGGATCCCAGGGTAGCTCAGTTGATTTCTAACCAGAATTTAGGCACTAGTAGTGCTGGCATTGGAGTAGTCGATCTGACCTTCTACCC
This sequence comes from Lissotriton vulgaris, assembly GCF_964263255.1. Lineage (NCBI taxonomy): Eukaryota > Metazoa > Chordata > Amphibia > Caudata > Salamandridae > Lissotriton > Lissotriton vulgaris. The sequence goes on from NC_141693.1 coordinate 881,183,451, forward strand.
GAGAACAGTGGGCATTCATTTCGGTACTACATCAGAAGTAAGTTGTTACCACAATTTTCCAATTTCTGGTTTTGACCCCTTTGCTGTGTCTTACCACCAAACCCCATGGCCAGAGACTTATGGAAGAACTGCAGGTTACTGAAATGATATTCGCCCAGGGTCAGTTCTCTTATCCCTGGGTACGAGCCCACGGTTGGATTCCTGCTCTCTGGTGACTATCACCAATAGTGGGATTTCCACATCCACTGAGAGTGGCCCCCAGCCTCAGGGTGACAGTCCTGGTAGTAGGTCTGAGGGAGGAAGCAGAGTAATTTGCCCACTTCCTGAGGGAGGGCAGGATACTAACCTCGTTCTCTACGCCGAGCCAACCACGGCTGATCCTGTCATAAAGATTCTTAGTTGGAATGTTGCTGGGATTGCGAGGAGGCTGGCTGTTCCGAAATGGAACATCTTAGTGAAGGGTTTCTCCATCTGTATCTTCCAAGAAACTTGGAGTACGGAACCGTGCCACAAGGTAGGATACTCATCATTCTTTCTGCCAGCAGTTCCTTCCCCTTCTGGGAAAGGCCGCCCCTCTGGAGGTCTTCTTATATGGGTCGCTATTTCGCTTCGTTGCCAGGTCACCCAGCGCGTGACCGACTCACTCGACCTTTTGAGTATATCGCTCACAGGACCCAAGAGAGGGCCAGCCATGACATTTTTAACATCTATGTTAGGGGATCAAAGGGAGGCTTATTGTCCCCCATTGTGTCTGAATTAGAATCCCGGCTAAGAGGGGGCCTAGATAGTTCCCATGTTCTAGTCGCAGGCGACTTTAATTGTACGTTCGAGCCTCTTGGGCTGGAGGATTCCCTAGGGACTGTTGAGGACTGTTGAGGAAGACACCAGAAGACACCAGAAGAGGCATACCAGCTTTAACCTTACCCCCTTACCCCCTATCAGAAGGTGGTCCCAAGTGGCAGTCCAAATCTACTCCCTAACCCCGGAATTCGACCTTAGGGCAGTGAATGGCAGGACGTGTCTGGATCCCTCCGGAGCGCATACCTATAACAGGGTGGGTCATACGTCTAGAATAGACTATATCCTTCTTGATGCTAACTCCTGGGACCACTTGTTGGATATGGAGGTACTCCCTTCAGTAGAAAGCGACCATATTCTGCTTTCCCTTGCTCTATGTCCCTTCTGGACGGAGCACTTAGGAGTAGACGTGACCTCCACTTGCACATCAGGAGATTTACCCTTCAAATTGTGGTAGGCATCTAAAATGGGGCAACATCGTCATGGACCAAGAGAAAGTCCTATCCATCTCAAAACTTTTGACCTCTGCCCAGTCCAGGTTAGCTGATTCCTCATTACATCCAGAGGAAGTAACGTCACTCTTTTGTGCTACCACCGAGGCCTTGAGCAAACTCTTTTAGCTTCCTAGTACGGGTCCTTGTGCTGGAAAGCCCAAACCTAGGCAGAACCCCTATGCCTGGTACACAAAAAAATGTAGGGAGTTGAAAAGTTCCTTAATTTGCGCTGTGAAGAGCAGGTCATTGGACGACATACGACTGGCTAGGAAAAACTACTCACTGACTGTGATTGCAGCAAAGAAGGAATGGGAGGACTGCTTCTGGGAGGATCTGAGGAAAGCAAGTCTGAATAGGGATGCAAGAGGTTTGGGGACCCTTTTAAGATCCAGAGATAGGCCAGATAGCACACTGATGACGTGCAATATCCCCCCAAAGAGCTGGGTTAACCACTTTTCATCCCTCTACACTGTAAGCGACCCACCTATTAACAATGCACCCCCCACAGGAATTCTTACTACGGGATTAGAGATCGATCCTTTTACTGAAAGAGAGGTGTTGGACGCAATCAAAACCCTGGTTCCGCTAAAAGCAGCGGGCCTGATGGGTTACTAGGTGATATAATACGGGCAAGCCCCAAGGAGTGGGGGACTCTCATATCCTCTCTGTTAAATGCCATCAACGAGGGCGCGCCCATACCTGAATCCTGGAAGGGGGCAGAGGTTGTTCTGATATACAAGAAGGGGTGTCGGGACAACCCTGCCAACTACCAGCCAATAAGTTTAATTGACTCCACCCAAAAACTGGCGGGGAAGGTGATATTGTGAAGGATGCTCGAATGGATGGACGACAATAACATTCTGTCGGACCTCCTAGCTGGGTTCCGATCTGGTACCGGAACCATCGAGCAGGCCTTCAGATTAACTCTTCTCCGCTGGAAGTTGGTGGTGCTGGGAGGGGGTAGTCTATACCTGGCCTTCATAGATTTAAAAACCTCTTTCGATCTGGTTCCCAGAGAGAAACTATGGAAGGTCTTGGTGGACTTAGGGTTGCCCTCTTACATTTTCTCGCTGCTGTGAAAATTTCATGATGGCAATTTTGCACAGGTGCGTTGGGGCACGAAGGGCGAAAAAACAGAAAGAATTCCTGTAGGTAGGGGAGTCCGACAAGGATGTGTCCTGGCTCCCACTCTGTTTTCGCTCTATGTAAACGGAGTGGTTGAACATCTGCTTGGCACTCCCTCAGACGCTCCCTCCTTGGCAGGCAAACGGATCCCCACCCTGCTTTTTGCGGACAACACTCTCCTCATTTCAAAGTCCCCTATGGGTCTGCAAAGCCTTTTAAATAGCTTCCATGAGTTTTTCCTATCGAGAGGGTTAGTAATCAATACCGACAAAACTAAATTTCTGGTTATGAACCCCCCTAGGAAACTTGGCAGACTCCCGGCCCTGAACTCAGAGCCACTAGAGAGAGTTTCTGAGTTTGACTATTTGGGTATCCGCCTCAATGACTCCCTCTCCTGGAAAGCTCATATCTATAAAATGCTACTGGGTCACGAAAGGGCAGGAGGAGCACTTCTTAAGAAACAACGTTCCTCATCTTGTAAACCCATTGCCCCAGTAGTGGATATATATAAAGCGAGAGGGGTCAGTGCCGCTTTATATGGGGCAGAGTTGTGGGGTACCTGCAACTTGGATCCAATAGTCAAATCAGAGAATATGTTTCTGAAAGACCTGATGGCCCTGCCACGAAGCACTCCAACTGTGCCAGTGCTATTGGATCTAGGCTGTAGACCTATTGGGGATCAAGCTAAACTTCGCCCACTGCTTCTTTGGACAAGGTTGTGGCGGGTGCCCGAATTGGCCTCCTATGCGGGGGCTCTGTCTGAGGTCATGGATACGGAAGGGTGGTCTAGGATCAAATGGTTGAGGGATGTCAAAAGATTATTAACGGAGATAGGGTTACCTGATGCTTGGTCTACAAAATCTGCCCCACCTAAGGCCACTATTAAAAAATTGTATTGGAAATGGGTTTCTGTGAAATTACATCAAGACTCACGCCATTCCAATACAGCAGTAGCTTTCGTGAGAATTAAGGATGTGGTGGCATACGACCCCTATCTAGTCATTATCACCATCCTGTTTGACCGCACTCTGTATTTTAAGTTTCCTGTGGGGACCTTACCAGTAGGGGAGCTAGTTGCCCGCTGGAAGGGGCTTCAGCAACTCTCACCCTTTTGTGCATCATGTCCAACTCGCATAGAGTCAGTTGCTCATATTTTCTTTGAATGCCCGGACTATCGTGTCCCGCGAATCCGTTGGCTCAAACCACTTTGTAGATTGCTGGGCATTTGCCAATGTATAGTAGCAATGCGTATTTTAATGACTGACACAACCCCCGCAATTGTATGTGCTGTGTCAAAATTTTTGAAATGGGCTTGGTTGATTCGCAATAGAAGGCTTTCTGTTTCAATTTAATCCTTGTTTTAACTTGTCTATTAACTATTGTATCTGATTTTATGTAACTGTGTATAATAGATCGTATGATATTTTTATAAATTGTATGTTTGTATTGCTTTTATGGTATTTGTATACCGAAATAAAGCCTATCAATCAATCGATCAATAAACTCTTTGAACCAAAATAAAGAATTTGAGTTGGACTTTATTACTGGACTAATTGATATTCCATCCCCATTCCACATGTCCAACTATGTATATATCTACACATATAAATCACATGTGCACATTTGTATATAAATGATCTATGTGTATTTATAAATTACGTGTACTGCATATCTGCACTCATGTGTGATCATTATAGTGTTATGATGACACAATAATATAACATGACGTTGTTGTGCTTTATTTTCCATAAGTACAACCAATGTATCTAATGGCAGGTCTGCCCATGTCATTTATTTTATTAGAGTTCCGCCCAGTAAGGCTATACTCACTCACAGGCATGCCCAACAGACGTGAAGTAACATGGCCAGTATTTTGCACCCTTGGCACAAGTGCAACCCCCAAACGTTACCTTCAACTGAACTAGGCCAGGTACCAGCAAGTTAGAACTTTATATGCATTTTAATTTCATTGAGTGCACATTGAGATTGTCCTGGTCCATGGCCAAATGGTCTCTCCCTTCCACCGGTAAAGTAAGCTCTAGCTCTTCCTCCAATCTAGGCATGTGACTGCTGACCTGGTGCACGACCTGGACCCAGTGTTGTATATAGGCGTGGTATACCCCCCTAGAGAAGAAGCTTGTGGTTTCCATCAGTATTAACTCCCTCCCTCCTCCCACTCATCTCGCGTTGTTGCCCGTACAAAGCAAAGCATGCCTTCGTTTATAGGTATCTCTGGGCTGGAATTGAAAGAATATCTAACATTCTGTCCTAGGCTTTGGTTCTGATCCCTTTAAACAAATTCTCCAGTCTCCAAGGTTTACGACCAGCCCTGTTAAAAAATAACAGATCGGTCAATCCCAGCAGGAAGTGTGGATAATGGGGGAGGGTAGTCAAGGGTGATGGAATGGTGGTCTCTCACGTCCATCTGATCATGTCTTGCCAGTAAGCTAGGAGTATCTCTATAGTAGATATGTCATGGAGCTTCTGCCTATGACTTGGGGGCAGCCACAGCAGGCGTCAGAGAGGGGCGTAGATGGAGAATCCTCAATAACTATCCTAGGCTGTGCCACTACAACTTAGAATGCTTTTTTTATCTGAGAATACCAAGGTGCTTTTAGATGGCTCTTAAAGAGTGTTGATCTTGCAACCCTACAAATAGAAGGAGCCAAACTTAAATATCTCTGAGTACATTCTTGGGGAATCTTAGTTGGAGGATCTGTATCACATACTGCGGCCAAGAAGCACAATTTGTGAAACTGCAACGTTTTGGGCTCCCTTAGTTTTTGTGTATTACTGTATTTAACACATACATTGTGACAATAAGAAACAAAAGCAATTAGTTGTTTTCCATTGGCATTATTTATTATACTGGATCTATGTGTTTGTTTTCTTTTTTAGGTCTGACTATGGACAGATTTAGCTGTCTGTTTGAGCTAATGCCACCCAAAAATAAGATACACAAAGAGTTGCAATGGATTCGCCTCTTCAGCAATTCCTTATTGGATGTTTCATTAACAGTTTAGAACAACCAACAGTAATCTTTAAAACCCTGCGGTATAATGTAAGAAGGTAACTTTGACTCTTCGTGGATTGAAGCCTTGGTGGAGATGAATAATAAGATGTGTGTTGTTGTGGGGATATGTGACTGTCCCTTCGCCCTCCTACTGATGCACATTCAACCCCAACATTAAGGTCTCTCCCAGACATTCAGCTACCAAGTCCCATTTAGCCTGTGTCCAACCAGCCACATTCACAAGACCACTCATTTCCACCAACCCATTCATTCAAGCATGCATTACTTGACTGATCCGTGTATAACGCACACACACACACACACACACCCGCACACACACACACACACACACACACCTTCTCTCTCTCAAACTGAACCATCAGTTAACAATCACTTTCAATACTAAAAAGCCAAACATATTGACTTTGCCAATGTGTGTTTAACAGCATAAGTGAAAGTACGCAGACAGGCAAGAAACTGGGGAAATGCAAACATCCCATGTCACTAATGCTAAAAAGGTAAAGGTGGTACCACAGTTTTCCAGGTCGTAATACATTGTCATGTATTTATGTACGTGTCACATGTTCCAAATCCCAGAATAATATTCGAAAGATAAAATTAATCATTCCCTAAATTCCAGAATATTTGGGAACATGTGCGAACCCAAACAGATCCAAACACAATGTTCCACTTTTCGGTGTGCCTTTGATGTGCCTGCCAAAATGATACAAATAAACCTTATCCTGAAAATAGTTTACTAGTAGGTTATCAAGATGTCCCTGGGGTAAGTGGAATTAAGAATATTTTACTTTGGTTTTACAGAGCCTCATGTGTAGTTTGCAATAGAGTCTAAACAATATTTATGGTGAGATCTATGCGGCCCACTTAGGTAATGGCCCTGATCCCAATGTCACAGCCCTTATCGAGTGCCTGATTCCCTTGTCCTTCCTCAGTGTCTCTAATGCTATTCAAATGTACTTGGGGAGGGCGGGGGGGCATGTTCCAATTTTACCTCCCTTTACTCCACACACCTTCACAGGTAACTATGATATTTATTAGCAAACAGATGTATTAATGATATATGTCAAATGACTTTTTAATGGAACGGATTAAGATTTATATATCTTGTTGTATATTTTGAGTCCCTAATGACAACAAAAGAATTTGTATTTTTTTTCTTTGTAGGCATTCAAGCTAGAGTGATTAGTTTTTGTTTATTACTGCTGTTTATATGCGGTTACCTCTTACAGAATGTATGTCAAGTTATTTCGGCTGGTTGAGTAAACTACGTAGGTGAATTCTCTAATAAAAATGATTTACTGATATGCCCTAAGTATTAGGGTTATCAATGTTTTTTGTACTTAAAATAGGTGCATCGATACAGATATAACTAAGAGTTCCAGATGACTCTGTGTCGCCAGGAACATAAGGTCCTGACCTGGGCGTTTCTCTTGTAAATCCATGGTGAAGAAGAGAGTTTGCAATGACTGACAAAGTCAGATGTGAGTCTAGATATCTCAGGCCAAGCACGGGCGATTCTTGAAGGATGAACAGTGCTGATGACTCCTTGCTGGTAGTTTGAGCTAAGAGACAAAAGGAGACTTATTCTCTATTTATTAAAGACTATAGTGGTAGAAATTTGACAGGTACTCTGCCGATACCTCTGTCAGATTTAGATCATGATTACAGGTAGGCGTGATCAATATCCCTTGGTTGGATGCTTCTGTGCACCATATTGGTATTTCCATACCCGGTAATTTCAGCACCACTGCACCGTGCAACTAATAATTAATCTCTTAATGTGAAGTGTGTAGTAGCTTTTGCATTGTTTCATGGAAGCATTTCACACAAAGAGCTTACGTGCATTTTTGTAGCGCTATACTACCATGAATGAATGTTATTTGTATAGCACAGAACTGCTCCCTGAGAAGTTCCCCGGTGCTAGAAAAACCCTGTAGAGCTGAAAGAAGTAGATTTTTAGCATTCCCTAAAAAAGTAGGTTTACAGCGCTGACTTAAAAGCCTTCTCCATGTCTTGATCTCAGTCCTTTAGAAGGTTAATTTTAGGTTTTTTGCTGCCAAATAGGAGACGGTACAAAAGGGGGTGGTGATGGACGGAGCATCAGAATCAATCAAACACTCACACCCAGTCAAAAGATCTGGGTTTAATCCATCACCGTTCTTTAGCCCACTCTGCCACCCCAGTTCAGACATGGCTATATGCAAATCAGTCTGACCCTGTGCCTCATGGGAACAGTCCAGTCCGAACTGCCAAGCCATGTCTTCCCTGGACCGGAAACAAGCTTCCGAGGACCGGTTTCTGGCATTCCAGCCGTCTTCAGCCCGGCTTGCTTGAATCCAGTGGCAAAGTGAGCAAGGGACTCACGTCTGAGCATACCCTGCCACATTTATGGCGGCCAAATGCGGTACAAAAGGGGTTGGTGATGGACGGAGCATCTGAATCAATCAAGCACTCACACCCAGTCAAAAGATCTGGGTTTAATCCATCACCGTTCTTTAGCCCACTCTGCCACCCCAGTTCAGACATGGCTATATGCAAATCCGTCTGACCCTGTGCCTCATGGGAACAGTCTAGTCCGAACTGCCAAGCCATGTCTTCCCTGGTCCGGAAACAAGCTTCCGAGGACCGGTTTCTGGCATTCCAGCCCTCTTCAGCCCGGCTTGCTTGAATCCAGTGGCAAAGTGAGCAAGGGACTCACGTCTGAGCATACCCTGCCACACTTATGGCGGCCAAAAGCGGTACAAAAGGGGGTGGTGATGGATGAACATCTGAATCAATCAAACACTCACACCCAGTCAAAAGATCTGGGTTTAATCCATCACCGTTCTTTAGCCCACTCTGCCACCCCAGTTCAGACATGGCTATATGCAAATCAGTCTGACCCTGTGCCTCATGGGAACAGTCCAGTCCGAACTGCCAAGCCATGTCTTCCCTGGACCGGAAACAAGCTTCCGAGGACCGTTTTCTGGCATTCCAGCCGTCTTCAGCCCGGCTTGCTTGAATCCAGTGGCAAAGTGAGCAAGGGACTCACGTAGTTCGGACTGGACTTGGTAGTTCGGACTGGACTGTTCCCATGAGGCACAGGGTCAGAGCTGATTTGCATATAGCCAGTGTCTAACCCAGGGTGGTGTGAAGTGCAAAGAAACAATGGATTTAAGCCCAGATCCTTGCACTGGGGTGAATGTATGACATTGTTCTACATTCTGTCCATCAACTGTGTTTTTTGCAATTTTCACCCCGAGTGTGCTGGGTATACTCAGACGTGAGTCCCAGGATCTCCACACCACTGGAGTCAAGCTATCCAGGCTGATGAAGGCTGATAGCCAGAAACCAGTCCTTGGATGCTTGATTCCGGTCTGGGAAAGACATGGCTTGGTAGTTCGGACTGGAGTGTGCCCATGAGGCACAGGGTCAGAGCTGATTTGCATATAGCCAGTGTCTAACCCAGGGTGGTGTGGAGTGCAAAAAACGATGGATTTAGGCTCAGATCCTTGTACTGGGGTGAATGTATGACATTGTTCTACATTCTGTCCATCAACTGTGTTTTTTGCAATTTTCACCCCGAGTGTGCTGGGTATACTCAGATGTGAGTCCCAGGCTCTCCACACCACTGGAGTCAAGCTATCCAGGCTGATGAAGGCTGATAGCCAGAAATCGGTCCTTGGATGCTTGATTCCGGTCTGGGAAAGACATGGCTTGGTAATTCGGACTGGACTGTTCCCATGAGGCACAGGGTCAGAGCTGATTTGCATATAGCCACTGTCTAACCCAGGGTGGTGTGGAGTGCAAAAAAACGATGGATTTAGGCCCAGATCCTTGTTCTGGGGTGAATGTATGACATTGTTCTACATTCTGTCCATCAACTGTGTTTTTTGCAATTTTCACCCCGAGTGTGCTCGGTATACTCAGACGTGAGTCCCAGGCTCTCCACACCACTGGAGTCAAGCGTGCTCGGTATACTCAGACGTGAGTCCCAGGCTCTCCACACCACTGGAGTCAAGCTATCCAGGCTGATGAAGGCTGATAGCCAGAAACCGGTCCTTGGATGCTTGATTCCGGTCTGGGAAAGACATGGCTTGGTAGTTCGGACTGGACTGTTCCCATGAGGCACAGGGTCAGAGCTGATTTGCATATAGCCACTGTCTAACCCAGGGTGGTGTGGAGTGCAAAAAAACGATGGATTTAGGCCCAGATCCTTGTACTGGGGTGAATGTATGACATTGTTCTACATTCTGTCCATCAACTGTGTTTTTTGCAATTTTCACCCCGAGTGTGCTGGGTATACTCAGACGTGAGTCCCAGGCTCTCCACACCACTGGAGTCAAGCTATCCAGGCTGATGAAGGCTGATAGCCAGAAACCGGTTCTTGGATGCTTGATTCCGGTCTGGGAAAGACATGGCTTGGTAGTTCGGACTGGACTGTTCCCATGAGGCACAGGGTCAGAGCTGATTTGCATATAGCCAGAGTCTAACCCAGGGTGGTGTGGAGTCCAAAAAAACGATGGATTTAGGCCCAGATCCTTGTACTGGGGTGAATGTATGAAATTGTTCTACATTCTGTCCATCAACTGTGTTTTTTGCAATTTTCACGCCGAGGCTCTCCACACCACTGGAGTCAAGCTATCCAGGCTGATGAAGGCTGATAGCCAGAAACCGGTTCTTGGATGCTTGATTCCGGTCTGGGAAAGACATGGCTTGGTAGTTCGGATTGGACTGTTCCCATGAGGCACAGGGTCAGAGCTGATTTGCATATAGCCAGTGTCTAACCCAGGGTGGTGTGGAGTCCAAAAAAACGATGGATTTAGGCCCAGATCCTTGTACTGGGGTGAATGTATGACATTGTTCTATATTCTGTCCATCAACTGTGTTTTTTGCAATTTTCACGCCGAATAGGAGACGGCCCATCCTCCTAGTCTGTTCTAGATACACACCAGCCCCTGGTTAGAAGAACGTAGCGCCCTACTACAGTCATATTTCTCAAATCTCCTTCGTAAAAAGAGAGGACCTTCATGGTGCAGAGCTCTGCGTGTAATTATAAGTACCTTAAATTGTTACCTTGTGTTTCAGGAGCCAATAAAACATCTGAAGATTTTTCATGGGGGATTGTCTCCTAGGATGGTTCAGAATTAGGCGCTCAGCTGCATTTTGGACCAGTCGTAACTTGTTAAGAAGTCCAGCCGATACAGCCAGAGAAAGAGCGTTGGTGTAGTCCATACTCGAAATGATTACAGCATGCACAACTATTTAACGTGCATGGCCAGGTAGAAAGTGATCATCTTCTCTCCTTTGTGATATGTATCGCCACAAAGCACTTTGGTATTGCTTAGAGATCGAGCCATTTTAGATTGGAGTATTCAAGGCTAGACAAGACTTGTGTATTTTTCAAGGATTCTTTTCTAGAGTGCTCAGATAGTTCCTGGTAAAGGTTTGTGTACAACATTGTGTGCATGGATGTGTGTGCAGAAGGGAATTGCCATTTGTTCCGCTAGGGTGTTCAGCTGTCATTTTTTCAGCTTCCGGTAACTGTTACATGCCGAGGCATACTGTGTCCTGTTGGTGTAGAGTGAGGTATAAATGTAACTTGAGATGGAGGTACCATTGAGGTGGCAAACGTCTAGCGAATCTATGGTTTAATAAGATGGCAAATCCTGACAAGTAGTTTACCAAAGCATGCCATTATCAGATCAGTCAGCAGATGTCTTTAGTGGGAAAATAGTGTTTTGTCTGATATTTTCAATACTGTGGAAGATGAATGCTGGACTCTTATGCATTTTGTAGAATGTGGCTAAGAGGAACAATTGATTCTGTTTTCAAAAAAGAAGTATTTATTTGTTGATTTATTGATTTCCTGGCATTGATTCTTGAGAAAAGATAGGAGAAGGCAATGTAAGGCCAGAACTAACCTGCAATAAGCTAAGTTTTAAAAAATTAGTCGTCAGTCTCAAACCAAAGAACAGAGGGCAGTAAATTTTATTGGCAAATATTAGCCAACACCAGAGGAAACTAGTCAGGGTGGTTCGGAGTCTGCTTCGGTAACAGAATTCCTCAGCCCTATCGGAGCATTCCGTACATCGGGAAACCTAATTTAAAACTATGGGTCAGAGCAGATTGAGTTCTGCGGTTAGCTCTGGGATAGAAGAATACCATCCAACAAAAGGATACCATATTTCAAAGAGTAACATGTATAAATGGATTAAAGTGCATTATATCAGCCGAAGGACCACCACAAAACTCTCCAAACACCTGTCGCTTGTAAAATCAAAAATGTCTCCAGAATACTACGAGGACGCCTGCCAGGCCCTGACTTATCAGTGTTGGAGAACAGATTCATCGGGTCCTAATAAAATGAACTCTGAGCCCACGGTACCGGACGATGCATGACCAATAAAACTAAACATTTTGTAGGTTTACACCCTCTGCTTGCTTTACTGCTTCTGTGAACCCCGAGCACACATACAAAATAGCTATGCAGAGTGCTGATCGAATAACAGTAACTTCTTTAATTGGCATAATTTATTTTTAAAGAAAAAAGAGAGGTCAAATCAGTCTCAGAACTGCCGCAGAGATGGAGCGAGATAGATAAGGATCACACACTCACTTTGGGTGGATAGGAAGGCCCTCACACACCGACCTAGTCAGTGTCATGCTTCATCACTGGGCCCCACCAAAGAGGCCGAGTGCCTCTTTGGTGTGCTGCGACGCCAGAAAGACTGCGGAGCTGGTTGTGTGAAGAGGGGCGTGTTGTGAGGGTAATTAAAATTAAAAGTGTCTAAAAGGGTATCAGTAAAAAGAAGTTTAATGAGTGATCCCTAAGACACGGATAAAGAGTATTATGTGTCTGAATTTAGTTGCCAAGGTTTAGGATTGGTTAAATTCAGAGAAAATACATTAAGTCAGTCAATTCAATTCAAAAACTTTATTCGATCATTATTAATAATAATCATAAAAGTACATACATACATAATCATTAAAATACATATGAATACAGCAGGTTAAAAAAAATCATGTATCGAAGGACATATTATACCTCAGATGTACCGACTTTAAAATAAATACAGCAGTAAAAAAACAAATGTCCTGCGAGTCAAGTCCAAATATAAGCCTCATGGCAGATTCGATAGTGGATACATTGTATTTTTTTAAAAGTGGTTTCAAATAAGTTTTACGGAGATGAAGGTAAAAAGGGCATAACAATAGAAAGTGCTCCGAGCTTTGCTTTGTAGTCCCATCACATGGACAGGGCGCGGTGGTGTGAGTCTTAATATGTGGATACGCCACAAGCAAGTAAACAGTCCCCATCCGCAATCTTGTCAAAACATATTGGTGAGAACGAATGGTAACCATTTTGAGGTATCCTGCGAAACCCGAATCTACCTTGTTATACCTATCGTAAAAAACATGTGTAGAGTACTGAGAAGTAACAGCATTACGTTTTACAATACTACCCCTCAAGAATACATGTTTGAGCTCTTTCTTAGGGATGTCTAAAACACAGAGTGGATTATCACATACAGTTAGGTTGAAGACATCCTTAAATACACGAATAATATAATTGAGCCAGGGGATACGGGAACATTTATCCATGCGGAGACAGTCTAAAATAATCTTTTTTGTGAACCCCGTCTGCTCCTTAGTCCAAATTGATCTCCATACTAGGAGTGGTCTTAGACTAATCAAATCAGAAAGATGTTCCAGACCAACCTCCTGGTGGATCAGTTTAGTTGAAGCAGTGGAAGGTAAACATAGAAGCTTTTTAACAAATTTATTTTCCTCCACCTGGAGCATATTGTGGTTACAATGGCCCCATACACCTAAAACATAGAGGGCCAGGGCAACACATTTATGACGATATAAGTACAACATGTCGGGTATCCGCCTAGACCCTAGCTTAGATGCAAACTTGAATATGCCAAAGGCACACTTGCCCATTTTCGCTCTTACATTTATCATTTCTGGCGCCCACATCCCCCCACTATTAAAAGTGATACCCAAATAGCAAAATTTGTCCACCACTTGTATTGTTTGATCCATAACTCTAAAAGGCCTTAGATTTTTGACTTTCTTGCCACAGGTCATAATGAAAGTTTTTGAATTGTTTATTTTTAATTTTCTCTCGTTAATAAAATCCACAAATTTGTCCATGAGTTTCTGCAGCCCCAAAGGGGTTCTCGAAAGTAGAACCGCGTCGTCAGCATAAAGCAACACCGGGATGGGTATACCATCGGCGGTCGGTGCATCGGCACTGACGGCACGTAGTTCGGACTCAATGGCGTTATACCAGAGCCAACCGGAATATTAGGGGAACACTCACCTAATTGCCCATAGCGAATCTTTGCCGATAAATTCCTATACAGTTGGGCCAGGAAGTAAATGTTGTCCCGTGGGGCGCCCATATCCAGTAAGGTAGACCACAGGAGACCATGGTTAACCAGTTCGAAAGGTCAGCAAAGCAAAGAAACAACGAGCCTTGCTTAGCACGTGTATATTTGCCGATGATGAGGTCCAGGTTTATGCACTGTTCCATTGTGCCTAAACCCTTACGGAATCCGAACTGGGAGTCCGCAAGGACACCTTTGTCTTCAACCCAGTCCTCCAAACGGCTCAATAATACCCTACTCATGATTTTTAGGGAGGCAGTAAGGAGGGAAATCGGGCGATAATTTTTTGCCTCTCCTCTCGCACCTTTTTCGTAAATAGGGATAATAATGGACTCCCCCCAGGCCTGTGGGGCCATGGTCATTGCTGCTGCATTAAACACCTTAGTCAGCAGTGGACTCCAGAGGGATACCTCAGCTTTATAAAGATCGACGGGTACCCCATCGGGTCCCGGAGCCTTCCCCCCCTTACTACACCGAATGGCAGCATCCACATCGGTGACTGTAATATTAAGAGGTAGGGGGGGGCAACTACAGCATCCCTATCACCCCCTACATCTAAGCCATCAGGGTTAAAAATGCTGGAAAAATGAGCAACCCACTGTTCTTCGCTCACCTGGGCAGACATTACCGGGGCATCATCCTTCTGGAGAAAAGGACTATTGACCGTGGACCAGAATAGCTTGGCATCCTTAAGATCCACGGCCATAGTCAGGTTGTTCCAGGCCTCTTCCCTTAATTCCTGTTTCCTGGCCTTCAGGTGGATAGTATATTCCCTCCTCAAAGCCCTGACTGCTTCCCTATCCCTATCCCTAGGTTTGCAGTTAAGAGCAGTTTTTAGTTTTTGTAGGGATTTGGTGCATTCCTTATTGAACCAACCTCTAGTAGTCTTAGTGCCTTTAGGTTTTGTGCCAGTTAGGATTTTATCGATATTTTTATTGATGGTATCAAAACTGGCTAATATGTCGGCACTACCTTTGTCGGGTTCAAGCCAACATTGTACCTCATCTAAACAGGCTGACACAATGGTACTTAGTAAGCGTTCCTCATTATGCCTACCCCACTTAACTCTGGGGCCATTGGATCTGTGTGGGACTACGTCTGTCACTGTAACATGCGACACGTTTGACTTAACCCCCCACAAAGAAAGGTACATTGTTAGGCAGTTGTGGTCACTAAGGGCTAGGTCTACTATTATGGGGGAGGTACACAATGCCATAATACTAGAGGAGACGATAAGATAATCAATAATCGACGCACAGTTCCTACCTATAAAGGTTGGGACCGGGTTACCCTCACTGTCTACACTAGGTAACATAATACATAAATTCAGTTTAAGCATGAGAGTGCTTAGAGAATCCCCATAGGCAGAGTGTAGGAAGTGGGCCTGGTCTTCCCCATCCTCCCCGCCATACCCACACACCCTCATGCCAGCAAGGGGACACATGTGAATGTTAAAATCGCCTCCCCATAAAATTTCAAAGGACACTCCACTATGTTCACACAGCCTGTCGACCTCCGCATCAAGTTCTTCAACCGTGACAGTATTTGAGTGGTTGAAAACATGGTTATAGTGATTTATTATTAGAACATTCCGCCCATTCCTATGTTGCAACCATAACAACTGCGAGTGCAGGCCAACAGTCAGATGGATTTTCACTTGTACCGGCAACCTCACAGAAAGCAGTATCAGCAACCACCCACTGGCTCTGCCCATTTTGGATGGCTGAGCATGACAATTATAGGCAGCATACCCATCAAGACAGATATCTTCGGTCGCCCAGGTCTCCTGGAGACATAGGATGTCAAATTGGGTTAGAAATTCTAGCCACCCTAAACGATCCATCTTATTGTTCCACCCAGCAATATTCCAGCTCCCCAGCTTATAACCTCTCTCTATTGAACTTACATCCTCGTTGGACAGAGGGCTCATGTGTGTAGGGGTTACATTCCTGTTCATAGGAGTACTACCACACGTCAATGGGTCTATATGTGTTGTAATACCAACTCCCGGGGTAATGGAATCCGGGATACATTGAATCTGCCCAGTATTAGATTTTTTACAACTAGTATGACTGGCAGCATTATACCCCATAAGCAAATTGTCCACAGTAGAGCCTAATGACTCCATGCAGAAACCCACATCCCCCCCTGCATTGCCACAAGTTCCCTCGCCCACCTCCCCTGTGACGGGTTGGCTTCAGTCACAATCCTCCAGGCCACTAAACAGGTCAAACCTATTGGTGGTCTCTAGGGGCGTGAAGGGTTTAAGATGATCCATTCTCCTGTGTGCTAAGGAATTATGCCTTGGGGCCACAATGTTCCACCCATGCGGGTCAGCTGCTAGTGTGGTATATTGACCATTGGATATAAAAACGTTATTATAGACGGGTGGACAGTATGGGTTTGGATACACTTGCCTCAGCAAAGGGGGGGAGGGGCTGACGGGAATTGATGATGGGGTGGGAACACCACTGAACGAGGGTAAAAATATGTGAGAGGGCGGGGTGTAATATGATTGCTATCGTGATCTGAGGACCAGTTAAGTATAAAATGAACAGCATTCTGGTCTCTAAAATTTATCACCACTAAGTCGCCCTCAATGTCTTTGGGTCTTCCCCCTAGCCATGGGAGATGACGAACATGGACGATTTCGCCATTGATGTTATTTGCAATGGGTCTATACAAACTCAACCAATGCATTATTTTATTCTTCAGTTGGGCAAAACCCTCACGTTTGTTCGCCTCTAACTCTGGCACCCCGGTAAGGATCACCACGAAAGGCACTGCTTCCGGTGGAAGTTCTGGGAGAGGACCCTTATTATAATTACCCTGAGCAGATCGTCCATTCCCCCTATCCCTCTTCTGGTTCCCGGAAACTTGACCTGAGCTCTTCGTTGGTCCGCTGACCATTACGGCGGGGGGCAGTGTGGAATTACTTTTTAGTAATACCGGATTAGCTTTAGGTAAAGTTTCACTCACGGTATGTAATGATTGTGACATGGCTACAGTCTGGGCAGGGGCAGATGTAGGATTTATAACTGGAGTACTTGCTGGGATTGGTATGGTGGGGGTTTGTAAAACAGGTTTAGGTGGAACCTTGGTAATTGCTAACTTAGTACCCAGTTCACGCTCTATCTTCCCAAGCCTATCATCCATTTTATTGAGTCTATCTACGATAGCAAGGGTATAAGTCCTTATTATGGACTCTAGGCTATCAATTAGGACACCATTAGGGGAATCCTGTGGTGTCACCACAACAGGGGAATTATCTGATATAGAGCTGACCTGTACTGCTTTGGAGGTGGGGCAAGAATGTATAGGTGATGTGATTATCCTTCCTTTATCTGTTGCTACTACCTGCACTCCCCCTATACTAGCATCGTTTTTAATACCAAAATCAGCATGATTAATTTTCCTCTTTGGTAAATCGGACCTTTTCCGCCTTTTTTTATTAGGTGGAGGGCCATATATTTTAATGGGCGTGACTTTCTTTGCCCTATTTTTTGCTGATTTGATTTGCCTGGGGGTAGGGGTTATTAATGCCTTAGTTGAAACTATGGTTTTATTTGTACTGGGATTAATAAGTATAGATGTAGTATTAGTGGTATCCTGGGGTTCTGTGTCAGTCGTAGACGTACCCTCTCTGAATATTAAAGGAACGCTATCCTGAGAGAGAGTACAAACATTCTCAATTAAAGTGCCATCCAAGGTAAAAGTAATCAGAACAGGTGAGTCGTTTAATAATCTATTTTTTAGACTTTCTACCGAGCGTCGGCGCTCAGCCCGGCGTTCTGCTAGGGTCGGAGTTGAGGGAGAGTCCATGACAGATTTCTTAAAATAATTATCTAATTTCCCATTAATCAAGCTCACAGGTTTATCAGGGCCTACATACTCCGGGGTTAATATTTCAATAGACATAATAGCCAATAATGTCTGTCCACCAAACACTTACTCCAATAGTCCAGGACTGTACAATGTTCAACCAGGGGTTCTAGCCCGGCCCGGCCTCCTCAGGCCTCGGAGGGCCACAGAGGGCCCGCTCTTTGCCCGGTCTTCGCCCACGCTTCCGTCCGCGCGCGTCCCGCGTTCGCGTCTGGATGCTGGGCTAAGTAGGAGGAGGAGGGGGGCGGGAAGAGGCACCAGGTGCGCGCGATGACCTGGCGCAAGCACCTCTGGGCCTCGCAGTCCCGCTCCTGCTGGCCGCTTCAATTCCCTCAGCTGCAGTACAAACCCTGGGGTGGAGCACACGGGCTCAAACAGAGTTCCGGCTTCAGGGCGATATTAATCCAAGTAAGGTGGAGCACACGGGCTCAGGATTGCAGGGTTCCGTCTTCAGGGCAGTAAAATGACAGGCAAGTCCCTCCGCTTTGTCAGGACACAAGCACGACTACAAGGTCCGGTTCTGAGGCTGAACACAAGTTTCCAGCGGGCTGAGAGCGCTGAGGGCGATGTGCCAGGCACGCTCCAACCCCCCTCCCGAGACCCATGGTGCAAGTAGCGCCCGTTTTTAAAGTGCGGAGATACTCCTGATTTTGAAGCATTTTTGGAATGAGCGACCCGCTCTTCCATTTTTTCTAAAGCACTTTTTTCACCTTTTTTTTACAATTTTGACTTTCACGCCCCCAGGTCAGGGTGGACGATTAGAGAGTCCATACCGCCGGGGTTTAGTCCTGATGAATGCCTTGGTAAATTGAAACCACCCATATGGCAGAAACATGTTGACTGACTTAATGACTGACTTAATGTATTTTCTCTGAATTTAACCAATCCTAAACCTTGGCAACTGAATTCAGACACATAATACTCTTTATCTGTGTCTTAGGGATCACTCATTAAACTTCTTTTTACTGATACCCTTTTAGACACTTTTAATTTTAATTACCCTCACAACACGCCCCTCTTCACACAAACAGCTCCGCAGTCTTTCTGGCGTCGCAGCACACCAAAGAGGCACTCCGCCTCTTTGGTGGGGCCCAGTGATGAAGCATGACACTGACTAGGTCGGTGTGTGAGGGCCTTCCTATCCACCCAAAGTGAGTGTGTGATCCTTATCTATCTCGCTCCATCTCTGTGGCAGTTCTGAGACTGATTTGACCTCTCTTTTTTTGTTTACTTGCATCTAACCGGGGACTGAGAGAGTGTCCTTGATTCTCCCTACCTCTCCCATTGTTGTTTTTTATACTTTATTTTTAGTCAGTGACAACCAAAGTGGCAGCCCACGGGAGGGTCACAAAAGAAAATGCAACAAGATGCGCCAACTGTGAATCCTGACTACCCCCTTTCATTAAATGCCTGTTGATGTTATGTATGTTGGGGCACATTTGCTACTTCTGGCGCATCTCTGCTAATCAGCAGGGATGCGCCAGGAGAGTTTCGACGCATCTGCCCACCCGTGCGCCACCACTGATACGCCACATTTACAATGCGGCGCACCAAGGCGCACAGAAGGACAGATGCGTGTCGCATCCCCCGGCGGAAAGACGGTGCATTGCTGGTGTTGCGACGCAAGCGCGACGCAGCTCCAGCAAGGCTCGGGGTGCCTCTATCCCTAACATGCTGCGTCAATCCTTACGCCTGCTTCAAGCAGGCGCAGGGTTTTGATGCAGCATGGCCGTAAAAGTGACTGAGTGAAATCTTGTAGATTTCACTCAGTCACTTTTGCGAGGCGTTCCTGCGCTGGAACGCCCCCCCTGTGCTGGCACGCCCACATGTGGCGCAGGGCTTTACAACATGACGCATCTCCATAGATGCAACACTTTGTAAATACCCCGCAGCATGGCGCTGCCTTTGCGCAGCCACTGCGGCACAAAAGTGATGCAACGGCGGCGCAGATGTGGCGTAAGGGGCTTGTAAATCTGCCCCGTTGTGTTTTAAGAGCATAATATGGATCGCAAGGCTGACAGCTGTGGTTGACTTTGAATCCGGAGTATTTACTTTAATGTATCATAGAAAAAGCATTGACAAAGTCCATTTAAAAAAAATATATATATATTATTATCAAACGTTGCCGAAGACTGAAGAAAGGGGACCGATTACATGAGCAAATGCAATGCGAGTTTCCCTCACATGCAAGTTAACCTAACATATGAAATAAGCACAATATTGAAAAACTTAGCAAGCTTACTGCACATACACAAAATAGTTAGTACAAAGGTAGTACAATGCATGCATGCAAGTATTCTACGCACATTCGACATTTACTGCACAGGTGGCAACAGTGCAACCTTCTACCTAACCCTCATACATGTTATACACCAGTCCCGCCGTGAACCTACCCTACATTGGTATGAGCAGAGCAAGCTTCCCTCACAACAGATGAGGTACCACAAAGGCAGCAAAAGTGCACCACCCACTGATAGTTACAGCACAGGTGGCATGAATGAATGCTTGTACGAGTGATGAAAGGTTGTTCTTCATGTAGCCCCTATTGCCGGATACCCCCCAACCAATCAGGGGAGCTGCTCTAACAGAACCAGCGGCTCAATATCGCCTCCTCAAACTGCGTGAGCAAGAATCTGCTAGGGGGGGGGGAAGGGTTCCCGTCAGTTCCCGATATTATAGAGGCACTCCCACCTGGCTATACCATTACTAGAATTGATAAAGCGGTAGGCAGAGGAGGGAGGATAGCGGTAGTCTCTAGATCTTCCCTTGAATGCACCATGGAACCTGTCATAGTAGGTGACAGTGAAGCTGGTTCTTTCAAATTGAAGATAAGCCCGAACCTTACGGTAACAGGGTTTTTGATCTACAGACCCCCTGGTTCCCCAATACCCTTTCTGCCAAGTCTGCTGGAGGGCATTGCTCATTTAGCCTTAAGGCATGATAAGCTCCTGGTTTTGGGAGACCTGAATCTCCATCTGGAGGACCCTATGAATAAGGAGGCAGCCGATCTCTGCCAGCACTTGCAGTCATTACATCTAGGCATGAAATCAGTCGCCCCTACTCATCAGCACGGACATCAACTCGATCCAGTGTTTGCTAGCTGGGAGGATGTTGAGGTGCCTACCCCTCTCCCAGTTACCTGGTCGGATCACTTTTTGGTGCCTTTTTTGATAAGGATGCCAGAGAGCAAAGGTCAGGTGGTAGCAATGGGCAACCACCCATGCAGGAAGTGGAAACATTTTGTACAGGCTGATTTTAATAGAGAGCTGTGTGTGGGTGGTCTTCCGGGTGGTTCTGACAGTGATACAGCCTCTGAGAATTTGGAGAGGCGCATTATTAATGCCCTCAATAAGGTGGCACAGCTGCTCTTAAAAAAAGTTAGGGGCAGAGGGCAGAAAACGGCACCCTGGTTTACCCCTGCCTTACATCGGATAAAAGCAGAATGTAAACGTTTTTTGAGAGGCAGTGGAGAAAAGGATCTCGGAACCAGGATAGACTGACATATAGGGAGGAACAGAGGAAATATCAGGGTTTGGTAAGACGAGCTAAAGCCACTCATTACAAGACCAGAATTGGAACGGCGGAGAATTCCACTAAAGAACTCTTCAAAATATATAAGGAAATCTCCTCCCTGGCGGCTACGGCTGTGCCAAGCAGGGGTTCTGTTGAGGAGTGCAATCGGGTTGCAAATTACTTCTCAAAGAAGGTGAAGGAAATGTATTCATCCTTCTCAGGGACTGTAATGAGAGGTGCTGAATTTGAAGAACAGATGGGAGAAAGCAAGACAGGGTTGAGACTGAACAATTTCACGGTCCTCCCTTCTGAGACCCTAAGAAGTATCTGCTTTAGTGTCAAATCTGGTTCCCCAAGAGATCCTGCTCCACCTAGGGTGATGGGGGAAATTTTGGATACTCTTGAACCATTTATTAGGCATGTGTAAGATGTCTCTTTCAGTCTACACACGCTGCCTGGGAACTGGAAACAAGCTATTGTTCTCCCGGTCATGAAGAAGCCGAATGTCAGTAAAGACAAATTAGAAAATTTGCGTCCCATCTCGCTTTTGCCATTTTTGGCAAAGGTGGTGGAGAAGGTGGCCAATCGCCAACTGATGACTCATTTGGAAGACGCAAGTCTCCTCCATCCGTCACAATCGGGTGTTTGGGCAAGGCATTCTACGGAAACCGCCCTGCTACGTGCCAAGGAAACCATTAGACAAGGGGCTGATGCGGGGTGCACCATGGCTCTGTCTGGTCCTGAACTGGCCAAGGAGGTAATCTGCCTCGGCTGCGCTTAGGACCCTGCATTGGCTGCCCATCCACAAATGTGTACTGTTTAAAATCCTGGTCATTACTTTCAGAGCCTACAACCAGCAAGGACCCAAGTATTTTTTACTTCGGTTTAGACATTATGCACCGTCTCGTACCCTCAGGTCCTCTAATATGAACCTGTTGCTGATCCCCACTTTCAGGTTGTCCACGAAGGGAGGAAAATCTCTCGGAGTACTGGGCGCTAGGGCCTGGAACAAGCTTCCACCCAAATTGCGACAAATCCCCTTGGAGAACCAATTCAGAAAGGCCCTGAAGACCTGGATTTTCAACCTCCCGGATACAGTATGTATGACTCTGGTATAAACATAAGGATATAGGCGAAGATGAGACTGATGTGTGAGTAGTTTTTCCGGCCTATTCCAGCTTAGGTTAGGGGCTACAGCGCCAAGATGCTCCTTGGAGTGATAGCTGCGCTCTACAAAAGCATATTTACATTACATTACATTATGTTAGATCTCAGTGCCGCCTTCGACACTGTAGCCCACTACACCTTGCTGCAATGTCTGAATAAAGGTGGTTAAAATCATTCCTAGTAGATCGCAATTTTCAGGTCAGACAGGGTGCATACTACTCCAGGGACATTAAATTGGATCAGGGAGTACCTCAGGGCTCTGCCCTCAGTCCCACCCTGTTTAACCTATACATGTCTCCTTTGGTGGAGATAGTTCAGGGTTTTGGAGTGGAGGTTGTCTCTTATGCTGATGATACCCAGCTGTTGATCTCATTATCCCAGTCACCGGAGATTGCGGCCTCTAATTTCAGGGCTTGCATGCAGGAGCTTGCCTCCTGGATGGATAAGAACTGCCTGAAATTGAATGGCAGCAAGACTAAGGTGCTGGTGGTGGGAATGATTCATCAAGCTGGACTTTCGGAATGGTGGCTTCCGAGTTTGGGCCCTACCCCTATACCTTACAACGAGGCAAAAAATCTGGGGATCTGGGTGGACTCTACTCTTTCCCATGATGGACATATTAGGTGGGTAGTCGGGAAATGTTTCGGAGTACTAAAAAAACTGCATAAAATATTGGACCTCCTACCGTTAGGGGCTAGGAAGACAATGGTGCATGCTCTAATCACATCTCGCCTTGACTATGGTAATATCCTCTATCTTGGGGCCACGGCAAAGGGTCTTGGGAGACTACAGGTCTTGCAGAATGCTGCCGCAAGGCTGGTTCTTATGCAGCCTAGGAGAGCGGCTTCAAAAAAAGCCCTGGACTCACTGCACTGGCTCCCAGTTAAGGAAAGAGTTATGTTTAAGACTCTATGCATCTGTCACCGTATTTCCCACAATACTGGCCCTGCTTATTTGAGCGACCTGGTCATGAGGTATGTGCCAAGGAGGTCTATTAGATCCAGTGGGACTGGGCTGTTGGAATGGGGGTCATTCTTTCAGGGTCCGGGCTGCTCAGAACTGGAATAAGCTCCCGCTAAAACTTAGGTTGGAAAGCTCTGAAGCGAAATTTAGAAAGCTGCTTAAAACATATCTGTTTTCTGGCTAGTATTAAGTGGTCCTCAGTTGTGTTTATTTTCACCTCCTCTCACCCAGGGCGGGGACACGCCAAGATGGCGGGCGTAACCATGCGCTTTATACATTTCTTTATTATTATTATTATTAATATTAGAGCGCGACGCTGCAAAAAAAACACACAAAAAATGAAAGGCACAATTTTTTTATTCACAGTTGTTTTAGAATAAAGACAGCAAGCACGCGTGGGTGTATGCGAAGGAAAGAGATGGTGAAAAAAAAAACAAAGGTTTAAAGTTTAGAAAGAGCGCGCGCAATTCAAACCAGGCAACAATGTGAAAAACGTAAGGGATATTATGAAGCTGGGCAAGTCCTATACATGGGTATAAAAGGCAAGTAGTTGGCAGAATGAGAGGACGAAAGCGGTAGGGGTAATGTGCAGTGTAAAATACAGGCACCTAATCTTAGCTTGCTCCCATCTACAACGGTTGCCACTTTGTTTTTGCCGATTAAAGAGACTGCTCAATTGTAGTCAAGGAAGACGAGATTGCTATGTGCGTGCATTTTTTTCTCGGAGAGGTTAATGTATTATTTCTACTTTAAAACGAAGCATGAATGGAGGGATGCGGCACGTCAGATGACTTGTGTAGATGGTGCGCTGACAAACCACCTAAATGCAGCCACAATTTATTTAGCTCTCTTGTGGCTAGAACATTCAAGATTAAGTCGGTATGCCAACGCAAAGAAACTAGGCTCAGCTGCAAGTCTGCCCCCACAAGCACTGGGAAAATTAGGGGCTGAACATTAAAGTTAACAGGCGAGGGAGATACTCTCCCCTGCTCCGAGAACTCAGCAATCTCAAAAAAAAAAAGAAAAAAAGCGCTTGCGCGGCAGCAGGGGGGAGGGATTCACTCGAGTGAGCGATAATTGATCCAGATGGGCCGCGCGCTCCAGCGAGTGAATCTCCTGACGTGCACGCATTGCCATTGAAGGCAATGGAATGAGTGCACGTGCTTGGCTGAAAAGCCTAAGCCCTCGGAAAAGGTTGTTTTCCTTTGCAGCGAATGCACTGTGAAGGCTCGACCTAAAAACTGCCAGCAGTCAGTGTTGGTGGTGACATATGTTGCTGAATGGGGCATAGGGGGCCAGCATTGCGGCAGTGATGGAAAACGGTCTGAATTCAGATTGTGGGAAGGCCAGTGACCCGGTATGAGATTTTCACCCCTTCCTCTCCTAACGTTCATTGTAGATGACTCCATCCCCACATGTGAAGAAACCTATCTGTTTCCTCCAGCAACTGTAACCTACACAATGGATCCCTGGCACTCTTTTTTTAGTTAAAAAGAACATTTTATTAAGAGAATTAAGGGTGTCATTACAAAGGATGAAATTCAAAGGCAAAACATACATAAAGATCATCCCAAAAATTACTACATTAACAATATATGAAAGGAGAATAACATAGAAAAGAGAAAATAATATATGACAATTAAGAGAATAAATAATAAAGTAGCAAAGAAATAAAGAACGTTAAGGGGATTCAAGGAGGTTTCGAGACTTCCTGTTGGCTAGGCTGCAAATGAAAAGGACGACTAGCACAAATATCAAGATACATTGTAACAGGTGACCACAAATCTTGTCGTTTAGCAGCCATATGCAAAGGATAAACAAAGGAAGTGTCCAATTTATGATTATGACAAACATTATACCACCAAGCCCTAAATGAAATCTTGGAGAAGTCTTTCCAATTGGCTGTGATTTGTTGGAACACAACTGCTATTAATAAGTCAATGATGTTAACATTAAGCGTAGTGATGTCCCAACAAGAAGATAGACTTCCCAAAGAAACATGGGTAAAAGAAAAGGGAAGTTGAGTACGGAAAATCAAGTTGATTTGAGACCATACCTGTTTCCAAAAATGATGTACGTGAGGACAAGCAAATAACATATGCAACAAATCTGCCTCCGGGGTTGAGCATGCCCAACAGACATCTAATAAGGTAGTACATTTTTTGCTTAAATCTCGTGGCGGGAGAAGAATCTGGTAAATAAGAAAAATAATGTCTGCGTTATGTTAGCAGCTCTAGACGTTTTCCGGATTTTAATCCATATTTTATTCCATAAAGATACTGGCCAAGAAGTAGCAAGATCGTGTTCCCATAATTCTTCTGTTTTGGATTTTGACCGAACAGAGTTATTGTTAGTATCATGAAGATACTTGTATATGATGGAAGCCTTGGAGGTAGTTTTCAAGAAATTATGTAATTGTTTTTTTTTTATTTCAAATCGTTTTTATTGAAGTAAGAAAACAAAAGCAAAAGACATTACATTAAATCTTCCATCAAAAGTGAATTGATACAGATGTTGTCAGACCAGTACAGAAACTACAAATAATAAAGATAAAGAGAAGGAACACTCTTGCTTGCCACATGGTTGTTGATTAAGTTGTTAAACACTCGACGTGTGGATGTAATGGGAATAGCTTAACATACGGACTAGGTTCACACCCATACATCCAAGGTACTATTACAAGGTCATATCACTTCAAGGCGGCTCAAAATGAAGGGATGAATTGTCTAGTGACTTCCACAACTTCTTATTGGATGGACACCACGTAGAGGACTGTAGCGCCTGATTCGTGGCACCTCTTAGGAAAGACAGCCATTCCTGCCAAATCTTGAAATTTACTTCCTTAGCACATTTCCACTTGCATAAAACAACTTTACAAGCCAATGTCAACATTAAATCCAAAAGCTGGCGGTCATGCACATCTGTTAATCGCGGTTCCAGCCCCCCTAGAATGACATATATAAATTCCTTCATTGGCTTTATCTTAAATACATGATGAATGCATACAAATATTTTCTCCCAGTATTCACTCAGTATGGGGCATTTGAATAGCATGTGAGGGAGATCACCAGTCCCTGACTGGCAGTTCCAGCACTCCGGAGAGTCACGTAATTTACATTTAAATAGCTTTTCGGGAGTCCAGAAGGACCTATTTATGAGCATATACTTTGTCTGGAAAAGGATGGGTGATATTTTGTGGGCAAGTGCTGACTTATGAATCAGTTCCCAATCCAACTCTATTCCTGTGGAGTTAGGTTCCGCTTCCCATTTCGCCTCCACAATTCTGTGAGATTTGCTAGGCATCGGTAGCAACAGTTTATACACCTTGGAAACGAAGTGACCTGTGTGCATAATGCGTGGGAGATGTGTTGTCAGCCACGGAGTGTAGGGTTTGAAGTTACGGCTAGTAAGTGTCGCCTTGACTTTTAGAAAGTTATAGAAGTCTATCGGGGACAGGTCAAATTTCGTCTGTAAGCTTGAGAACGGGATTGGTTCGCTATTGTCATACAAATCTCCTGCGAGATTAATACCTTTCCCGGACCATGACTCCCAGAAGAGTTCCACGCCCACGTGTTTAAGATAGGGGTTTCTCCATAATGACATACATGATGATTTAGAGAATGTCAATGTGGTTTTATGGGATTGGTCAAGTCTGAGTAGGGCCCTTCTGGTATTTAACATTATATATCTGGAGTGAGGCAGGTGGGATAGATCCATGGTGAGTAAAGATTCAAGTGGGGCATTGCCAACTAATGACTTCTCGATGTCAATCCACACAGGAGTGTAAGTTGGCGATTTTATCAACCATTGAGCACCTTGTTTACAAAGAAAGGCTGTCTGGTAGTTCCTGAACGATGGCAGACCCAGGCCGCCTTTATCTTTTGCCAGTTGCAGTTTCTTTAGAGATATCCTGGCTTTCTTGCCCCGCCACAGGAAGTTACCAAACAGCTGGTCTATTTTCAGGACAAAATTATTAGAGAACGTCATGGGGAGCATACTGGCCAGGTAGTTAACTAAGGGTGTCGACATCATTTTGAGAGTCTCAGCCCTGCCCCACCATGACAGAAATTTTGGGGACCAACTTTCTAGAAGGGTGGATATTTTTTTCAGAGTCGATTCTTCATTTATTTTTAGAGTGGAGACTAAATCCTTATCAAAGTCCAACCCCAGGTACTTAAAGCATTTGGGCTGCCATGTAAGACCAGAATCCCCCAGGATCCCCTTATCCCCTATATTGTTCAGCAGTTTAACCTCCGTCTTGTCTTTATTTAGCTTGTAACCCGATACCTTCGAAAAATCTTCAATGTCCGACATGAGTGCAGACACTGCCTCATCCGCCCTTTCAGATAGGACAAGCACATCATCCGCATATGCGGTCAACTTGATCGTGCAGTCTCCAAACGGTATACCTGTGATCTTAGGATCTTTTCTTATATGGTGTAGGAACGGTTCGATTGCCAATAAAAACAACGATGGTGATAGGGGGCACCCTTGTCTCGTACCTTGTTTCAAGCAAAAGGAGGACGAAAACGATCCTCCCGCTCTGACTCGTGCCGAGGGGCAGCAATAAAGGGACATCACTAACCGTGTAAATGTATTCCCCAAGTTAAATTTATTGAGGACTGCTTCGAGAAAGGCCCAATCAACCTTATCGAAGGCTTTTTCTGCATCTAACGTTATTGCCACTGTAGGGGTTTCCAAAAGCTTAGCTTTCTCCAGGACATGCGCCAAAATTCGTGTGTTATCACTGGACAACCTATGCTTTAGAAAGCCCGCTTGAGATGGATGAACTAGTTGCGGGAGCACCTTTTGGAGACGTGCAGAAAGTATCATTGCTAAGATCTTACAGTCAATATTGATTAGTGAAATTGGCCTGTAGTTTTTTGGGAGCGATGGGTCTTTCCCATCCTTAGGGAGTACTGCAATTATTGCCTCCGCCAGAGTGCCCTTTACCTCCCCAGAGCTATTTATTTCTTGGAATAGGTTTAGCAAGGGCCTTGTCAACATAGTTGGGAATGTTTTATAGAATTTTGCTGTAAAGCCATCCGGGCCTGGTGCCTTCCCTGATTTCAATTTTTTAATAGCACTTTCCACTTCTACAGCACTGATCGGACCATTTAGACCCACCTGATCTTCAGCAGTCAACCTTGGAAGATCACACTCATCCAAATAATTCTTAATTTTATCTTCCTCCACCTTTGTATTTTTCGCGTACAGATCCTCATAGAACACCCTAAACACCTCAGCTATCTTGTCTGGCTCAGAATGCGAGTTCCCTGAGGCATCCTTAAGTATGTTAATACAGTTCTTTTGTACTTTAAATTTCAAATATGAAGCAAGACTCTTACCCGCTTTGTTGGATTCACAAATCTTAAACCTCCTGCCTTTGTCTAGCCAGATTCCCGCCCTTTCACTTATTAACTTATTGTATTCATATTTTTTATTTGCCAGAGCATAAAGAGTCATATTGTCTCTTAATCTTAGATGCTTACTTTCTAGATCTCCAATTTCACTTTCAAGGGAATCCAATTTCGCGTTATAATTTTTATTCATGGCAGACCTAATCTTGATACATACTCCCCGTATTGTACTTTTCATAGCATCCCATCTAATAAGATCAGATGTGTCTCCTTCTTTATTAATTTGCAGGTAAGAGGCAATGGCAGCTTGTATTGTAGCTCTGTGTTGAGCATCGCTTAGTATCTCGTCATTCAGGCGCCAAGACGTCTGCCGAGGAGATGATTTGGCATTTACAACGGACAGGGAAATACAAGAATGATCCGACACCACACGAGGCTCTATAATGGTGGACTCTATTCTGGGTACCCCGTTCTGTGTTATGAGGATGTAGTCAATCCTGGAGTATGAGTCATGCGGTGTAGAGTAAAAAGTGTACTCCCTCCCTGTAGGGTTCTGGAGCCTCCAAGCATCCACTAAATGAAAGCGTTCACACAGATTATTGAAGGCTCTATGAGATTTATTTGGTTTGAACGGGCAGTGGGAGTCCCTATCTAGCGTTGCGTCTTTTGGGAGATTAAAATCACCACCCACTATGTGAACAGCGCTATCTGGGATATTTTCCATGTGTTTATTTAAATCCTCCCAAAACTTGAGGTCGCTGTTGTTAGGGGCATATACGCTCGTGACATAAAACTCCGTATTATCCTTGGTTAGTTTGGCCGTGACCCACCTCCCGTCTAAGCTTGCCTCATGAGACAAAACCTCCACCTTCGATTTCTTTGCGACAAGAATCAACACCCCATTCTTCTTTTGTACCGATTCTGCACCAACAACCTCACTGTAGAACTTATTCCTCAGGTGGTAAAAAAGTTTAGCCTCCAGTTTAGTCTCTTGTAGCAATACAATATCACCTTTCAACCTACGCACATAATCTAAGATTTTTTGTCTTTTGATTGGCTGGTTCAAACCTTTAACGTTGAGTGACAATATCTTCATTTTGTCCATATTACATACTCCCATCGGAGTATTCACAGCATTATGATTGAACAGTTAAAGAATGCTTCATCTTGAAAAAGACATGCATCACATTTGACCAACTACCAGATGTTAATATTCCATCTCCCCGAGACTTTGAATTGACATATGAGTGAACATAAAGGCTATAACCCACACCACCATCAAGTGCCCCGCGTAATATAGAAAATGCAAGCAAGAAGAAGAAAAAGAAGAATCAAACATAAAAAACATGTAACACATACCCGAACCCCCAATCCCTTCGACCCCCCACCCTCCCCACCCCACCTGTATTCAGTAGGCATGGCGATTGGAGAGAGAGTACGGTGTAGCCTCCCCGTGCCAAAACATATCCATATTATTGGAGCATACAAGACTATTAACATTTACTGAAAACTCGTGAGTTGTTCTAACTATCACAACTACATTAAACCATGTATCTAGTCATCCAGAACGTATGAGGGTATTCAAGGACTGTAAGATAAGAGATAAACGAAACAAGGCATTACTGTCATATAATTGGGTAACAGAACCCACAGCATTACCAGCTGGTAAAGGTATATAGCTACGTAGTGAGGCATTTGAAAGCGCCTTAGACCAATCAAACGAAATAGCTCAAGGTAGAAGAATATATATATGTTGATATGAAAACCTCAATCAAAGCTTTAAACCTGGGCCCTAACCTGTGCCCTCAAAGATAATAGAAAATGTGTACAGTATGAAGACATATATGGAGACATGAACTCCGAATCAAAAAGCCTTAAGCTTGGACTTAATCCTTGCTTCCAGAAGAACCATATTCGTGTGACACCGTAGTTGAACATATTCCTTTTTTCTGCTTAACAACCAGAAGTAGAAAACCATTGGAAAATGAGTCTACCAGGATGCCCTTCATTTATAACCTGATGCTGAAGCCTGGTCGGCGGAGCTTTCAGGATTGTTTGTCTCCATGTCCAAGTCATCAGGGCCATCCAGCATACGCTTCAATTTCAGTGGATCTGAAAAAATGTGTGGAGAGCCCTGAATAATCACTCGATACCTTGCCGGACCAATGAATCCATATTGGAAGCCCCTTTTCTTCAGCTGCGGTCGAAGTGCCAAGAATGCTTTCCTGACGTCCACCATCTCTTTACTGTAGTCTTGGGATATGTAGACCTTGACAGACTTCCACAAAATGTGATTGTTTTTACGCATGAAGGTAAGAATCTGTTCTACATGCTGGTACCGGAGCGGTTTACAAACAATAGCTCTGGGACCCTTTTGATCCTTTGAGATCCTGGCCGGGACTCTGTGGGCTCTATCAAATTCTAAAGGGTGCAGAAACGTCATGTTAGTAGCTTGGGTAA
Organism: Lissotriton vulgaris; assembly: GCF_964263255.1. NCBI lineage: Eukaryota > Metazoa > Chordata > Amphibia > Caudata > Salamandridae > Lissotriton > Lissotriton vulgaris. Next base: position 881,214,625 of record NC_141693.1, read on the forward strand.
ACCAGGACTCAAGAAAAGCCACGCAGCCCCCCATTTGATCCTCTGAACCTTCCGGAATGCCAAAAATGCGTAGGTTCCCCCTTCGATTCCGGTCCTCCAATTCAGCAAGTTTCCGTGTTGTCTGATCCGCTGCTATGCACAAGCGTTTAACTGCGTTGCAGGTCTTAACTTCCATATCCTCGAGTTTACTAATCCTCGTTTCCGCCTCTAAAAGTTTTGCGTTGGTGTCACGGTTATCTTGCCTGATTGCTGCCACTTCTTCCTTTGTCGCTTTCGCCAGATCTCTGACTTCATCAAGTCTGCTAAGTATTAAATCTATTGGATCCGGGTTATCTTTCCTCCATTTACCAGGTGAGGGCAGATCAGACTTAAGTCTCTTGAGGCTTTTGGCTAGCTCTTTGTCTGACATGTTCATTCGTGGTATGGACTGACTGATCGTGGACAATGATTCCCTTGATTTGTGCCTGTCCGCTGTGACGCACTTTCTTTTTGACCACTAAGAAAGCCGAGACACCCAGGAGCCGGCAATCAACGCAACTGCCCGTTAATAGATTAGGTCGGTCACTGTGTCGGTCACTGTGCTGAGGGCATCATTCTTTATCACAGGGTGGGAGCTTGCGTCGCCATTTTGGAGACCACCACAGCGTTAAATAGGTAATATGCATGGCGTAGAACTCACATTCATTCGCGTTGCAGTGACACAGCGTGTGATAGGCGCAATCTCAGGCATACATTCAGACTCTTCTCTCTGTACTGCCTTTGCCAGCTTTTGCCAATCCTCAGTTGCCCACAACTGTTGCCCAATGTAAGACATCAGCTAAACATTCATTCACGATGGGCCAGCATCCAGCCATCATAGCGTAAGGAATTGTAGCAGCCCTGATTTCGTAGCATTATCAGAGTAGTTAGGTTGAATTGGGATCATGGTCAAGCTTCATAAAAGGTCGCTATTAATCCTCAGGGGTCAAAACATCACTGAAAGCACATTTCCTCTTGTCATCAGAATACCGATTTTCAAGTTTCTTAGTGATATCAGTGTTCACTCGTTTTTTTTAAAATTCAGCCGTTTTCAGCACCTTTACCCCAGTGGCAGCGCTGACAGTATATGGACAGAATTAGCTTGTATTCCATACAGTTCCCAGCAAATGCATTATGCCGCCATTTTGTGAGTGTACAAGTACGAGCGCTGGCTAATGTCCGTGCTCTTTCGATGTGCCCGCCAGGTGTTGCATTTACTCACGGTTTCTACCCCCGCTTTCCTGCTCATGCAACTCCCAGTCCGTTTCACCGCCAGAGTCTTAGAAGACTGCCCTCATGACGAGCTGGGTCCTTGATTCCGTCTGCCGGCGTCCTCGGCGGTCTGCTGGGCGGTCCCGCAGCCTTCCTCCCGCCGTCCTCTACTAGAGCCCAGCAGCCCTCCGGAGCGGAGCTGCAATCAAAGAAAACCGGACTTCTGCTTCATGTAGCTCGTCGACTGAGCACTCCTTTTGATCCGCTCACATTCCGGCGCCCAATTCTTTATTTATGTCGGCGCTGAAGAGGGTTTTTGCACGCTCCAGATCAAGGCGATCTCACGGCACGAGCAGAGAGACTCAGAGAGCCGCCATCTCCCTCGGCGTCCAAGCCACGCCCCGAAATTATGTAATTGTAATGCAGAATTAGGAGTGTTAAGAGATGTAAGTGTAGTAGATAATGGGGTATATGTAGTCATAACCGCCTCTTTGAGTAAAAGGTATTTGTGAATGAAGGAAGGAGGTAAATTGAATCGCTGGCTGAGTGATGAGAAAGGTAAGAGTTGTGACTGTGAGAATAGTTGATGTATCCAAATTAACCCCTTTTGGCGCCAGTTTTTCCAGTAAAAAGGTTTATTTTTGATAAGTAAACTTTTATTGTGCCATATGGTAGAAATAAGGAAGTCTTCCACAGTATTATAAGTAGGAGAGGAGGAAGAGCGAAGTAATTTAGATGTTAATTTGATTATAGGTGTGGACAATGATTGCGGCTTACGTGAAAAAGAGAGGTACTCAGCGAAAGAGTAGGGAGATAAAAAGAGACGTTCAATTGTGGTCCATAAAGGACAATCTTCTGCATGATCCCGCAACCAAAGGGAGGCTTGGCGTAAGAGGAATGCCTTCTGATAAGCCGTAAAATAGGGAAAATTAACTCCACTGTTCGACTTAGGTCGCATTAATCTAAAAAGAGACATTCAGGATTTCTTTTTATTCCATAAAAAGGAGGAAAGAATGGAGTTAATCCTTTGAAAAAAAAATTGTAGGGATGGGAACCGGGATATTGGAAATAGTATACATACTGATTGCAGACAGCATCATCTTTATGGTATCGAGGCGACCCCAACAAGATAAATAAAGAGGGTGCCACCTAGCAATTAAATCTTAAATCTTTTAAATACATTTATTCATACAGAGAGACACAGTGTCAGGGATGGAGGAGGTGACATGCAACCCTAGATATTTAATGTGAGTAGAGCTCCAAGTAAAGTTAGAGGCATTGAAATCTGGTTTGAAAGTGTATTTAGTTAAAGGTAAAATCTCACACTTTTTAAAAAAAAAAAAATTTTTTATTGAACATAGCAATAGGAAGTCAATGGTACAGAATAAAAAAACAGTGACATCTTTCACATCACATTTTAACAGTTAAACAATTTTTAGACAATCAACAAGAGACAAAAAAAGGAGTAAAAGGAGAGGATTAAAGAAGAGGAAGAGGAAAAAGGGACACAGCCGGTTCCCTTATAGCAACTTACAGCAGCCCTTGTGCAAAATCCTTCAATTTTAGGTAAACAGTACCACTGCAAATGTGCAAAACCGCAATAAAGTGCAACTGCAAAATGTACTATAATCCATTAAAGTGCAATTTTTAAAGTGCTAGTGCAAAATTGTACAAAAATTGCTAAAATCTGCAATAATACAATAAAGTGCGAATATTCTGAATAAACACTCTAATACTTTCATTAATAAGCCGGCACTCTCTTTCTCCTCTCTTTCTTCATCATCTAACCTTCAATAATTCCAATTTCTCAAAATATTTCCAATTTCTTTCAAATCTTGCGATGGCTCCCACCCTACCTGCATAAGCTCTTTCAAAATAACATGATCTCCTCATTTTATTAAACCATTTTAGCTGAGATGGAATCTCCCCGGATTTCCAGTTTTGAAGAATCAAGGACCTAACAACTACACAAGATATAAAAATAAATACTTCTTCTGTTTTGTTAAACCTGCTCCTCTCTTTACATATACCAAACAAGGCCACCACCGCTTCTGGCAAAAATGCTTTCCCAATTGCCAGCTCAATATCTGCGAATATCTCCTTCCAAAAAGATTCCAACTTTGGGCAGGAAAAGAAAATATGACACCATCCTCCCTAGTCTTTAGCTTTGTATCTAAAATACTTATTCTGAACTTCAGGGTACATTCTCTCCAGGGCCTCCGGTGTATAGTACGCCAGCCAACGTGCTAGAAAGGACATTCTCTTGTAATTAGCTGCCCAGAGAGATTTATTTCCCAGATGGCACAATACCTCCCAATCCTTATCTGAAAAAATACACTGTGTCGATAGGCTTATTTTCTCTAAATGTCTATCTATTATTGGAGATGATCTAAAAATGTATAGCTTTTTATACCAATATCCTATGCCTTTATTTTTGTCTCCATACAGGGCTGTTATCAAGGCAGTGGGAGAATTACGGAAGCCACCTATCTCCTTTCTAATAAAATAGACCATCTGCAAATATTGAAAGAACGTGGGCCGCCAGGGATTGTTTGTTCTGGCTATTACTTCATGCCAGCTATTTACCCTATTTTGTACAAATAAATGCCTTAGTTCACAAAACCCGGAAAGTTCCCAGTTGTTTAAGTGATTCGAGCTTATCTTAAGACCCATTTTGGCACATTCCGTTAAGCTCAAGTAATTAAAACCATCAGAGTCATGTTTTTTAAAAAGGAGCAACAATCTTGAAGTATACCCTTTCATCGTCTTGTATCTTGATTTCTTGGGGAGCTTTGCAGTTTTTAGAAAGATAGGAATTGGAGAACCTGCTTCCTGTACTAAACACACAGAACTCAACTCCCGGAGAGGGAGAGAGAGGGGGTCATAGGGAAAGTATTTAAGTATTTAAAGACCCATCCAGTTTCAATCCCCAATACTACTGATAAACAACACAAGAAAAACTGGTAACCTCAGATAGAAAAGCAGAGATCGAGTCGTCGGGTTTAGAGAGAAAAAGTAAGATATCGTCAGCGTAAGCTGCAAGTTTGACATGTGAGTGCAATGAGTGAAAGCCGTGTATATTAGGGTTCTGACGTAATTTAGAAAGAAAGGGTTCTAGGGCAAGGTTTAAAAGAAAGTGAGATAAAGGACAGCCTTGGCGCACACCTCTATCTAAGTTTAAAAAAAGGGGATATCAAACCCTTAGTGCAAACTGCTGCAAGAGGTTTAGAGTAGATCAGGGAAACTAGGGAAAGAAATTTAGGGCCAAAACCAAACCATTTAAGGGTATAAAACAAATATGGCCATTCAACTGTGTCGAACGCCTTTTCAGCATCAAGGGCAATCGCTGTTAGAGAGTTATTTTAATGTGGGATTTTAGATAGACTGTTAAAAAGGAGCCTTGTATTGTCTGTTATAAAACGCCCTTTAACAAATCCAGATTGTTCCTTGCCCAATAAGTCTGGTAAAAAGGAGTCCAATCGAATCGCTAAGGCCTTGGCAAAAATGTTATAATCTAAGTTTACCAAAGAAATTGGTCTATAATTTTTACAATGTTTAGGGTCTTTACCTTCTTTGGTTATAAGACATATATGTGCTTCAGAAAAGGATCCTGAGGAATTGCCTAATGTGGTGAAGGAGTCTAGTAGAGAAAGTAATCTAGGTAAAACAAGTTTAGAAAAATGGAGGTAAAATTTGACCGTGAAACCATCTGGTCCGGGTGCTTTGTCTTTTTTAAGACATTGAATAGCTTTAAGTAATTCTTGCAGTGAGAGGTCCATCTCCAGGGGAGAAAGATCGGGAATTAGATGTTGAGGTTTATGTAAATTGGAGAAAAAATGTGATATGGACTGGGTAGTGGATTGAGTTTCAGAGGTGTACAGAGTTTTATAAAAAAGAGAACATTCTTTTAAGATATCAGCATCCTTACATTGCAACTCAGAACTTGTGTTATAAACAGACTCAATATTCAACTTATTGTGTTTAACCTTTAGATAATTAGCCAAAAATGTTCCCGCTTTATTTTTACCCCCATAAAATTTTGCACTAGATTTTAACAAAAACAAAGAGGAATCTTCTGTGGACTTATTATTAAATTGCATTTTAGCATTAATGAGGGCTGCTAAACATTCTTTAAAATGGGAGGTATAATAAGAGTGTTCCAATCTCTTAATTTTCTGAGGAAGATCCCCAATATACTTACGGCCAATTTTACGCCGTTTCGCAACAAAGCCAATAATGAAATCTCTTGCAGCTGCCTTAAAGGCATCCCATAATGTGGAAGGGGATATGGAGGGAGATTGATTAATCTCAAAAAACTCATCAAAGAAATTAGTGAAAGAATCTGTAAATTTTGGATCGAGAAGGAAATTGTTATTAAAGCGCCATCTCTTAGTACCAGTGGTTTTGGGTAGGAGATCGATAGTTATTGAAACGGGAGCATGATCCAATAATAGAATGGGGCCAATCTCAGCATCAGTAGGAGTTTGTGCTATATGGTGAGAAACAAAAACATAGTCAATCCTTGATTGGGAATGATGGGATGGGGAATAAAAGGTGAATTCTTTAGTGGTTGGATTACACAGACGCCAAGTATCAATGAGTTTATGTTGCGAGACTGCCTAAACAAAGGACTTATGAGATTTTTTAGGAACAAACATGACTTTGGACAGTCTATCAATGAAAGGGTCCAAAATTTGATTACAATCGCCTGCCAAGACAAAATTATCATCTATAGATTGAGTTATAATTTTGGCAAACATGGACCAGAAAGAAGGATCACCACATGTAGAAGCGTATACATTCAGAAGAGAAATTGGAACACCCTTTAGAGACAGTTTGACATTGAGACATCTACCATTTGTATCGAATTCTTGAGATAATAAAGAATATAGTAAAGATTTACGACATAATATCATCACTCCATTGCGTTTGCCATCCCCAGGAGAATAAAAAGCATCCCCCACCCAACCCCTTTTAAATTTTGATGATTCAACATCAGAAAGATGAGTTTCTTTAAGAAAGCGAAATCAACATTTAATTTAGCTAAATGGGACAAGATTCTTTGTCTCTTAATGGGGGAGTGTAAACCCTTAACATTCCAGGTAACAATTTTTAAAGACATGAAGCATCATAAACGCACCAATCCAGAAAAGTAGAATAGAAAAGAACTAGAAGAAAGCCCATTTCATGCAAAAGATAGCAATATGTGAGAAGTAAGAGAGGATGAAGAGTGGTAGGAGAGTATGAGACAATACAGAGGTAGGTATAAGAAACAGAGATGATTGTAAAGTGAGAGATACTGTGAGGAAACAAAAAGAAAGTGACACCTAATAATCCAAAACGGAGGAGAAAAATTGGGATGAAACACATACTTACAAGAAGGGAACTGGGAAAAAGGAGAAGTGAGGAAAATACGATCAGAAGAACACGGGGAGGGGGGTGAAGCCACAAGGGATAGGCAACATCACCGGTATCAGCCAACGGGAAGCCAGGGAGACATCACGGAACAGAGACAAAAAATCTCTATGGAGACAAAAACAAAAGAAAAAAAACAAAATTGAGAAGAAACAGCTGAGTAAAACATGAACAGGATTATCAAACAATGTCAATGAATAGACATGCAAAAAACCATGAACAACAATGAATAAACATATCAGAAACGAAGTAGAACAATTCACAAGAGATTAAACTCTGCAAAGAAAAGTCGAAACAAGGATAAGCACAGAAGCATTTTCAGGTATTAAATGAGGAAGAAGGACCCGAAGAATCCATGCTAGTCGTCTTGGAGCAGTTAATAAAGCTTTGTAAGCGAACAGGGTCTTCATACGTTGTTGTCCTGTTATTATGAGTAACTTTGAAGAGGCAAGGGTGGAAGAGGCCATAACGAGCTCCCATTGCACTAAGTCAGGCCTCAAGTTCCGAAAAGCTTTGCGTCGATTAGCCGTAGCTTTGGCAAAGAACTTTCAACAAGTCTGTATGTTCTAGGAAGTAAAGAATCACTTCTCTTGGTCTGTGTGCTGTGGATGCTTGGGATGGTGGCCGACCCAGACGATGTGCACGTTGAATATTGAGAATCATCCCATCTGGCATATGCAATAATTTAGGAAGGAATGATTTAAAAAAGGTGATGGAGTCGGACCCCTCAATGCCTTCCCCCAGGCCGTAGATGCAGAGATTATTCCGTCTATTGCGATTTTCGAGATCTTCGACTTGCTTCTGGAGTGCGGAAACTTGTGAGTGAAGATGAGAAACATTGACACAAGTTTCTTTTAAAGAAGAGACATTTTGCTCCACTGAAGAGACCCTTGCTTCGAGCTGGAACCAATTGTCCGTCAGAACTTGCAATTTAGTGTTGGTTTCTTCCATAAAGGGTCGAAGAGCCCTAATTTATTCTAGTAGTAGCTCCATAGACACCAACGAAGTTGACTTGGGTGGTGAGGGAGGGTCCCTTTTCAGACGTTTAGTATTGGATTTCCCTGAGACAAATTGCGAAGGTTCCATTATTAGTTCAGGGTGCTGAGAGGAAAACAACAAGGAATCTTCCAGTCTGGAGAAGTCAGAAAAAAATCTTTGAGTTTTTGACAAATTTGTACGTTGAGTTGAGAGATGAGGATTCAAATGCTTTTAATCTGCCCATAAAAGATCATTCAAAACGCTCCTTTCCAAATGAATGTAGGTGAATAATTCCCAGTGGAATTAAGGCAGCAACGAAGCATACACATCCATAAAAAGAAAGAGAAAACAGTAGCGCCAAAAAATTGAGAAATCTATAGGCAGACAAAAATAATAAAATACGTGAAAACTCTCTACGTAGTCGAAGAATATATAAATTCCAAGCTGTTTGCTATGTGAGATCAGCCATAACGGAAACAATTGCAGTGCGCCATGAAAGCAAAATGCATAGTGCAATTTGGAAAGTCTTGGTCATGCTCAGTAGAGAAAAAAAATATTTAGTCATTGTTAGACCTGTCTGCATCTGGGGGTGTTCTAACCATCATTATTTATTTTTGTCCCCCTTAGCCTCCCAGTGTTACTATTTTTATTTTTATATATCCACCAGGATTTTTCAGTGCTGTCAGGGGGCTAGGTGTTCCTTGACTATGACGCCATTTTCCCCTCATATTCTGTGAGGCCTAGTTATACTCCTGGAAAATTGAGGGACACTCATGGACCTAAAATGGTGTCCACCAACTGCCATAACGGACATTCCAGGAGAACAGACCCATAGACTAACATGAGGAAGGTTCCAGAAACATCTAGTGGCTTCCAGAGGTCTCAGGCCACTCTATAAAAGGCCAGTGACCAGCAGCCATTTTGTGCAGTCTCAGGAGTGACCAGTGAGGAGAGAGGCGACTTGTGGAGGAGGATTGCGCACCAGTGGTGACCAGATCGACCTGTGGGCCGGCTGTCGCGTTCTTGGGAAGTGCCCCCTTTCAGGCTGACCAAACCCCACTGTCACGTCATTCATAAAACGTGACCAGAGACTTTGTGACCAGATTGTAAAGTACCGGGTCGTGTTGTAAGAAGACCCTCATAAACTAAAACAAAGCGACCCTTGCGTGTGACCTGCACATCTACCCTGAAGGCTGTGGGCAGATCAGGTGGACGTCGGACTAGAGCTGTGCGGAATTGCTGAGGAGTGAGGACAGTCCCATTCACCCCACTCGAGATCAGCCCTCACGCGGTGGAAACAGGCGGTGAAATCGGCGAAGGCTCTTACCTGTGTGAAGCGCCGTCACCAAACCTGACCCACACGTGAGTGAAGTGCCCAGCTGTCCCGTGTGTTTACGGGAGGAGTCGTCGTTAGAGGTGAGGCGAAGTCCGGATCCAGGAGGAAGGACCCGGCGCGTCAGAGGAGGTGTGCCTGAGGCGGAGTCCGGAGCCAGGAGGAAGGATCGGCTCGTCAGAGGAGGTGCGCCCGAGGCGGAGCTTCGCCTGAGGTAAAGCGGAAGGAGGCAGAAGCGCCGCCACGGTCCCGCTGGAGGAGCGTCCCCGACTGAAGTAAGCCCTTCCCGTCTTCCCCGCCCAGACGCCGACTTCTACGGAGGCCCCGCCGTCAGCGTCCGGAGAGAACAACCGAGCGCAAGGACATCTCAAGCCGGGTTGCCGTCAGACCAAGTAAGCGGGGGAGAAGCGAAGCGGAAGTGGGAGGCGGCAGTGCCGGCTGGCCAAGATCCCTGAAGCGGCAGAATTAGGAGAACTAGTTAACTAACTGAGGACCCGCCACGAATAATTACACAAGGAACTTGTCTATTAACCCTCCCAGTTCAGTGGAACTGCTATCACCACGCTAATAACTGAGGGGAAGCAATGTAAAGAGAAAACGGAGCATTCAGCTCATGTGCCTGGCATAGGAGTGTTTCAAGTTGGGCCATAGGTTGCCAGTAACGAACAGAGTTCAGTCACAACAACCTCCCAGGCAGTTGAACATACAGAGTCCGTTCAATTACAGGAAAGGTGTAGCCATAGCGTAGGAAAAGGGAAGCCTTATTAATTTTCCTTGTCTTCTTTTAGTCATCTAGCTGGTTGCATTAACTGTGAGGAACGCTGCTGGGGGTAGAATCCTGTTGAGCTGCTCAGGAAGCTGAGAGGAGAGGGGTAATGTACATGCCAGGTTTATGTAAAATAGCACTTTGAAATTATATAGTGAATTTTCCCTTCTGTAACATCTAAGTGAAGAAGCATTCTGTGAAATTGATAGTAACTTACCTCAAATGTGATGTACCTTTGATTCATTTGCACTGATTGAGAAAAGTATTGGATTTGATGTGATATATATGAAAACTGTGCTGAACTATATGTGTACTGCCTTTGCCTAAAGCAAGAACAAAAGAGAATTTTTTATAAAAGGTACTGGTATTTTTCTAAACTGGTGTAGCGTCTTTTATTTTTAGTGGTCAGTCATTGAGTTACTGTGAGTGGGTCCTGTAAGCACTTAACCAACGCCTTGGAGTTTAGCTGTTCCCCCTACTGTGCCAGGCTACCCTATGTAGTCTAGGATACCCTAGGTCTAACATAATTGGTGTTTCAGCGGTGGGATTGCGGATTTGTGTTTACACTCACTTAGTAGTAACGCAGTGCTTACCACGGGACTACACCTGGAGTTTTCTCCCTACGGCCCTCCTAATCTGAATTTTGTTTTTTCTAAATTTACTTCTGGTGTTGGGTGGAGGTTGACCCCGGGTCATTTTTTTGGTTTTCTCCTGTGTAAAAAGTTTATACTCTAGTAAAAATGGAGATAAATGTGGAAGAGCTGGAAAACTATACCGTGACCCAACTAAAGGACTGGTGTCAGCAGCAAGGTGTATTTTTTAAAAAAGGTGCCAGGAAAGGCGAGCTGCTGACCAGCATACGGGCATGGGTGGAGGCTCATTCCGGGGAGGAAGTAGACCCAGAAGGGAGTGACCGGGACACTGTCCTTGAGGCCGCAACGCTGTACCAAGCGGGAGGGGGGAATCTTTTGACAGGTCCCAGGACACCTTCCCGGGCGGGCAGCAGTGTCTCGGAAAGGGGTTTGACCGACGCCGAGCTAGAGGATACGAGGGAGGAGAGGAGGATGAGGATAGAACTAGCCAGGATGGATATGGAAAGGGAGGACAAGAGGTTAGCTCATGAGAGAACCATTAAAGAAATGGACCTACAAGCTCTAAACCTAAGGTCTCCCAATTCTGATAATGGTGGCAGCGATACCAAGGCAAACATCAGAGAACCCAGACCCTATTTACCCAAAGATGTCAAGGCTAGCTACGTACCAAGTGATGATATTGCAAAATGGCTAGCCGCCTATGAGGTCTCATTGAGGGCCCATGGGATCTTGGAAGCCCACTGGGGGGGTGGGTTATATAAATACATGCCACCTGCTGGCAGGGATACCTTATTGGCCCTGGAGCAGCGTGAGCAAACCTACTACCCTGCTATGAAGGTGGCGCTGATAAGGAAGTTTGGGCTAACCCCTGAGAAGTATAGGCAGAAGTTCCGGGGTAGCCACAAACTAGGCACGCAGAATTGGGTGGACTTTTTGGATTACGCCCGGAAGGCCTTGGAGGGTTGGGTGAAAGGCAGCGAGGTAGGGGACTATGAAGGTTTATATGACCTCATCCTCAAGGAACACCTACTCGAGAAATGTCTTCCCGAGCTGCGACAGCATCTGGTGGACAGCAAGTTGACCAGCCCCAGGAAGCTTGCTGAGGAGGCGGACATCTGGGTTAGTACCCGGGTGTCATCTAAGGGGACTGGAGGGGATTCCCAGAAGTCTGGACAGGGCGCCCCCCAGAAGAAAGAGGGAGGGGATAATAAGAGGGAGTTCTCAAAAGGTCCACAAAATACTTCGCAAGGAAGGGGCAGAGGATTCATCCCTAAGAGTAACCTCCCTCGCAACCCTAATCCTGGCCAGAGCCAGCAGCCAAGGGTTGTTCATTGTTTTGAGTGTGGTGGCGTGGGACACTATAAAGGAGATGTGAGATGCCCAAAAAGACCACCCCCTCCCACTGGAGGAAAAGCCCCGGGAATAACTAGTGTAGTGCTCGGGGAGGAGATGCCTTTGGGTAATGGAGGGGAGCGGGCGGGTGTCACTTTAGTGTCCCTGGGTGATAAGGAGATGGTGCCAAAGACCCAACTGCCCTCTAATACTACCAAGTATGAGCAGTGGGTCACCATCAACGGCCGTAGAGGGGAGGCTCTGAGAGACACAGGAGCCAGTATGACTATGGTAAGGAGTCAACTGGTGTCACCAGAGCAGGTCATCCCAGATGTACTCCATCCCACCGTGATGGCTGACGGCAGATTGGGCCACTATCCTGTGGCCGAGGTTCCCTTTGAGTGGGGAGGGGTTGCAGGTCCACTTCGAGTTGCCGTAAGCCCTGCCGTGCCTGTTGACTGCCTGTTAGGAAATGATATGGAGCACAATGCTTGGAGGAGGGTGGAGTACCAGACTCACTCTGAGATGCTGGGACCCCCTGACTGGGCCTGTGTCAGCACAAGGTCCGCGACTGCCCGAAGGGGGAGTTCACTTACGCTGGAGCCTGGAACAATGGCCCAGCCGGCTGCCAGAGAAGAGAAGGACAGGAGGCCGGAGGACCCTGCCTCGGCATCTCCACCTCGTGAGACAGACGGGCCACCTGCGGAGGTGGAACTGGAGTCCACAGGGGAGAATGTTGCTTCCTTGGAGAACCTACCCATCCCTACTGAATGGCATGTGGAGGGAGGTCCTTCCCGGGAAGAGTTCTGCAAAGCTCAGAAGGAGTGTCCTACTCTTGAGGGGCTGCGGCAACAGGCCAAAGCCCAGGCAGCAGGGAACATTGTAGGGAGCTACCAGATTTACTGGGAGGATGGACTCCTCTACAGTGAGCCCAAGGCACCTGGACATGGTTCATCCAGGGCCTTGGTGGTCCCTCAATGCTTTAGAACCTTTCTTTTGGAACTGGCTCATGAGATACCATTGGCAGGACACCTAGGACAGGACAAGACCTTTGCCCGGCTTGTCCCCCACTTTTAATGGCCTCGAATGAAAGTGGCGTCTGATACATATTGTCGGACGTGTGTGTCTTGCCAAGCCAGTGGGAAAACAGGGGTGAAGCTAAAAGCTCCCCTGGAACCACTACCTGTCGTTAGCACCCCCTTTGAGAGGGTGGGCATCGACATTGTAGGGCCATTGGATCCACCAACTTCAGCTGGTCACCGGTTCATCCTGGTTTTAGTGGATCATGCCACACGGTACCCAGAGGCAATTCCTCTGAGGACCATCACTGCACCCGAAGTGGCAAGGGCCCTGATGGGGATCTTCACCCGAGTGGGTTTCCCCAAGGAGGTTGTGTCCGACAGGGGGACTAACTTCCTTTCAGCATATATGCGGGCTATGTGGAAGGAGTGCGGTGTTACCTATCGGTTTACCACCCCTTACCACCCACAAACCAATGGTCTTGTGGAAAGGTTTAATAAAACCTTGAAAGGCATGATAAGAAGTCTGCCTGAGAGCCTGCGGAGGAGATGGGACGTCCTCCTACCCTGTCTCTTGTTTTCCTACAGGGAAGTGCCACAGAAGGGAGTGGGCTTCAGCCCCTTCGAACTTTTGTACGAGAACGCTGTACGGGGTCCTCTCAGCCTGGTGAAAGATGGATGGGAAAAGACTCCCAGGAAGCTTCCCCAGGATGTGGTGAGCTACATGCTGGCCTTCCGGAGCCAAATGGCTAAGTTGTGGAAGCAAGCTTCTGACAACTTGGAGGCCAGCCAAGCAGTGATGAAGGAGTGGTATGACCACAACGCTCACCCAGTGGAACTGGAGCCTGGACAAAAAGTGTGGGTGATGGAACCTGGAGAGCTTAATGCCCTCCAGGATCGTTGGACAGGCCCCTTTGAGGTATTGGAGAAAAAGGGTAAAGCCACCTACTTGGTGGATCTTAAGACCCCGAGGCAGCCCCACCGGGTGCTGCATGCCAATCGCCTCAAGCCACACCATGAGAGTCCCGAGGTTGTCTTAATGATGGTGACCGATGGAGCAGAGGAAGAGGAAAGCGAACCTCTCCCTGACCTTCTCTCGTCTCAAGAAAAGGATGGGTCGGTGGAGGGAGTGATTCTCTCACCATCCCTGACTCCTGAACAGCAGAGAGATTGCCACCAGATCCTGGAGCAATTCTCTTCTCTGTTCTCCCTTGTCCCGGGTAGGACCCACCTGTGTACCCATGACGTGGACACAGGAGACAGCCCACCTGTGAAGTCTAAGATCTACCGGCTGTCAGACAAGGTGAAGGCCAGCATCAAGGGTGAAGTCGCTAAGATGCTGGAGCTAGGAGTAATTGAACCTTCTAGTAGCACTTGGTCTAGTCCGGTGGTTTTGGTACCAAAAGCTGCCCCACCAGGCACCACCCCTGAATTGAGATTCTGTGTGGACTACCGAGGATTAAATTCGGTAACTAAGACAGATGCTCATCCCATCCCTAGGGCGGATGAACTTATTGACCGGCTGGGAGCTGCCCAATACTTAAGTACCTTTGACCTAACTTCAGGGTACTGGCAGATTTCCCTTACTGAGGGGGCGAAGGAAAGGTCAGCCTTCTCTACACCTCAGGGACACTACTAGTTCTGTGTGATGCCCTTTGGGCTCAAGAACGCCCCTGCCACTTTTCAGAGGCTGGTGAACAAGGTCCTTTCTGGTATGGAAGCTTTTTCTGCTGCTTACCTGGATGACATTGCTGTCTTCAGCAGCAGCTGGGAGGACCATTTGCAACACTTGCAAGCTGTTCTTCATGCCCTGCAACAGGCTGGCTTGACAATCAAGGCCAGCAAGTGTCAGACCGGGCAGGGGTCGGTGGTGTACCTAGGTCACTTGGTGGGCAGAGGGTCGGTGCAGCCCCTCCAGGCAAAGATTGAGGCTATCATAGCCTGGGAGCCCCCCAAGACTCAAACTGAGGTCCGAGCCTTCCTGGGCCTCACTGGATACTGCCGTCACTTTGTGAAGGGGTATGGCACCATTGTGGCACCCCTCACTGAACTTACTTCCAAGAAACAACCCCGACGGGTAGTCTGGACGGAGGCTTGCCAGCGAGCCTTCATGACCTTGAAGCAAGCATTGTGTACCGCTCCAATACTCAAGGCCCCTGATTTTGCTAGAGAATTAATTGTCCAAACAGATGCGTCAGAACATGGCATTGGGGCAGTGTTATCGCAGCTAAATGATGAGGGCTTGGATCAACCCGTGGTTTTCCTGTCTAGGAGACTACTCCCCAGGGAACAGAGGTGGAGTACCATTGAGCGAGAAGCCTTTGCGGTGGTTTGGGCTCTGAAGAAGCTGCGGCCATACTTGTTTGGCTCGCACTTCCTGGTTCAGACTGACCACCGCCCCCTTCGTTGGCTAATGCAAATGAAGGGGGAGAATCCCAAGTTGTTAAGGTGGTCCATCTCCCTACAGGGAATGGACTTTCGGGTGGAACATCGGCCTGGATTGGACCATGCCAACGCAGACGGTCTATCCAGGTATTTCCGCCTTAGTGATGAGAACTCCCAAGGGATTGGGTAGCTCTCCCCACTTTCAGCTGGGGGGGATGCGTGTTAGACCTGTCTGCATCTGGGGGTGTTCTAACCATCATTATTTATTTTTGTCCCCCTTAGCCTCCCAGTGTTACTATTTTTATTTTTATATATCCACCAGGATTTTTCAGTGCTGTCAGGGGGCCAGGTGTTCCTTGACTATGACGCCATTTTCCCCTCATATTCTGTGAGGCCTAGTTATACTCCTGGAAAATCTAGGGACACTCATGGACCTAAAATGGTGTCCACCAACTGCCATAACGGACATTCCAGGAGAACAGACCCATAGACTAACATGAGGAAGGTTCCAGAAACATCTAGTGGCTTCCAGAGGTCTCAGGCCACTCTATAAAAGGCCAGTGACCAGCAGCCATTTTGTGCAGTCTCAGGAGTGACCAGTGAGGAGAGAGGCGACTTGTGGAGGAGGATTGCGCACCAGTGGTGACCAGATCGACCTGTGGGCCGGCTGTCGCGTTCTTGGGAAGTGCCCCCTTTCAGGCTGACCAAACCCCACTGTCACGTCATTCATAAAACGTGACCAGAGACTTTGTGACCAGATTGTAAAGTACCGGGTCGTGTTGTAAGAAGACCCTCATAAACTGCAACAAAGCGACCCTTGCGTGTGACCTGCACATCTGCCCTGAAGGCTGTGGGCAGATCAGGTGGACGTTGGACTAGAGCCGTGCGGAATTGCTGAGGAGTGAGGACAGTCCCATTCACCCCACTCGAGATCAGCCCTCATGCTGTGGAAACAGGCGGTGAAATCGGCGAAGGCTCTTACCTGTGTGAAGCGCCGTCACCAAACCTGACCCACACGCGAGTGAAGTGCCCAGCTGTCCCGTGTGTTTACAGGAGGAGTCGTCGTTAGAGGTGAGGCGAAGTCCGGATCCAGGAGGAAGGACCCGGCGCGTCAGAGGAGGTGTGCCTGAGGCGGAGTCCGGAGCCAGGAGGAAGGATCGGCGCGTCAGAGGAGGTGCGCCCGAGGCGGAGCTTCGCCTGAGGTAAAGCGGAAGGAGGCAGAAGCGCCGCCACGGTCCCGCTGGAGGAGCGTCCCCGACTGAAGTAAGCCCTTCCCGTCTTCCCCGCCCAGACGCCGACTTCTACGGAGGCCCCGCCGTCTGCGTCCGGAGAGAACAACCGAGCACAAGGACATCTCAAGCTGAGTTGCCGTCAGACCAAGTAAGCGGGGGAGAAGCGAAGGGGAAGTGGGAGGCGGCAGTGCCGGCTGGCCAAGATCCCTGAAGCGGCAGAATTAGGAGAACTAGTTAACTAACTGAGGACCCGCCACGAATAATTACACATGGAACTTGTCTATTAACCCTCCCAGTTCAGTGGAACTGCTATCACCACGCTAATAACTGAGGGGAAGCAATGTAAAGAGAAAACGGAGCATTTAGCTCATGTGCCTGGCATAGGAGTGTTTCAAGTTGGGCCATAGGTTGCCAGTAACGAACAGAGTTCAGTCACAACAACCTCCCAGGCAGTTGAACATACAGAGTCCGTTCAATTACAGGAAAGGTGTAGCCATAGCGTAGGAAAAGGGAAGCCTTATTAATTTTCCTTGTCTTCTTTTAGTCATCTAGCTGGTTGCATTAACTGTGAGGAACGCTGCTGGGGGTAGAATCCTGTTGAGCTGCTCAGGAAGCTGAGAGGAGAGGGGTAATGTACATGCCAGGTTTATGTAAAATAGCACTTTGAACTTATATAGTGAATTTTCCCTTCTGTAACATCTAAGTGAAGAAGCATTCTGTGAAATTGATAGTAACTTACCTCAAATGTGATGTACCTTTGATTCATTTGCACTGATTGAGAAAAGTATTGGATTTGATGTGATATATATGAAAACTGTGCTGAACTATATGTGTACTGCCTTTGCCTAAAGCAAGAACAAAAGAGAATTTTTTATAAAAGGTACTGGTATTTTTCTAAACTGGTGTAGCGTCTTTTATTTTTAGTGGTCAGTCATTGAGTTACTGTGAGTGGGTCCTGTAAGCACTTAACCAACGCCTTGGAGTTTAGCTGTTCCCCCTACTGTGCCAGGCTACCCTATGTAGTCTAGGATACCCTAGGTCTAACAGTCATCAATTGAAGAAATATTCTGAGGGAATCACTGTGTGGAACAAAATGGCTGCCCAGCAGGAAGAAAAGAGCAAATATGCCATTGGGGAGCTGGAGAATAAAGGCATACTTCGAAAAACACCATCCTATCAAAATATGCTGCCCAGCTCCAATCTCTATGTCTCTCATGTTAGATAAAGTCTATTGGGCAAGTGAGGATTGAATAGCGGCAAAACGGCAAGAAAACAGCAATCAAACCAGCGGCCGCGCATAAAAACAAAATGGCGGTCGCGGTAAAACGAAGCCACGTTTTTACTTACTAAAGAAATTCCTTTGTAGCAAGGTGCTAAAGGATTAGCTAGTGAGACGAAAATGTGCCGCCAGCCCTCGCACACTCATTGCTGTCTCCGTCTGCATTGGAAACAGGTTGGTTCCGCAGCTGTCACTCAGCGCCTCCGTGAGCCTCACCCGTTAGCTGGGATGTACCATGTTACAACGCATACCATTACAACTACCTACCGTTACAACGCGACCATTACAACGCATACCATTACAACGCATAGCGCTTTGGGGTGCTGGATAGTGGTAAGTATAATTTACTATTCTAACTCCAGTCCCCGTGGACCCTAGGGAAGGTGTTGGATAGTAAATTATACTTATTCCCTATCCTAGAGCGCCCCCCAGCGCAATGCGTTGTAATGGTATGCGTTGTAAAAGTCACGTTGTAACAGTAGTGCGTTGTAACAAATGCGTTGTAACAGGTGTATACCGTTAGCTGCCATCCACCTCAGGCGCCAAGCCACGCCCCCATACCTGGCACTCTTTAACCTGGAGATATATCCATTCTTCTTGACTGCTTTACTTGTAAACTTTCCAAAGTGCTGTACTTTATTTCTCTCTTGACTTGTTGCTGATTTCTTTCTTGTCCCTTAACAACTCACTGGCATTGAGGATTAATTTGTTGCTTGAGTTCTAACTGGTCAAGCTCATTGGTGAAGCTTAAGATTTCATTTTCCTTTTCATTTCTAAAGTACAGGGGATGGCACATATTGCATTGGTCATTTTACCAACTATCCAAGCCTCCAAATGGGCCTCTTTTTCACTCATCAGCAATATTTGGAAGTAAATTAAAACACTACTATTGAGATTTCCTTCAGATGGCAGAAAAGTGTGAAACATGGAAGCAGAACATAGGTTTGTGGTGTCCTGGAACGCACTAGATGTGCCATTCTAAAGTTTTAGTAAGCTATCTCACCATAGCGCTGTCAATGAGCATCAACCAGCCATGATCCAAGCTGGATTCAGTCTAAGGAACTTATGTGGCATTTTTGTCTAAGGTCTTGAGTTGCTCTTGAAGGGTAGGTGCTGATTTGGCTATATCAGCAATGAACATGAATCAGATGACTACTGATTATTAGAACATTGGAATGTTGGGAGCTCCATTGAAAACAATGGAGTGCTCTCGGCTTATAATGGCTGGTATAAGCCTGGAGCTCCAACATTCCAATGCTTCTTTGTTCACAGCTCTGGCTGTGAACAAAGGCTTCAGAGCCCCTCACGCTCCCATAAGGCTTTGTTCTTTTTTGTTAGAACATTTTGCCCTCTAGTGGCAGAATGTTCTAATAGCCTTATAGCCCTTCGTAGCTGGGCTATACCGGCTATTAAAGTCCCTCTCCGCTGGAGAGGGCATTTAATAGCCGGTATAGCCCTCTACGGCGGGCTATAAAGCTATAGTAATGTCTAGGATTTCAATGTTCCACTTATTTCTATTCCAACCATCTTGAGCTGACCTCTGGCATTGCAATATGCCCCATTTTTAGAAATCCAATTTATGATTCCATCATCTTTGATCCTAAATGCACCATTTACTGTCAGATCAATCTGCTTGAACTGAATGGAAGCCACATAAGTCACTCTCTTTTATCAATGTTATAAATATGCACCACCCCCTCTGGCAATTGCTTTGTTATGTGTTCGCTCCTGTTGCCAGTTGGTAGCTATGTTAAGACCTGTCCCAATGTTAGAAACATGTGTACAATGAACTAGATAAGAAAACATTCTGTATGTTTCTACAACAGACTGTGTAAAGTGCAAAATTGCCTACCGGCCTTAGCACTATTCCCTCCAAGCATTTTTCATGCCTAGGTATTACTGGCTTATGGATGCACCATTGCAACTGTCTTTTCAATACATTGTTTGCTGCCCTTTCTGTGATAAACATGCTCTGTTATTTAAGCATTTAAATAAAGTAAACAAAACATAGGGCATGGTTTAGATTCAGCAGATTAGTTACTCCATCGCAATGGTGACTGATATCCAGTCCGCCGAAATAAAAAATCCATAATATCTTATAGGGTTTATATTTCAGCGGACGGGATATCCGTCACTGTTGTGTTGAGTAACTCGTCCACTGAAATCTAAATCAGGCCCTTAGTCTTTAAAATGTATGTCATTTTATGTTGTAGACAATTCATACAGTACTGTTTCCATCATTTTGTTTAGGTACTGCTTAGATAATGATAGCTTCACCAGGTGATTGGTCAAAAATAATGGTTCTCCCATGGAGATATATAGGCTGGGAGGGCCTCAACCCCAACCCTTGCTTGTGAGTTTACAGCCCTAATTGGATAATGCTCTTTTGCCCTTAGGGTTTGAGCATGGATATCGAGCCACCAATATGCCAGGGGTAGCAGACGTGACATCACACTCCCTTTTGGCCTTAATGACATCACAGGAATGAAATCATATGACCTTTGACCCACACATATTCCTAGGAGGTGATATCAAATGACCTTAACACTTATGACAACACAATAACTGACATCAGTAAAGTTGCTTAACTACTTAACCACAGCGCAAATTCCGCTGCGGGTGTTCTTTTAAGGTGGCAGGGCAGCGTCGGCCAACGGACGTGCGCAGCACTACCGAGGTAGTGCTCGAGGCAGTCGTTGGCCGACACACAACTGGTTAATAACTGCATGATAAATATAAAAATACAGCACAGACAAATGTCTATTTTCCATACCACCTCTATTTGGGTGCTGATATGATCTTTGATAGTGGTAAAAAATAATACTTGCTGAAGTTGTGCCAGACCTCCTCCCTTGCATGTGCCGGTGGTTATCACTCTGAGAAAATATTTTTAAAAGTGGGTTTCAATGGTGCATTTTAAAGCACGTTTTTCAGTTAATTTTGCTAAATTGCCATCATCTCTGAAAGGGCACTTAATAACTATTCAGTCCCTTTGATTGTCTGCCAAATCAATTGACTCCATTTATTTAAGATGTGCTATGGGCCTCCTCATGGAAAAAAAAACAGATTACCTCCATTGAGCATTGAGCCAAGATCAGCATATTGTCAAGCCCCTCTCTCTCCCTAGATGCAAAAAATGACAGTGCCAGAATTCTGCCATTAATGCTGTCCAAATTGAAGGGGTTAACTGTTTGTCAAAAACTATGTCTTGCATTTCAGGACCAGTATTTGGTCACAGCTGCACCCCTCCCATATGTCGCAGGTGCCTTCCCTTATTCCTGGTATTATCTCCCGCCTGCAAGCACCCGCAATAATTACCTCCAGTATGCCAGAACCAGTATTTTGCCATGGGCCCCATTAGGCCATGAATTACCTCCAGCATTCCAATTCATTCCTAGCCTAACCTATGCAGATGACCTATTTCTTCTAGCCACTGTGCCCATAGGCTTACAGAGATTACTAACCAATTGAAACAACTATTCATAAGTCATACCAAAACTAATATTATAGTTTTCTCAAACTCACAGATATCATAGACATGGAAAATATATAACATCAAAGTCGACTGAGTAAGGCATTACAACAATCTAGGCATGGTTATTATCACTGATTGAAAGGAATAACCCTTTTCAAAAACCCTGTCAAATGCCAAAATGCATCTGCTGGATTGAAACTATTTGGTACAACATAAGTGGTGAATCTATTTCATGGGATTTTATTACCTCGGTCAAAAAACATAGACTCAATGATGGGATCAGGAGCACCAGGGTTTTCCAGACACCTACTCCACAGCCTGGACATCTTTTATACGAACTGTGTTGGGCAGATGCTGAACCTTTGGCAGTCAACTTCAGATCACAGAATATGGCTAGAACTAAATTTAACAGTGTTGTAAATGGTAATACGATCTCACGAACAGGTACTTCAGGAAACCGCTTTATTGCAGCACAGAACAGGTAGGACCATCCCTCATCTGACCAGAGCTCCAACTGCCAACAGGGCGAAGGAGAACTCCAGAACTCGGAACACCCACAGTAATCTAGAGTGCCAGCCCAAGAGGAGAGCTAAGCACTGTACAACAAACAGCCATTTCAGTGACTCTTAAGACAAGCCATCTGGCCTACCTCAAATCATGCAGCAGACTTGCACCAGGCACTCATAAACTGCGCCTGTTTAAATGCTGGGAAAAGACATGCGCCAAACCTTTTTTTGGCTCGATAAAGACCAGATTAAGTAACTGTTACCTAAATGTAACCTAGGCACATGGGAATCGTTGTCTAGTTTGCCAAACACTGAATGGAATCTACAGTTAAAACAAATTGCCAGGCTCTGGTCACTGGATTCGGATCTCCACCAGACAAACCTGAATCAAGTATCAAATCATCTCAATTCAGCATCTTTAGAGAATAGGCTACCACCAATCAATCAATCAACCAACGGCCACTTATAGAACGCACAGCTACCTCGGAAGAGAACCATCCTCACCAGAAGCCTGCCCAATACAGGACTTTTTCATTTCCGTCTACTGTGCGTTTCTGAATGTAAAGGTGTTTGGATTCCAATCTCGAGCCAAAGCTGCCAGTGTGACCTGTGTGCGTCAAGCCTGGAGACTTTAAACCACATAACGTGAATCTGTCCACCCCTTTAGACCTGCGATTGAAACATCTGTGGCCAGTCTGCAGCGAGCAATCAGCAGGATATTGAATCGGCCGCGCACTCTGCTTTTCCTGCAAAAGCAATTGTATGTCAGCAGTTTAATGAAATAATGGACAGGGGTGAGGAAGAGACTAAACCGCTGCTCTAATTGGCTTTAAAACCAATTAACTGTTAAAGGACATTGTCCTCGAGCACAGGAAAGTTAATTTGTTCCAGCTGTATGTGGTCACAATCTTATTATTTTTACAATTATTGTAACTTGATTTTAATCATATACAATAAAAACACTTACTGGCTCGCCCCATACATTGATCTCTCAGAAGGGGGCTCTCGTGAAGCACCTCTACAGTGATCTGCATCATGCTCTTGCACTGACACCTCAACAATGAAAGCATAGCTTAAATTCGTAGCGGCACAGCGAGATCAGCAGAAAACTGTGCGCCCCCAGGTTGAATCCTAAAAGACCTACATGGCACGTATAAGTCAGAGGCTCCGGTACAAATAAAGCAGCTTAGGGAAGGGAGCTGAGATGGGGAGGGAAATAAAGAGGGGGAGGAAGTATGAGAAAACGATGAGTGTCACTCTGTCTCCTGTAAGTTATAGGTTCTAAATCTATTCCTGGCAGTGTAACATGT
Source organism: Lissotriton vulgaris (assembly GCF_964263255.1). Taxonomy (NCBI): domain Eukaryota; kingdom Metazoa; phylum Chordata; class Amphibia; order Caudata; family Salamandridae; genus Lissotriton; species Lissotriton vulgaris. The sequence goes on from NC_141693.1 coordinate 881,237,478, forward strand.
CTGCTTAATCCTGCTTCAGGAAATATGTTTGTGCAGCCTCAAGGTCACACTTTCCAATGCCAACAAATTAAGCACTGGAGTTAAAAGTGCCTGCTGCCGAAACTTTCGCAGCAGTTTTCAGGGCCTTCCAAATACATCAGATACATGTTCCTGCTGCTGAGATGTGTGTTTGTACCCTGTAAACCATTGGTAGCACCGCGATTAGAGAAATATATATATATTTATTATAATACAAGCTGAAGCTGTACCTTAATGGGTAGAGGAGAGAGTAACACATCAGCGAACAGCCAGTTAAATATCTGAAGTGAGTAGCCAATAGTAGCAATGTGTATGAACTCTGGGCAGCGTTTGTACTTTCACTTGCACTCCCACTAGAATGACTTCAGACACATTGTATGAATTAACACTTGCCTTGCAATACATACCAACTGGTAGGAAACTAGATCTTGGTCCAAATAGGGTGCTTTTTGTGATTTAGTGTGAATTGGTTCAGTAGTTTTTAAGAGGTTGAGGTTGACAAATATTTTTATATCTGGACAGTTGGTCACACCTGTTCTACTAGACCCAGAGGCCTTTTTTTCCTTTGGGCTACCATGCTCCCTTGGGAATGAGGATCTCGCTGGAGAAAGTGCTCTGATTGTCTGGCTGCACAATCAAAACAAATGTTGCGGCAGCCGTTGCAGAACTCCAAGAACTTAGTCCGCTGTTCTGAAAAACAATATAAAAACAATGTAAGGGGGTGGCTTCCCAGGGCCAAAACCAAAAACATATACATATTTGTATATACATATTTCTTTACCACTATTCCACAGTACACCCAGGTGGGCCAGTGAGTCAAAACATAATGTATTATTTGGAGAGTGAAGAATGCATGGCCCCCCCATCCCTGAGTCGATTTCGGTCCCAAGTTTTGTGAAGGGTATGGAGTTGTGCGGCCCTCCTGCATAAGCCTCGTAGTGCCCCGTGGACCCCCATCCCCTGGCACTGCTATATTTTAAAAGGGAAGACGGGTGTGCAGCCCCTTTCCCAGAGCCTCATAAGGCACGGGAGACCCCATCCCCCAGGGCCGCTAAACTAAAAAAAGTGGAGGGGTGGGTAATACCCATCCCTTACCCTCTTAAGGCCCCCGGGGCTGACTCCAATTATGTATCCCTGGGAGAAAGTGAGTAGGGATAACATTTGCACTCCCACCCGGCAGGATCTGCAAAAATGCATCACCCCAGGTGGGAGCACATGTTTTTTCCCTTCTTGTGCTCCTGCCATCAGGGAAACAGAGATTGCTGTTTCCCAAAGGAAGCAGATTAAAAGACTTGCTCCTGCCAGATTGGAGCAATTCAGGCTCGCACTGCACCTAGGATGGGTGCATGCAGGGGAGCCAGTGGGGCCATGGTGGCCCTGGGGTTCCCCCTGCGGCCCCAACATTGTGTCTTGTGGTGGATTGAGTCCCTGGGGCCAGTATTGGCTCAGGGAGGGGCTCGCGCTCTCCCCTCCCTTAAAAAAGAAAATGGCCCAAGGGGATGGCGTCTTCAAGGCCTGTTCATTCAGCTGTATTCATCCAAGGGATTTTGGATATCAGACTCCGTGCCCAACCATACGCTGTTTAGAGACTGTGTGCAGCGGGGCTTGGGCGCAAGAACTGTCTTATGGCCAACCCCACGCTGCGCATGGCCAAGGCTGTGCACGGCATAGAACTGCATGCCTGCGGGCAGATGAAATTAGGCCCTGCAGTCAACCCCATGCCGTGCATGGCTGAGGGGTTCCTTTTAGGCCCTGAGGCCTTTAACTCATGCCCTAAAGTAATCATGACTATGGCCCTACCCATGCACTGCTTATTACCCCACATATTACAACTCTCCAGACATGATTTATGACATCCTTGATAACATGACTGAAACATTTGAAATAACAAACACCATGCACATATAGAAAACTTTGCGCGTCCCCTTAGCACTACATCAGGTACGCAAGGAGGTCTATCCTTCACAAGTACCAGATTAACTAAGAGATGTAAACCCATATAAAAAGAACATTGTGATATAAGAACACTGTCTCAACAATTGGCTAGAACAATATCAACCCCAGTGGAAAATCTGCATATACATGCAGGCAAGTGATAAATGCTCCCCTCACTAGGATGGCCATACTAACCACTGCGGTTCTCCTAATTTCACTTACCGCAACAAGTAGGCATCAGGTTACCTCCTCAAACTCCTGTGTTCACATTCAAACTCCCTGCTAGGCGACCTCTCTACTTATCAGCTCCCTGTTTGGCCATCGAAACAGGACTTCCCTCGTGTGTCGGATATACCAGAAAGTAAGTATTGGCTGAGCACACTAACCAGTGGAATTTTGATTACCTATTCTTAATTTGGAGTACATTGATGAGTGCACAGGTTTTTTTCTAATTGTGAACATTTCAAATGGCACAATTAATGACAAGACTGTACATGGCAGGGGCGCAAGTTACAGTTACTTTAGTGCACCAGTTATAGTTACTTTGGATAACTTTTGAACTTCAGTGGTTTTGTTCGTTTAAAACAGTATGTTTTAACTGACATTTCATCTAACTAAGATGTCCCATAACCTTTGGTTTTCTCAGTGAATTTCTAAAGTTCTAAAGTTTTTTTAATGTTAAGTAAGTTATATAATACAAAATTTGATTAGTTATAGTTAGGAAAACTTCATTTATTATGTCTATTTAAAAAAGCAACTTAAATTACACAAACATTTGAAGTTCAAAAGTTATAATTATAACTTAAAGTTATCAATTGCGCCCAAAAGTTACTACAACATATGCACCTCCACACACAGTGTTGTGAACTCACTGACCAGTCTACATGCATTAATTTGAACTTAGCCCTCTACCTTGCACAGTGTTCTCTTAAGTTATGTAATTTGAAATGTTATGAGTGTTGTTATGAATGCCATGATTTAACAAGCTAAAAGTTATGTAACACGAAAGAATAAGCAGTGCATGGAGAAGCAGCGAGTTCCTGGGCCTGATTAAGGTCTGGCGGTCTCCAGACTCGCTGTGCCGCAGCAGTGGCGGTCCGCCTCCCGCTGTATCATGACTTACAAAGTGGTGCCGGTGGTGGACTGTGGGCTACATCTGGAAACTGCTGTTCCCTGGCAGTGGCACTGCTTCGCAACAACGCAATTTGCTGAGCGGGGGCTGATGCAGACCCACTTAGCAAATTATGTGTTCGTCCACCACCAGCATTTCATGGTGGGAGTCACACCATTATAGGGCTGGTGGTGAAGAAACATAAATGCCCTGCAGGGCCCCCATGGCCAACCCACCATGGGGTACAATATGTGCCCCCCTGCTTGTACCCCCACAATTTCCAGCACGGCATGGAAGTCAACCAGACATCACGTTCTGGAATTCTATGGCCGTTACAATTTTGGTGTCTGTTTTAAAGGCACTGCCATGGGAATTTGATACTCTTTTCCGAATGCATCACCAGCAGCCATCCGTAGCCTGATCCTACCTGGAGCCTCCTTTTATCAGATAAATCCTTTACTGTGCATGCCTATTCAGCTACATATTTGGAACACTATCGCATATCTACACTTGTTCCAGTTTCTTCGTTGAATCTCTTCCATCGCAAGAGGCTTTCCAGAATATCATATTACTGATTTTAACATTTAGTGGGACCAGGTCGCTTTTCAAATACACCTACACGAGGCTTGTTTGATAACCAGACATCCAACCTTTTTGTGATATCGTTGATTTTCAAATTAAGAAGACATCGCTGCACATTCGGTGCATCGCATTTTTATCAGCCATTTATTAGAATCAAGAACATCCACCAACTATGGAGTTGCAGGTTTTAATCACTAGGAACTAATCACATTGAAACGGGATCTATAATTGTGTGGCTTTCCTGAAGAAGGCGTTGTATACGCCGAAACGTGCGGCGAATTAATAAAGATATTGCCACTTTTTAACCCTTTATTTATCCATATTGATTAAATGTGATGTGTTACATATTGTGTTTCATTATTTACATGTTTTGTAATAATATAATTTGTTTAGATAATATGAGAAGAAATTATTAAAATGGTAACAACTTTGAATATATTTTTTTTGTCTTCCTTGGTTTTCTTAATGTTATAGATACTGTGTATATTTGCTTTATTGACATTGCCTAGAAGTTTTTGTCACTACCATTAAGTTCCTGTCCTAGGAATTGAACTATCCAATGTTCAGAAGGTCCTTGTTTTTTCTCATTGGACTGGAATTGGAAAGGCCATAAGACCTCCGACCAAATTACAAAATGTGCATTTCCAACTCGTAATACGGTCAGCGGTCCTTGGGCAACCTTGCATGGGTTTGGCGCAGCAGAGGCAGCCGTGCACCCGCTCCGCTGTGCCAAACTCGTAATCAGGCCCTTTGTTAAAGTTAACTCTTTGAAAGCCTAACTATAACTACAGAGTGCATATATATATATATAGTGGCCAGAGCTTCATGAGCAAGAGCTTCTGCTCTAACTTTCATGTTCCCAAGGGATTGGATCGCTTTGGCACCTGCATTCCAAGCCAACATGGTACTGTTGCGAGATATCAGTCTGTGAACGCACAGGGAGACCAACTGACTGCAGTGAAGACTTCGGTACCTCAGGACTTGATATAATGCGGTAAGGCGTTTGCAGACCCAGGAGAAGAATTCATTTTAGCAGTGACATCAGGACAATTTATTTTGCACAAATTCATGTTGTTAAATTCATCCAGCACTCACTACGAGATTTATGAGTTACCTGAAAATGTTTTCCCCTTCAGCCGGGATGGTGCAGTCTGGGAACCGCAGTCCATCAGGTAGGACTGCAGTGACATTTCATGTAAATGTAACTCAGCTGGGCTTCAACCAATGGGAGCGTGATTAACATTTTAACAACTGACCGATGCAAACTACTGTTGAATGGCATATGAATAAGGCAGTTTGCCGAAACGCGTCATACCGACAGTGCTTAAATAAATGCATTCTTCTGGGAATCCACGCTGTGTCCCTCGATTTCTGACATGAAGAGGAATCTTTTGGTGGATATTTTGCGCGTTAGCCCCTGACGCGCATGGGGGACCCGCCTGTAAAGTGGCCAGAGCTTCATGGGCAAGTGCTTCTGCTCTAACTTTCATGTTCCCAAGGGATTGGATCGCTTTGGCACCTGCATTCCAAGCCAACATGGTACTGCTGTGAGATATCAGCCTGTGAACTCACAGGGAGACCAACTGACTGCAGTAAAGTCTTTGGTACCGCAGGACTTGTTATAATGTGGTAAGGCGTTGGGGACCCAGGAGAAGAATTGATTTTAGCAGTGACATCAGGACAATTTATTTTGCACACATTCACGTTTTTAAATTCATCCAGCACTCACTACGAGATTTCATGAGTTACATGAAAACATTTTCCCTTCAGCCGGGATGGTGCAGTCTGGGAACCGCAGTCCGTCAAGTAGGACTGCAGAGACGTTTCATGTCAATGTAACTCAGCTGGGCTTCCACCAATGGGAGTGTGATTAACATTTTAACAACGGACCGATGCAAATTACTGCTGAATGGCATATGAATAAGGCAGTTTTCCAAAACGCGTCATGCCGACAGTGCTTAAATAAATGCATTCTTCTGGGAATCCCCGCTGTGTCCCTCCGGTTTCTGACACGAAGAGGAATCTTTTGGTGGATATTTTGCGCATTAGCCCCTGACGCGCATGGGGATCCCGCCTGTAAAGTGGCCAGAGCTTCATGGGCAAGGGCAAGGGCTTCTGCTCTAACTTTCATGTTCCCAAGGGATCAATTCGCTTTGGCACCTGCATTCCAAGCCAACATGGTACTGATGCGAGATATCAGTCTGTGAACGCACAGGGAGACCAACTGACTGCAGTTAAGTCTTCGGTACCGCAGGACTTGATATAATGCGGTACGGTGTTGGGGACCCAGGAGAAGAATTAATTTCAGCAGTGACATCAGGACAATTTATTTTGCACACATTCACGTTGTTAAATTCATCCAGCACTCACTACGAGATTTAATGAGTTACCTGAAAACGTTTTCCCCTTCAGCCGGGATGGTGCAGTCTTGGAACTGCAGTCCGTCGAGTAGGACTGCAGTGACGTTTCATGTAAATATAACTCAGCTGGGCTTCCACCAATGGGAGCGTGATTAACATTTTAACAACGGACCGATGCAAACTACTGTTGAATGGCATATAAATAAGGCAGTTTGCCGAAACGTGTCATGCCGACAGTGCTTAAATAAATGCATTCTTCTAGGAATCCGCGCTGTGTCCCTCCGGTTTCTGACATGAAGAGGAATCTTTTGGTGGATATTTATTGGATATATATATATGTACATATATGTGCAGAAACTCCAAGTTGCCACCTCCAATCTCAAAGAACCGGCAAAGTAGGAGACAGACCACAGGCTTCAGGTAACTGATTTTATTTGCAGGTTTTTCTAGTGCAACCGACCATGACGCGTTTCGGGCTATGCAGCCCTTGTTCACATGCAAGGAGTAGCTAAATTAGGTGATATTTAAAGTGCAGTTTGCTTCGCCCTCTGGCTGCCTCCCACAGGGTCACGTGGTTAATTAACATAAACAACAGACTTGATGCGCCCGAGTTCATAATTAAACAACATGATTTGGTGAAATTGTGCATATTTGTTGATAGTAATTTCATATGCATTAACCACAGTAGAAATTATTAGAGATTAAGGTACATATCAGTACATACTCTGCATGAATGCATTTATGAGATATAGACATCATTTTATATAATTTAACATGGAGTTCAAACCATCAAGTGAGAGAAAAATAACCGGGTAAATCCGTTATATCACCATGGATAGGGATAAACAACATTAATAACTGGAATGGTGTCCTTTCTAATAATTTCAAACAGACCTCTGTACACTTACATGGAGGATTGGGCGGCTGGATGTGCAAATGAGCAAAAAAAAGTGCTACAGTGTCAAACACCTAAAGCTAAGACAACCTTGTCTAGTGTGCAAAGAGGCTAAATCTAAAGTGCAAATATTCACATCACAAAAGTGATAAAATTCATGATATATATGTTAATGTTAGTAAAGAATGCATGTAAAAACGTTACCAGTAATAGAAATATGTGCAAAGCCATATTATATAGTAAAAGGTAAGTATAAAATGCTATTCTAAAAACAATAATTCATCATGATTTTACAAGTGAGGAATCGATATAGTGATTAAATATACAGTGATAAAAATAGAAGTATAAAAGGGAAGGGAAGCCACAGATGTACAATGGCCGAAGGCCAGAGATACACTAAGGAAGGGGGTATACTAAAATCTAATAAATAACAGGGAACCTGACTATCTATTGTGCATCATAAATAGTAAAGGTTTATCCCTTCTTGTAATCCAAAGAAGCGTGGGTGGGCAACAGGGAACCTGACTGCCCGCCCAACTAGAGATACATCATGATGAATCAGACATTTAATGACTGTACTGAATGAATTTCATGCAGATATAATGTAAGGCTCCAATGTCCATGAAGGGCACACATGAGTGAATCAGCCATGAATAGAAACAAGAATCAAGATAACGACAACAACAACAGTAAGCTCTATAAGAAGTTGTGTATATCCTCAGTATTATTGAGCCCGTTGGGCCACTTACTATCGAACTGAAGAATGAAACGTGTTTCTAGCTGTCTCAGTAGCAACTCTCTGTTGCCTCCTCTACGCAAAGGAGGTACCGACCCCACTACATAGTACCTTAAACACTGCAGATCTTGATTGTGTTTTAGCGCAAAATGGTGCGCCACTGGGTAGGCCGGATCGTTATGAAGTATAGCTCTGAGGTGTTGGAGAATTCTGACGTGCACCTGGGCTTTAGTACTACCAATGTAGTTTAGTCCACAGGTGCACGTCAGAACGTGGACTGCAAAGTCAGTTTTGCAATCATGGTTGCCCTTGATAGGAGTCTCAATCATGCTAAAGGGTGTGCGATAATGAGTCATGTTTACACCAAATTTGCATGCCCTACAGTGTGTGCATTTATGAAATCCTGCTTTAGTTTTTAGCCATGTGCCCTTTGATTTCAGCTCAGGACTGTTGATATCTAAAGAGGCTCCCATATTTCTAGCCCGTCGAAAGGTGACAGTAGGTGTACGGGGCAAAGTGGAATTAAGAATATTGTCAGTTAAGACTATCGGTCAATTTTTCCGAATAATCTTTTGGATGGCCTTTTCTTCACTGCTGTAAGCTGTGATAAATATAGGACAAGTAGTGCTTTTCAAAGCTGTATCAGCAATAGAATCAGTGTCACTGGAATCAACATCCGTTTGTGGCAAAAGGCTCTCCTTGCTTCTCAACCTTGCTTTAGCCAAAGCTTGGTTAAAAGTGCGATCAGAGTAGCCTCGGTCTTTTAGCCGGGCCTTTAGTTCAGTAATGCAACTTTCAAATCAGTGGTAGAGCTACAGATACGTTTGATCCTTAGGATTTCTCCATAAGGAATACTAGATATGGTATGTTGTGGGTGGAGACTAGAGGCATGTAGTGTGGTATTGCCTGAAGTGGGTTTACGAAATAGGGTGGACTCTATTCTGTTAGCATTGATGTAGACCTTGACATCCAAAAATTCTATTTGGGTGGGACTAATATGCGAAGTAAAGTGCAGATTGAGGGAGTTGACATTAATTTCATCCACAAACAATTGAGCCTCCTCCGCACTGCCCTGCCAAAGAATAAAAATATCATCAATATATCTGAGATATTTGGCAATTTTTTCTCTTACCCACACTTCGTGCGTGACGGCGAGAACCCGCTCCTCCCACCAGCCTACGTGCAAGCACGCATAGCTGGGGGAGAAGCAGGATCCCATCGCCACGCCACGAAGTAGTCTCCACAAGTCCTTACCAAAAGCAAAATGGTTATTATTGAGACACCAGTTCATCAAATCAAGAATAACATTGTTGTGGGCATATAATTCCGCAGATCTTTTGCCTAGAAAGTGTTTAGTAGCCCTCAGTCCCTCTTCATGTCCGATACTCGTATACAGGGACTCAACGTCCAATGTCAGGAGTAGCATGTCTTCTTGCCATTCCAGATCCCTAATTTTCAACAAAAAGTCACTAGTGTCCTGTACATAGCTTGGTAATACAGTGACCAGGTCCTGAAGAAAATAGTCTATGTAGCGGCCTACATTCTCACCAGCACTGTCTATAGCCGAAATGATCGGACTTCCTGGGGTGGGAAAAGTTCCCTTATGTACTTTGGGAATCAGGTAGAGAACTGGCAGCACTGGAAATTCTTTCTTCATAAATTTAAATTATTCTTTAGAAATAAGCCTTTCCCGCCGGTATTTACTCAAAAGTTTTTCCAAAGTGACTTTAGCCTTAGTGTATTCTTTGTCGTTGCTTTTGATATAGCAAGAAGTATCATGCAGTTGCCTGAGGGCTTCTGTTATATAGTCTTTTTTGGCCCAAATTACCAAGTTGCCACCCTTGTCTGCTGTTTTTATTACTATGTCAGGATTGGTGCTGAGTTTTTTGACAAGAGCGATATATTCAGCTTGTTTGTGATTATAATGTTTTCGTTTGCGGTTACATGATTTGGTATATAACTGCTTCATTTCATTTACTATACAATCCTGGAAAGTATCTATGGCGTCTTTTGTCATTAAAGGAGTAAATTTGGACTTCTTTTTAAATGGTGTAAAACCTGCTCCTTTTTGAGTAATGTTGATTCTGGCAAGTCTAGTTTGGGTGTTATCTTCATTGTCCTGACACATAGGCTGTGAGTCAGTAGCTTGGCATAAGTCATTGAGAGTCAAGAAGGTGGGTGCATCTGCCGCTCTTACCTCAAGCACTCCGTCCGGAGTGCTAGAATCATCAGCGGGTAACTTATCTCCATCGGTTTTCAGTTTCTGTGTGGCAAAGAATTTCTGCAACTTGATTTTTCTGATGAACCGGTACACGTCAATGCGGGTTGCCGCATAATCAAAGGATTGTGCTGGGCAAAAATTAAGTCCTAGAGCTAGGAGTTGTTCTTCAGCTCTGCTTAAAGTAATGTTAGACAAGTTAATCACAGCATTATTTTGTCTTATTTCCTGCGTTGCCATGGAACTTTTGTTTTCTTTGTTTTCTCGTTTTTGTTTGGCTTGTTTCCTGCGTTCTCGTCTTTTTTGGTTTTTGCCTTTGCTGTTGATGTTTGGCTGTTTAAGCGTGGGCGCAGTGTCATCAGTCTTTCCGCCACTAAAAAATCGAGTTCCTCTTCCAGATTGAGGATAGGGTCTGCTTGCAGGTTTCTGTCATGTTCTTCACTCGTACCACTTGATATAGAAATCGTGTCTTCATTAGTTACTTCATCTTCATTGTCCGTCGGTTCTCCATGTGCTATTTGTGATGTTGCAGGTCCGGACTGCTTCTTGATATTGCTGCTGTATTGCTGTCTTTTAGCTACGCTATACTTGCGTGCAAAAGTAAAGATATATATATATATAGTTCACCAAAAAGCACTCGCGCTTTGGAAGGGCTCACAACGCTCCGCTCTACCCTCAGGTCTGTTTGCCTTGCAGATGCACGCATATGAGGCTTCCATTTATATTTCTCTACGTCCGACGCGTTACAAGGCAGGTACGCCCCTTAATCATGGACTGCTGTGCAAGGGGCAATGAAGACTCACTCATTTTCATTCAGCATTTTATTGAATGAATCCGCCCTCCAGTGGGCGTGGCATGCTTACACCAAGCAGAATGCTGTTAGTTACAGTCCATAGAAAGTGAGTGCATTATTTCCCTTAAGTAGGTTCATCTTCCCTTGTACTGATAATGCTTCTGTTTAAATCCTTGTAGTAGGGAGGAATGTCTCATTCACGTGCTTATTTCCCCCTGAGCAGCGTGCTACTCACAAAGCGAATGGTTCCACTCTGCAGCCTTCTCACTCCTTCAATGACAGCAGTCACGAGTAAGAATGGAGCTCCTTCCCATGGCTGAGGAAAGCCGTGCAAATATAGTTCACCAAAAAGCACTCGCGCTTTGGAAGGGCTCACAACGCTCCGCTCTACCCTCCGGTCTGTTTGCCTTGCAGATGCACGCATATGAGGCTTCCATTTATATTTCTCCACGTCCGACGCGTTTCAAGGCAGGTACGCCCCTTAATCATGGACTGCTGTGCAAGGGGCAATGAAGACTCACTCATTTTCATTCGGCATTTTATTGAATGAATCCGCCCTCCAGTGGGCGTGGCATGCTTACACCAAGCAGAATGCTGGTAGTTACAGTCCATAGAAAGTGAGTGCATTATTTCCCTTAAGTAGGTTCATCTTCCCTTGTACTGATAATGCTTCTGTTTAAATCCTTGTAGTAGGGAGGAATGTCTCATACATGTGCTTATTTCCCCCTGAGCAGCACGCTACTCACTAAGTGAATGGTTCCACTCTGCAGCCTTCTCACTCCTTCAATGACAGCAGTCACGAGTAAGAATGGAGCTCCTTCCAACGGCTGAGGAAAGCTGTGCAAATATAGTTCACCAAAAAGCACTTGCGCTTTGGAAGGGCTCACAACCAGGAGGAGGCTGGAGGAGTGCGGGGTCACAGAGGGGGCAAGAGACTGGCTGGTATCCTACCTCAACAACCGGCAGCAGATGATCGCGCTTCTTCCTTTCCGATCGGAGTTTCGGAAAGTAGGGCAGGGGATTCCACAGGGCTCGGCCATCAGCCCTATACTTTTCAATCTTTACCTCCACCCTCTGGTCCAGCTTATAAAATCTTTTGGTATCTCGGCTTTCAATTATGCTGATGATACCCAGCTGGTCTTCTCCCTGGAAGGAAATAATGCGGTCCCGCTGGAGACGTTCCATCGCTGCATGGCAGCTACAGCGGATTGGCTTCGGGCCAATTCCTTGCAATTGAACAGCACAAAGACCGAGGTGCTCCACTGCTCCATGGACCGGATTCCTCGGGTACTTCCGGAGAACTTCTGGCCATCTACTTTCCCCGAGACAGTGTCGGCCGCGGAGTCAGCTCGTAACTTGGGAGTGATTTTCGGCCCAAATTTACAGCTGGACATGCATGTTAATAAGACCATCTCCACGTGCATGATGCTGTTACGCATGCTGCCTAAAGTCTTGCCCCTTCTCCCTGAGCAGGCCAGGCCAGAAGTAGTGCGCGGGACCATACTGAGTCGTTTAGACTACTGCAACGCGCTGCTTCTGGAGGCCCCAAAAAATCTGCTGGGGAAGTTACAACGGGTGCAGAACATGGCCGCTAAGCTGGCTCTCTCTCACCCTAACCTTAGCTCCTCCACCTTAGCCTTAAGGGACCTACACTGGTTGCCGGTGCACTTGCGTGTATTGTATAAAGCGGCGTGCCTAGTGTTTAAGGTGGTACATCGACAGGGCCCAGTGCCTCTGCAGAATATGTTCGCTTGGTACTCTGCCTCGTGGTCCCTTCGCTCTTCTTCGGCACAATTGCTTGTGGTTCCGAGGTTCCAGAGAGTAAGGATGGGTGGCCGCTCGTTTAGTGTCGCAGCGGCCAAACTCTAGAACTTCCTGCCACTCCCTTTGAGAAGTCAAAGGAACTACTTCCCGTTTAGGAAAGCCCTAAAAACGCATCTCTTCCCTAGGGATGTCTGAGCAGTGGAAGTGTTGTTGACCGGTTCTCAAGCGCCAGGATGCCCTTGGGGCGACAGGACTGCGCTATATAAGTACACCTACAATACAATACAATACAATACAACGCTCCGCTCTACCCTCCGGTCTGTTTGCCTTGCAGATGCACGCATATGAGGCTTCCATTTATATTTCTCCACATCCGACGCGTTTCAAGGCAGGTACGGCCCTTAATCATGGACTGCTGTGCAAGGGGCAATAAAGTCTCACTCATTTTCATTCGGCATTTTCTTGAATGAATCCGCCCTCCAGTGGGCGTGGTATGCTTACACCAAGCAGAATGCTGGTAGTTACAGTCCATAGAAAGTGAGTGCATTATTTCCCTTAAGTAGGTTCATTTTCCCTTGTACTGAAAATGCTTCTGTTTAAATCCTTGTAGTAGGGAGGAATGTCTCATACACGTGCTTATTTCCCCCTGAGCAGCGCGCTACTCACAAAGCGAATGGTTCCACTCTGCAGCCTTCTCACTCCTTCAATGACAGCAGTCACGAGTAAGAATGGAGCTCCTTCCCACGGCTGAGGAAAGCCGTGCAAATATAGTTCACCAAAAAGCACTTGCACTTTGAAAGGGCTCACAACGCTCCGCTATACCCTCCGGTCTGTTTGCCTTGCAGATGCACGCATATGAGGCTTCCATTTATATTTCTCCACGTCCGACGCGTTTCAAGGCAGGTACGCCCCTTAATCATGGACTGCTGTGCAAGGGGCAATGAAGACTCACTCATTTTCATTCAGCATTTTATTGAATGAATCCGCCCTCCAGTGGGCGTGGCATGCTTACACCATGCAGAATGCTGGTAGTTACAGTCCATAGAAAGTGAGTGCATTATTTCCCTTGAATAGGATTATCTTCCCTTGTCCTGATAATGCTTCTGTTTAAATCCTTATAGTAGGGAGGAATGTCTCATACACGTGCTTATTTCCCCCTGAGCAGCACGCTACTCACAAAGCGAATGGTTCCATTCTGCAGCCTTCTCACTCCTTCAATGACAGCAGTCACGAGTAAGAATGGAGCTCCTTCCCACGGCTGAGGAAAGCCGTGCAAATATAGTTCACCAAAAAGCACTTGCACTTTGAAAGGGCTCACAACGCTCCGCTCTACCCTCCAGTCTGTTTGCCTTGCAGATGCACGCATATGAGGCTTCCATTTATATTTCTCCACATCCAACGCGTTTCAAGGCAGGTATGCCCCTTAATCATGGACTGCTGTGCAAGGGGCAATGAAGACTCACTCATTTTCATTCAGCATTTTATTGAATGAATCCGCCCTCCAGTGGGCGTGGCATGCTTACACCAAGCAGAATGCTGGTAGTTACAGTCCATAGAAAGTGAGTGCAATATTTCCCTTAAGTAGGTTCATCTTCCCTTGTACTGATAATGCTTCTGTTTAAATCCTTGTAGTAGGGAGGAATGTCTCATTCACGTGCTTATTTCCCCCTGAGCAGCGTGCTACTCACAAAGCGAATGGTTCCACTCTGCAGCCTTCTCACTCCTTCAATGACAGCAGTCACGAGTAAGAATGGAGCTCCTTCCCATGGCTGAGGAAAGCCGTGCAAATATAGTTCACCAAAAAGCACTCGCGCTTTGGAAGGGCTCACAACGCTCCGCGCTACCCTCCGGTCTGTTTGCCTTGCAGATGCACGCATATGAGGCTTCCATTTATATTTCTCCACGTCCGACGCGTTTCAAGGCAGGTACGCCCCTTAATCATGGACTGCTGTGCAAGGGGCAATGAAGACTCACTCATTTTCATTCGGCATTTTATTGAATGAATCCGCCCTCCAGTGGGCGTGGCATGCTTACACCAAGCAGAATGCTGGTAGTTACAGTCCATAGAAAGTGAGTGCATTATTTCCCTTAAGTAGGTTCATCTTCCCTTGTACTGATAATGCTTCTGTTTAAATCCTTGTAGTAGGGAGGAATTTCTCATACATGTGCTTATTTCCCCCTGAGCAGCACGCTACTCACTAAGTGAATGGTTCCACTCTGCAGCCTTCTCACTCCTTCAATGACAGCAGTCACGAGTAAGAATGGAGCTCCTTCCAACGGCTGAGGAAAGCTGTGCAAATATAGTTCACCAAATAGCACTTGCGCTTTGGAAGGGCTCACAACCAGGAGGAGGCTGGAGGAGTGCGGGGTCACAGAGGGGGCAAGAGACTGGCTGGTATCCTACCTCAACAACCGGCAGCAGATGATCGCGCTTCTTCCTTTCCGATCGGAGTTTCGGAAAGTAGGGCAGGGGATTCCACAGGGCTCGGCCATCAGCCCTATACTTTTCAATCTTTACCTCCACCCTCTGGTCCAGCTTATAAAATCTTTTGGTATCTCGGCTTTCAATTATGCTGATGATACCCAGCTGGTCTTCTCCCTGGAAGGAAATAATGCGGTCCCGCTGGAGACGTTCCATCGCTGCATGGCAGCTACAGCGGATTGGCTTCGGGCCAATTCCTTGCAATTGAACAGCACAAAGACCGAGGTGCTCCACTGCTCCATGGACCGGATTCCTCGGGTACTTCCGGAGAACTTCTGGCCATCTACTTTCCCCGAGACAGTGTCGGCCGCGGAGTCAGCTCGTAACTTGGGAGTGATTTTCGGCCCAAATTTACAGCTGGACATGCATGTTAATAAGACCATCTCCACGTGCATGATGCTGTTACGCATGCTGCCTAAAGTCTTGCCCCTTCTCCCTGAGCAGGCCAGGCCAGAAGTAGTGCGCGGGACCATACTGAGTCGTTTAGACTACTGCAACGCGCTGCTTCTGGAGGCCCCAAAAAATCTGCTGGGGAAGTTACAACGGGTGCAGAACATGGCCGCTAAGCTGGCTCTCTCTCACCCTAACCTTAGCTCCTCCACCTTAGCCTTAAGGGACCTACACTGGTTGCCGGTGCACTTGCGTGTATTGTATAAAGCGGCGTGCCTAGTGTTTAAGGTGGTACATCGACAGGACCCAGTGCCTCTGCAGAATATGTTCGCTTGGTACTCTGCCTCGTGGTCCCTTCGCTCTTCTTCGGCACAATTGCTTGTGGTTCCGAGGTTCCAGAGAGTAAGGATGGGTGGCCGCTCGTTTAGTGTCGCAGCGGCCAAACTCTAGAACTTCCTGCCACTCCCTTTGAGAAGTCAAAGGAACTACTTCCCGTTTAGGAAAGCCCTAAAAATGCATCTCTTCCCTAGGGATGTCTGAGCAGTGGAAGTGTTGTTGACCGGTTCTCAAGCGCCAGGATGCCCTTGGGGCGACAGGACTGCGCTATATAAGTACACCTACAATACAATACAATACAATACAACGCTCCGCTCTACCCTCCGGTCTGTTTGCCTTGCAGATGCACGCATATGAGGCTTCCATTTATATTTCTCCACATCCGACGCGTTTCAAGGCAGGTACGGCCCTTAATCATGGACTGCTGTGCAAGGGGCAATAAAGTCTCACTCATTTTCATTCGGCATTTTCTTGAATGAATCCGCCCTCCAGTGGGCGTGGTATGCTTACACCAAGCAGAATGCTGGTAGTTACAGTCCATAGAAAGTGAGTGCATTATTTCCCTTAAGTAGGTTCATTTTCCCTTGTACTGAAAATGCTTCTGTTTAAATCCTTGTAGTAGGGAGGAATGTCTCATACACGTGCTTATTTCCCCCTGAGCAGCGCGCTACTCACAAAGCGAATGGTTCCACTCTGCAGCCTTCTCACTCCTTCAATGACAGCAGTCACGAGTAAGAATGGAGCTCCTTCCCACGGCTGAGGAAAGCCGTGCAAATATAGTTCACCAAAAAGCACTTGCACTTTGAAAGGGCTCACAACGCTCCGCTATACCCTCCGGTCTGTTTGCCTTGCAGATGCACGCATATGAGGCTTCCATTTATATTTCTCCACGTCCGACGCGTTTCAAGGCAGGTACGCCCCTTAATCATGGACTGCTGTGCAAGGGGCAATGAAGACTCACTCATTTTCATTCAGCATTTTATTGAATGAATCCGCCCTCCAGTGGGCGTGGCATGCTTACACCATGCAGAATGCTGGTAGTTACAGTCCATAGAAAGTGAGTGCATTATTTCCCTTGAATAGGATCATCTTCCCTTGTCCTGATAATGCTTCTGTTTAAATCCTTATAGTAGGGAGGAATGTCTCATACACGTGCTTATTTCCCCCTGAGCAGCACGCTACTCACAAAGCGAATGGTTCCATTCTGCAGCCTTCTCACTCCTTCAATGACAGCAGTCACGAGTAAGAATGGAGCTCCTTCCCACGGCTGAGGAAAGCCGTGCAAATATAGTTCACCAAAAAGCACTTGCACTTTGAAAGGGCTCACAACGCTCCGCTCTACCCTCCAGTCTGTTTGCCTTGCAGATGCACGCATATGAGGCTTCCATTTATATTTCTCCACATCCAACGCGTTTCAAGGCAGGTATGCCCCTTAATCATGGACTGCTGTGCAAGGGGCAATGAAGACTCACTCATTTTCATTCAGCATTTTATTGAATGAATCCGCCCTCCAGTGGGCGTGGCATGCTTACACCAAGCAGAATGCTGGTAGTTACAGTCCATAGAAAGTGAGTGCAATATTTCCCTTAAGTAGGTTCATCTTCCCTTGTACTGATAATGCTTCTGTTTAAATCCTTGTAGTAGGGAGGAATGTCTCATACACATGCTTATTCCCCCCTGAGCAGCAGGCTACTCACAAAGCAAATGGTTCCACTCTGCAGCCTTCTCACTCCTTCAATAACAGCAGTCACGAGTAAGAATGGAGCTCCTTCCCACGGCTGAGGAAAGCCGTGCAAATATAGATCACCAAAAAGCACTCGTGCTTTGGAAGGGCTCACAACGCACCGCTCTACCCTCCAATCTGTTTGCCTTGCAGATGCACGCATATGAGGCTTCCATTTATATTTCTCCACATCCGACGCGTTTCAAGGCAGGTACGCCCCTTAATCATGGACTGCTGTGCAAGGGGCAATGAAGACTCACTCATTTTCATTCAGCATTTTATTGAATGATTCCGCCCTCCTGTGGGCGTGGCATGCTTACACCAAGCAGAATGCTGGTAGTTACAGTCCATAGAAAGTGAGTGCATTATTTCCCTTAAGTAGGTTCATCTTCCCTTGTCCTGATAATGCTTCTGTTTAAATCCTTGTAGTAGGGAGGAATGTCTCATACACGTGCCTATTTCCCCCTGAGCAGCACGCTTCTCAACAAGCGAATGGTTCCACTCTGCAGCCTTCTCACTCCTTCAATGACAGCAGTCACGAGTAAGAATGGAGCTCCTTCCCACGGCTGAGGAAAGCCGTGCAAATATAGTTCACCAAAAAGCCCTTGCACTTTGAAAGGGCTCTCAACGCTCCGCTCTACCCTCCGGTCTGTTTGCCTTGCAGATGCACGCATATGAGGCTTCCATTTATATTTCTCCACATCCGACGCGTTTCAAGGCAGGTACGCCCCTTAATCATGGACTGCTGTGCAAGGGGCAATGAAGACTCCCTCATTTTTATTCGCCATTTTCTTGAATGAATCCGCCCTCCAGTCGGCGTGGCATGCTTACACCAAGCAGAATGCTGGTAGTTACAGTCCATAGAAAGTGAGTGCATTATTTCCCTTAAGTAGGTTCATCTTCCCTTGTCCTGATAATGCTTCTTTTTAAATCCTTGTAGTAGGGAGGAATGTCTCATACACGTGCTTATTTCCCCCTGAGCAGCACGCTACTCACAAAGCGAATGGTTCCACTCTGCAGCCTTCTCACTCCTTCAATGACAGCAGTCACGAGTAAGAATGGAGCTCCTTCCCACGGCTGAGGAAAGCCGTGCAAATATAGTTCACCAAAAAGCACTCGCGCTTTGGAAGGGCTCACAACGCTCTTCTATACCCTCCGGTCTGTTTGCCTTGCAGATGCCCGCATATGAGGCTTCCATTTATATTTCTCCACGTCCGACGCGTTTCAAGGCAGGTACGCCCCTTAATCATGGACTGCTGTGCAAGGGGCAATGAAGACTCACTCATTTTCATTCTGCATTTTATTGAATGAATCCGCCCTCCAGTGGGCGTGGCATGCTTACACCAAGCAGAATGCTGGTAGTTACAGTCCATAGAAAGTGAGTGCAATATTACCCTTAAGTAGGTTCATCTTCCCTTGTACTGATAATGCTTCTGTTTAAATCCTTGTAGTAGGGAGGAATGTCTCATACACGTGCTTATTTCCCCGTAAAGGGTTGCCCGAAGGTAGAAACGCCACACACGGTGAGTGTTAACATCTTTAATTCCACACCTCAATGGTGCAATATCCATGACGGCATCTTAAATTCGATCTCCACAGCCCTACACGTTTCAAACATCCAAGTGTCCTTGCTCATGGGCGGAAAAATGCAGGGGGAGCGGCTAGCAGTTTAAAGAGAGCACCTGATAATGAACCAAGCACCACCCCAGTGGGCGTGTATGCCCCTTAGCATTCTGGTACTCGTTGTTCTCTCAATTTTACACCCAGTGGTTGCTGCTAATGCCCCCAAATTAGATAAAGTCTTACCCAAGTGGGTTGATGCACAAACTGGTAAACCGCTACATTGTTCATTCTTTGTCATTGGAACACGAACCTCACCGTTCCATTTGGCAAAATTGGATTTCCAATTGCCGGATCTGTTTAAGCGCAGCAGGGTGTTTTTTGCGACCGAGCCAGGCCGCTAACATTCCAATATAAAGGGTTGCCCCAAGGTAGAAACAGCACACACGGTGAGTGTACACATCTTGAATTCCAGACCTCAATGGTGCAATATCCATGACGGCATCTTAAATTTGATCTCCACAGCCCTACGCGTTTCAAACATCCAAGTGTCCTTGCTCACTGGCGGAGAAAATGCAGGAGAAGCGGCTAGCAGTTCAAAGAGAGCACCTGATAATGAACCAAACACCGCCCCAGTGAGCGTGTATGCCCCTTACAATTCTGGTACTCGTTGTTCTCTCAATTTTACACCCAGTGGTTGCTGCCAATGCCCCCAATTTTGCTAAAGTCTTACCCAAGTGGGTTGATGCACAATCTGGAAAAACGCTACATTGTTCATTCTATGTCATTGGAACACGAACCTCACCGTTCCATTTGGCAAAATTGAAGTTCCAATTGCCGGATCTGTTTAAGCGCAGCAGGGCGTTTCTCCGACCGAGCCAGGCCGCTAACATTCCACGTAAAGGGTTGCCCCAAGGTAGAGACGCCACACACGGTGAGTGTTAACATCTTTAATTCCAGACCTCAATGGTGCAATATCCATGATGGCATCTTAAATTCGATATCCACAGCCCTACACGTTTCAAACATCCAAGTGTCCTTGCTCATGGGTGGAGAAAATGCAGGGGGAGTGGCTAGCAAAGAATGAACAATGTAGCGGTTTTCACTTGGAAATTCTTCTAAGTGTGGAGTTTTGGAACTTTAAAAAAATTCCTCTAAAATCAGCCGAACTACGAATTCCGATTTACTCATCTGTTATCAGGAGAGACCTCAGTGCTGCATCTTTCAGCCCACACTGGATCCTGAAAAGTAAATTTAACCGTACTTACAGTAACTTGAATTTCCTTCCATAGGCTAACATTGACTGATTTCACTTGGAATTTCTTCTAAGTGTGGAGTTTTGGAACATTAAACTATTCCTCTAAAATCAGCCGAACTTCGAATTCCTATTTACTCACCTGTAATCAGGAGAGACCTCAGTGCTGCATCTTTCAGCCCAGTACTGAGCCTGAAAACGAATTTTAACCTTACTTACCAGTAACTTGATTTTCCTTCTATAGGCTATCATTGCCTGCTATATAAAATATATATAAATAAAAAAATATATAAAATAAAAAAACAAATATTACAATTTCAATATTTTTAAAACATTTTTTCAATTCATTTAAAAAATATGTAATGTAATTTAAAAAATAAAATATCTAACAATATATAGTTTAAATCAGTATAAAAAAAATAACAATTAATACATTTAAAAATTATCATTTACAAAACCTTTGAAATTCACTGAAAAAAACATAGGTTTCAGCCACGTTATAGTTAGGAATTAGCATTTAAAAAACCTTAGAAATTCACTGAAAAAAACCATAGGTTTCAGTCATGTTATAGTTAGGAATTAGCATTTAAAAAAACCTTAGAAATTCAATGAAAAAAACACATGTTATAGTTAGCTGGACATTTCACTCATACAAAACCATTGAAATTCCCCAGTTATAGTTAGTTCAGCTAACTTTAGCTCGCGCGCCCGCAATGCACTGCTGATGACGTCACTTTTTACATCACTCATGACATGGTCAGTGACATCACTCATGAAATAACTGATGACATCCCAAATGACATCACTGATTACATCATCCTTGTGAAAGAGTGGCAGACCTCCTCTCACCGTAATATAACCTTTGATACATACATTCCAAAACATACTGCAGGGTTTTAAGATGGAACAGGTATATAGATGACTTATTTATCGTCTCTATAAGCACAGAAGTATCAGCTGGGGCATACATTGAGGTACTTAACACCAATAACCTCAACCTTTAGTTCACAGGTGAAGTCAGCGCAGAAGTGGTTATTTTTTTGGACCTGAAGGTGTTCCCTGCGGACGGAAGATTGGGCACGGCACTGCACAGGAAACCTACCGCAGGGAATTCTGTGCTACACGCGAGCAGTTGCCATCCTGGGAAAACAATAACCAGCATCCCATATGGCTAACTTCTAAGAATAAAAAGGAACTATACGCATCCCTGTGACTTTCAGGCAGCTGCTGAAGACAGCATGAGGAGGTTTGAAGTAAGAGGCTATAGCAAAGAAACGCTTGACAAGGCCAAAGCTGAAAGGAAGCCCAGAAAAGACCTGATAACTGGGGGGGGGGCACCTAGTGTACCTGAGAATGATTACAGACTACTCAGGTGATGTTTCGGAAATTAGGAGGATTTTCATTAAAAATTGGCACATCCTGAGGTCAGACCCAGTAATAGGGAAGGATCTGCCTAGGGTGCCCCTATTAACTTTCAGGACAGCAAGATCCTTGCGTAATAGCCTAGTCCAGAGTCACTGTGGGAATGAGAGTAGAGCACCACTGTTTGGTAAACTGGCATGATTTTACCCATGTCTCAAGTGTAGGACATGAAAGAACAGCAAAAAAGTGTTAGAGTATAGTACCAGGCATGAGGGAAGCAAGGAAAATCAAAAGCCTGATGAATTGTAACACAAGCCACATGGTGCACTGTTTGGTATGCCCGTGTGGCTTGCGTTACATTGAAAGCACCATTCATCCGACAAAGATAAGAATTTTGGAACACCTCAGGGCCATACAGAATAGGGATCCCACCTACCCAGTGAGGCATTTCAAGGTTTTTCATCAAAGCAATAGAGATCTTTTAAGTTTCTTCTGTATGGACCAGGTGCCCATGAATGTGAGAGGGGGCAACAGGCAATTGCAGCTGCGTAGATTAGAATCATGGTACATTATCGATAACCAAACAAAGAGGCCAGGAGGTCTCAACAGTGGTGAAGAGATGGCTGTGCACCTGTAGTGTTCTCTGGATAAAAAATTTGATTCTGGACCAATCAAATGTACTGGTATGTGAAAGTGACTGGATGATATACAGGTAAATCAAACTATTATCAACCTCACTAATAGACCTTTAAACGACTTGGAAAAGAGAACATTATATTTAGGACTATCATTTTGTCCAACGGTTCCACTTGACTGTGTAAATACACATATTGACTTTGTTATATTCTGTCGTAAACTCAAACTACTGAAGTGGCACCAACTCAAGCCTGTGAACAGAACAATGACTAACAATACACTAAGCTCGGATACCAATGAAGAACTTGATATCAATGATATTGACACTTTGCTAACGATGAATGATCTGGAGGGTGACAGTAGTGATAATTACAGCAATGTATGTGAAGTCCTGGATGACAGACAGTCAGATCCTGGAGACTGCCCGGGGAACATGTTTTGCCCCCAGTTTTGCCAATCTCTTTCTGGGGGCATGGGAGGATGACTTCAGGAATGGCCTCGACTTGACTAAGGATTTTGAACAGGTCGTTGTATGGCTACGGTATATTGACAACCTGTTCATGATCTGGAGAGGCACAGATACAGAGGTTTTTGATTTTATTAATAAACTTAATTGTAACACCAGAAACCTCACCTTGACTAGTAATGTCAGCAAGAGTTCTGTGGAATTCTTAGATACCAGAGTTCTAATCAAGGATAATCTTATACACACTGAATTATTCAGGAAATCTTCCGCCGGTCACAGTCTCCTACTTGCCTTGAGCAGTCACCCAGATAACCTTAAATGGAGCATTCCCTATGGAGAACTCCTCAGGGCTAAATGTAACTGCAGCTCTGAGGAGTATTTCCTAGCGGAACAGAAAATCATGCTTGATAGGTTCAAGGAAAGAGGTTACCCGGGCTGGGATCTACAAAAATCTGTGGAAAAAGTTCAACTCAAAGATAGGGGTACCTTACTGCAAGATACTTGCCAAAACACTGATGAGGAAACAGGGATGACCAGGGTCATCCTGACATATAATAATGATTCGAAGGCATTACAAAAGATTCTAACCAACAACTGGGAAATTCTGTCCAAAGACCCGATGATAGGTAAATCTATACCCAGAAGACCGAGAATAACCTATCGTCGTGGACAGAACTTGAGGAATGTCCTTATGCATAATGATATCACAGCTAAACCTCAATACAACAACATGAATCTCAGTGGTTTCAACCCATGCAGCCATTGCAAGGCTTGTAAGAATAGCAACATGATAAAGGAATATGACAATACTTGTAGAGGCATGACGGTGCCTATAAACCAATTCATTACCTGTAGGTCCACTTTCGTTGTCTATCTGCTTGTGTGTCCATGTATCTCACGTTATGTTGGTAGTACCAAGCACATGGCAGAGAAAAGGATTATGGAACATATGCTGGCTATTATGAACAAAGATCAACACTATCCGATTGCTCGTCATTTCGAAATGCATAATTTTTCTGATAATTCTAAACTCAAATATATTTTGCTATTGAACAAGTGCCTGCCAGCATTCACGGTGGTAACAGGTTACTCCAGTTACGTAAATGAGAGTCCAAATACATGATTGAGTTAGGGACCCTATATCCTGGAGGTAACAATATCGATGAAGAGAT
Source organism: Lissotriton vulgaris (assembly GCF_964263255.1). Taxonomy (NCBI): domain Eukaryota; kingdom Metazoa; phylum Chordata; class Amphibia; order Caudata; family Salamandridae; genus Lissotriton; species Lissotriton vulgaris. The sequence goes on from NC_141693.1 coordinate 881,261,272, forward strand.
GACAGTACACTTGCACAGTAATTGAATTTAATCAAATGATATTGTGTAGGGGATGTGTTATTATCGAACTTTGTAGATTTATATTATGACTATTTTTATTTGCCTATAAACTAGATCTAACTATCCATTTTCTATCTTTAGGACGAAAGGAAGGGACCCGGATACCTCTATTGTCAGTTTTTGGGATCCCTACCCTTATCCTTCATATGTAGCGGGTTTGTCCAACTCAGATAAGATGGGTTTTCTTTCTTTCTTCTTTAATTTTATTTTCTTCCCTGCACTATTGTATTCATTATGCAGTTTTACACTAACAGTTATTTTGCACATTGTAACGCTAATATGTTGGGTGATGGCCAAGTATATATCTGAAGGGATCTATTTATAACTGCACAGGCACTTTGCCTAGAACAGCGATTTTTAGTGTTAAACCGCGCTTTCACTGAATATGTGATGTCAACCAGTAAAACAACCAGAGACTGTATCTGGAATGACACAGCACCTACGTATTTCCAGATGTGGGTTTAGATGTAACAATGTGGGTTGCAGTGCCATCACATGGACATTAGACCACAATTACTGTCATGTAAGAGACTATTAGATGCAACCAGCAAGTACTTGTGCAAATTAAGTGTATTTGTATTGTGCTTACCTTAATATATGTTTAAGATTATTATGGACAGATCGTATATTCTGCTGCAGCTCGTTACCACTTTGCTAAGATATGCAAGTTAAACAAATTATCATTGTTATACCAGAGACTGTTAGCTGCAACCAGTATTTATTTTGTGCCTATTGTGCGAATTTGTGTCACATTCATCAGGTGTAGTTTTGTGGGTTTAACTGTGAGACCTTATAACTCTGGTGCAGTTCGTTACATTTTGTTATGTTATGTTATGTTATGTTAAGCTGTTTTATAGCGCGCACAATTACTGCCGGAGTATCCTGGCGCGGAAGAAGGAAACAAGGGAAGTATAGCAGCCGAGCCCTGAAATAACATAACAATTTACACAGCTAATCTAAACAAATGGGTTTTTAGTGCTTTCTTAAAAACCGTGAAGTCCACCGTGCTGCGCAAGGAGACTGGGAGCGCATTCCATGCTCGCGCCGCTCTCACTGTCACAGAGTGCCCACCCAGCCGGGTGCGCCGGAAACGCGGTACTTGCAAGAGGTGTTGAGATGCTGAGCGCAGATCTCGATTGGGAGTGTACCGCAGGAATCGTTTCATCAGATAGGCGGGGCCACGCCCATTGATGGCTTTATGGGCCAAAGTCAAGATTTTGAAGGTAATTCGATGCTGCACCGGAAGCCAATGCAAACTCTCCAGGTAACTCCTAAAGCTGATCCGCTTGGAGATGTTCCCCAACAATCTAGCGGTGGCGTTCTGAATAACCTGGAGCCGCCCTATCAAGTAAGCCGGAGAGCCACTAAACAGAGCGTTCGCGTAGTCCAGGCGCGAGAGAATTAAAGCTCTCGCGACTGACTCGCGAGCAGAGGCCGGCAGAAGCGGAAAAAACCTTCTAAGAGACTTCAGGGTCCCAAAGCAGCTTCCAGTGAGCCTATTAATGTGCCCCTCGAAACGGAGGTCCTCCCCGAACCAGACCCCGAGGTTCTTGGCCAAGGTGTTTGAAGCACCTGGCATGGGGAAGCCATCTGGCCACAATAGTGACCTAAAGTCAGGGGGAAACTGGCCATAGAGCAAGATTTCCGTCTTGTCCTCATTGCACTTCAATTGAGATGACGCTAGCCAATTGAAGACTGAGGACAGACAATTTTGGATCTGCTTTGTATCCAGTGCCTCACCTGGCCAAGTGAACAACAACTGCGTGTCGTCCGCGTATGCAATAATTTTGGCTCCCCAATGTTCGGCTAGTTCAATCAGGGGGGTCAGATATATATTGAAGAGCAAAGGGCTCAATGTCGAGCCCTGCGGGACCCCTGTACAGAGTGGTCTAGCCGAGGATGAAAACGGAGGGAGCCAGACCTGTTGAGATCTAGCCAACAGAAAAGAACTCAGCCAGTCCAAAGCAAGATCACAAATACCGATGTCAGCAAGTCTGGACAGGAGGCGTTGGTGGGGAACAGTATCAAACGCGGCAGAGAGGTCCAATAAAATTAGAGCCGCTCTGCCGCCCCCATCCAAACATTCCCTGACCGCCTCAGAGACTTCCACCAGGGCCGACTCCGTACTGTGGGCAGTGCGGAACCGGATTGAGCCTCGATTACAATATGGCCGCCGTTCTTAATAATCGATAGTTCTACGATTGTAGTCCTACAATCGTAGAACTACTTGTGGAGAAGTGTGGCTCAATGGTTAGAGCGGCAGACCCTGATGCAGAGGTCTAGCCCGGGACTAGGGTTCAATTCCCGCTTCGGCGGGTCTTGGGCTCAATTTCCGCGGACCTGATAATTCTCGCCTCGGTGCCTATTCTAATCATGGGTCCCACTCTGCAACTCTGGGCAATTGCTTGCTTAATCTCCAAAACGGCCCCAACAATGCTAGGATGCCTGGCTTCACCTTGGGAAGGAGTGGGCACTTCACAGGGAAAAGCCAGGAAGGGTTCCACAGCGGTATGCGTACTAGCGCCTGAGATACCCCTTCGGGGGTCGATTCGGTGCGCTATACAAATACTACTACATTTACATTTACTACTACATTTACATTTATCTCCATTGTTAAATGTTGCATAAATAACACTGTGTGATCTGCATTAAATTGGTGTGATCAAGGCAGCAGGACTTTCGAAACACGTCATGGATTTATGAAGAAATACATCATTTCTGTATCGGAACCTGCCTGGGAGATTCCTGAGTGTTCGTATACTGTTGTTTTGCTAGGATTGACTGCTGGTTTCTCCGCCAGCATTACACGCCACCTCCCGTGGATCCAGGCATTCCGGAAGGAGTGCTTTGCAGTTGGACATATACATATATATACTTTAAATCAATGACAACGCCGTGTGCGATTTTTAAATTTTATTCTCTGCCCCCACCAAATGCGTTTCGACTGTGAAACAGTCTTGCTCACTGGTAAAAGAGTTGTAAGCGCGACCGTTTTTTAAAGTGCGTTATGTGATATCACATGACAACTACAAACATGACTTTTGTGGAAGGCAGACTCATAGTTTAATATCACATCAACGTTTTAATTCATATCGATCTAATTACAATATTTTTCAGAATTATAAAATATCTCTGTTACACATTTCAATTGATAAACCATTAGAAATGGTCCCATTTAATGTTAACATTTAGAATTTTTGTGTAACGATCTTGGCCATATTCCCTTTATAGTATTATCTTATTCATTCTATACTTCATATCGCGGCCCAGTTGGCCATGCGTCCTCACAAATTATTAACAAGAATGTACATATTTAGCTTATTCTGCTCAAGTGAGCCAATCAAGGGGGCACCAGGTGGCGCGCGACCAAGATGGCCACACACCAGTGAGGCTCCTGCCCTGCAGAGCGGGGAAATATCCTTCAACTCCATCCTATGCCACGTATAAGGACATCTAAACACACCACAGGAGACCGGACCTTCTGCTGATACTAGCGATGTAACTTTTGTAAGGAAAGTCCATATCGCAGCAGAATAAGCGACCGACGAAGCTGAGCGCGGACTGGCGCAGTTCGGACTTGGTGCGGGTGAACGGATACAGCAGCCAGGAAAGTCCATAGTTGTGTGGGTTCTGAAGGTGGAGGGACGGGCGGCGGCCTACAATAATGCACCCCTGCGGATGAATTATAACAGTCTCAAGAGGTGAGCACCAGCGCAAGGGGGCGAGAAGCCAATAGTGATGCAACAGGACAGCGCAGACTTATTACGAGCCTCACTGAAATAACGCCTCGCCATAGCGACACACTGCATATCAGAGCGGGCAGCCCGGCGGTCGAGCGCTTACACAGGAGTCGACCGGGGATCGGAGCTGACCGGAGACCAGAACTGCTGCGCACTTAGAACCCCCCAGCCTGCTAGATAAACGCACATAATAAAGATTAGATGTGCAACCTCGAACCTTTATCCAGCCGTCATCTCCGCAAAGGGGTGCCGCCATCTTAATTCGCTGACGCCACATAGCCCGGTGAAGAAACGTGCAAACCCAAGTGCCACTTACTACATAAAAGTGCCAGAGACCCTGCAGCGGACCAGATTTTTGCACAAGCAGCTCCAGCGCGAATACCAAAAAGTACCCGCACTCTGCCAACAGCGCATTGCAGACGTCTAGCGAGCGGCCATTTTAGGTCGCGTGGAGTGAAACATTTGCCTGCGTTGATCAACCCGAGGGGTGACTGGTGACAACAATACCCTTTGCAGCAGCAAGCCCAATATTATATTGCCAGATATTCTTTAGAGCTTCTGGATACTTAGCAAGACCCCAGTGCTCTCTGCAGTGCCCTTAGTGGCTCAGACTCTTCCCAATCTCGTGAATATCCACATATCCGCCTTTGTACGAACATTGAACCGGCATTGTGTCTACATACCCAGTGGGGGCTAAGGTGGCAGATGGTTTGTCAATTCAACTGGCAAGAGTCACAAACATCACTTATATGCACTACCCTGTCGGATCTATTAGCTGAGGCCTTCACGCAGAGAGTTCTAATAGGGGTAGCCTCTGGACACTAACTAGCACCGGACCACAGACGGAGCCTCGTGCGTTCTCCTCCCGCACTCCCAGACTGCTCGTCAGACCACAACATGGGGCGCACCGATGCCAAACAAACTAAAATTCCTTTTGAAATGTGCAAAACACCCAGGTCCAACTTAGCGGAGCATACAGACTCTGATACTGCAGATACTCCAGAGGAGGACTGGAAAATGCTACTACTTGGCATGAAGCAAAGACTCACATCCATAGACGCTAAAATGGACACGATGAACATGCTAATGGACTCAGTGGTTACTAAACTAGATCAACATGAACAACGACTTAAAGAAACAGAAACCAAAGTGTTGGAACATGAGGACGGCGCCACAGTGAGCAGGGGCCAGGTATCACAGATGGATAAACTGCTCAAGCTCATTGCTGACAAGAATGAAGACTTGGAAGCTGACTCCAGGAGGAACAATGTGTGCATCCTTGGCCTAGCAGAATCAACCAATACAGGTCATATGGAGGACTTCATTGAGAAATTAGTTGTAGATTTGTTTGGCAGCGACTCCTTCTCAGCACATCTCATGGTGGAGAGGGCACACAGATCTCTGGATGCTCGCCCACCCCCAGGGGTGCAACCACGTCCTGTTATAGCACACTTTTGAAACTTCTGTGATAGAGATGGGGTCCTACACCTAGCCCGAGAAAAGAAACAAGTTCACTATGAGAACACCACACTGGCATTCTTCCCGGACTTTACACAAACAGTGCAAAACGCCAGATGAAAATGTGCCGTTGCCAAGAAAAAGCTCCAAGCGCAAGAAATCCCCTACGCCATGATGTACCTAGCGAAACTGAAGATAACGCAGAACGAGAGATAGTACTACTTTCAGAATCCGCAGAAGACTACCTCAAACGAAACCGCCGTACAGCATCCATGGAAGCGGGAGTGCGCAGGTGCTCCAGATCCCAATTTCCTCCATCAAACCCAGACTGAAGGGCATCTCTCGTGACTCTCACTGGCGATCTGACTTCGAAGATCTGGTCTGAATTGGTGAAGTATTGAAATAGCTAATGTTTTGTAATATGTCCTGCTCGGCCACTTACCTCCATCCTGTGAGAGCTGCCCGCCCTTACAGAGGAGTAGCAAGTGGGTGCAATAGTGGAGGAGAGTGGGCGGGTCGAGTGCCCCTAGTAACTTCCCTACGAGGGCGAACCCCCAAGTCTCCAATAAGGAGGGAAAATAATTGATAAACAGCAGGTTTTCTTTGGGTGGTTGGGGGTCATATGCCTGGCAAGTTGGGGAAGCCGGAGTGGGTGGGGGGGGGGGTGTTCTACTATTGAAGAGACGCAATCTACCTAGTCTACTATAGCTAATGGTACATGGTTGAGTAATATTTACAATAGAATCAGGAATGTTAGACAACACACGTGATATTAACAACTTAAAAGTGACATCATGGAACTTACGTGGTCTAAATAACCCTAGGAAAGAAAGACAGATGCTGAGTTATCTAGATAGACACCACATTACAGCCGCTCTGCTAAAAGAAATGCACTTGAATCCCGGGACTACACTTCAATTTGCTTCGGAATGGGCCTCACATCGCTGTTTCGCATTGTATTCCGGGTACTCTAGAGGGGGAGCCATTCTAATCAAGAGAGGAGTGGCATTTGTGCACAGTGGGTCGGAAACAAATGTTTTTAAAAAAAGTAAAGTTTTATTGCATTCTTCTCAAGTTACACTGCCACTCGCCTACAACCCTAAGGCAGGTGGCTAATTTGTCCGATTTAATATACACAGCTTTTCAGCCAACATCTAAGGGGGCAGGCAGCGGATTTCAGTCAGTATGCATCTTATCCTGTAAGCAAACTGCAATGTAGGTAATTACGTCTTAACATTAGAACTAATTTGAACCTTTTACCCCCCCCCCCAACTGCAATACCATCAAATCAAGAGGCAAGCCCCTTCAGATATAAATTCTTCAGTCCGCCATGTCGCCCACATTCAACCAGTCTGCACTCAATCATCAACTCGCGTCCCATTTAGTCAGTGTTCGTTGGCGCGTTCGTGCCCTTCCTCCAACCATGTCACCATCGGTGCCCAAACATACAGGTCTATTTTGCCTACTCACTTGTCCTAGTCCCTCTGGAGGTCTGTTCCACCCGATCGCAGCCAGTTAGTAAAGTGCTCCCAAATGTCCTCTGGCCTAGATCTACTTGGCATTATTTCCCAGAAAACTGATAATTGATCCTTACAGTACGTAACGGCCCTAATCCATTCAGCTATCGCAGGGGGGTCTGTTTCTTCCAGTGGACTGCCACCTGTCTTTTTTCGCTAACAACAGCATCATAGCCGTGAATTTACGGTGTTCTTTTGGAATTTCCTGCACGTACCCTAGCAGTGCCATCATCGGCGTCGCCAGCAAGGAGGCATTTATTATGTGTCCTACGTGCCTAAAGATGTCTGCCCAATATTGCGGTATGGGCATGCAATCCCAGGCCAAATGAGTAAACGTGGCGCTCTGAGCTCCGCTTCTCCAGCACTTTGCATCTGGATGTAAGCCCATGCGATGTAGCTGCGTCGGTGTGCAGTATAACCTGTGCAGGAAGTTAAAGTGGATTAGTCGCAGTCTGTAATTTTGTGAAAGCTTTTCCAGCTGAAAGCAACAGAACTGCCACTGCTTGTCAGTAATTATTAAATCTACGTCTTCTTCCCATTCCACCTTAGAATTAGCACATGTGATTGGTGATTCTCCCTGTGTAATGCTATATATACGTGTTATAAGTTTGCGTGCTGATGGATTCGTTAAAACATTCTCCAGCGCAGGCTGGGCAGGCGACGCACTTGGAAACTCCTTGTATCTGGATCTACATGCTGCTCTGATTTGATAATACAAGAGCATATCTGACGCAGTAGGCGTCTGTGGATCGCACATCTGTGTTAGTGTTAAATATTCGCCATCTGGGAATAAGTCACTCCCTTTCTCTAGCTTTTGTGATTGTGTCCTTAGTTTAATTGCCTTTGTCTAACAGAGGGCTCAGTAGGGGATTATCTCCTATGGGAATAGATGGCGCATATAGCACCTCCTGTCCTGCCCTCTTCGCAGTGCCCTTCCACGCCCATCTCACCGCCTTCACTGTGTTTTTTTCCTGGTGTGGACGTTTATATGGTTTATATATGGCCGTGTTGAGGGAAGTGGTGCAATTCTGTCTATTTCTATTGCCACGTGCGGTTGGAATGGTGTAGTGTGTACCAATAGTGCAGATACTGTTGGCATACAGCTCAAAGTCTGGAGCTACCAACCCACGCTGCGTAAATCGATCTGTATTCCTGCCTGGAGAATATCGTCAGTTGGATGAGCAACTCCCATCTAAAGCTCAATGGGGAAAAAACGGAGCTAATGGTACTAGGCAACCAGTCCCTTTTTCGCCCGGAGTCTCTATGGCCGCCCAGCATGGGCCCACCACCAATCCCCAAAACCGATATCAAAAGCTTGGGGATCTGGTTGGACGATAAACTCACTCTCAGCACCCAGGCCAAAAAAACTGCAGGAACTTGCTTTGGCTTGCTCCGCTCCATCCGCAAAATTCTTCCACTCCTACCATTCCAGTCTAGAAAACTGGTCATCCAGGGCCTCATACTGTCCAGATTGGACTACGGCAATGCCTTATATCTTGGATCCCCAAAAAAAGTCATCTCTAAGCTTCAGGTGGTGCAAAATGCTGCGGCCAGAATTCTTACTGGCACCAAAAAACGCTGCTCTGCCAAACCCGCACTCAAAGAACTGCATTGGCTCCCGGTGGAACAAAGGGTGCATTTCAAGGCCATGTGCCTAACCCACAAAATCCTGCACGGAAAAGCCCCCCCGGTTCTGAAAAATCTCGTAACTCCCTACACAACTACCAGAACCCTACGCTCTACCAATGCCCACCTGACCAAAATACCCAAAATCAAAAAATCACGTTTCGGAGGTCGACAATTCTCTTTCCTAGCATCCAAGATGTGGAATACTCTTCCACCGGCCCTCAGGGCCCAACCTAATCTCTTAACATTCCGCAAATCCCTGAAGACATGGCTGTTCCCTTGATCCCTTGCTTTCACCCCCGGCCCCTTCCTTGGAGACCTTAGTGGATTCTGTCAGCGCTGGGACGCTCCCGGGCAGCCATGCGCTCTACAAATCTCCTAAATAAAATAAATAAATAAATAAATAAATGGCAAAGTTAGTATTTTCCATGAGATTCGGGGTCGCTTGCCCACCTACCCTAGTTCCAATATGTTTGATTGAAGCTGTTTAAAAAAATGAGCGTTCAGCTGCATTGAGATGTTCACGAACAGGTATATAAATTTGGGCAGGATTACCATTTTCATAATAGCTATGCGCCCTGTCAGGGATAGCGGAAGACCCTTCCATCTCGATAGCTTGCTCTCTAGCCAGACCATTGCCTTGCCGCCATCCATATTTCTTGCATGGATCTACTAATGTAAATGCCTAGATAACTCATCTCCCCTTCTGCCCATTGCATTGGATATTCAGCTTCAAATGGGACTGCGGTATCTGTAAGCCGCAGCATCACAGATTTCTTCCAGTTAATCTGGATTCCGGTCAGTCCGCCATATCGTATCAGTTCCCTCATCACAGCGTTGAAGTTGTCTCTAGGATCAGTCAGGTATATAGTCATGTCGTCCGCATACATCGATATTAAAAGGCCCATGGACGTGAACTCAATGCTCTTCTGTGTGTGGTATTGCCAGAGCCTGGCGCCGCAAGCAGTTCTGTAGCTATAGCAAACAACAAAGGCGACAGTGGGCAGCCTTGCCTTGTCCCTCTAGTGATGTCAAATCACCCAGATATCTGCCCATTTATCTTAACCCTCGCCGTCAGATTTGTATATAGTATTTGGATCTGTCTGATAAATATCGGACTTAGCCTAGACTAGTCAGCAAGGTAAAGAGGAACCTCCACGCCAGAGAGTCAAGCGCTTTAGTGGCGTCCAAGAGTGCTGCTGCAGCCTGCACATGGGGGCCAAATAATGGAGTGTGCCGAAGATCATCCTCAGGTTATGGGCAGTGGATCGGCCTGGTATGAATCCAGACTGGTCTGGTAGAGCTATCTGCGGTAGCATGGGCTGTAGTATATTCGCTATTAACTTGGCGTATATTTTAGCATCTAAGTTTATCAAGGATAACGGTGATACAAATCCGATTTAGTCGGATCTTTGTACGCCTTCAATATGGTTATTAGAGTGGCCTCGCGGAGTGTCGGAGGGAGTACACCCATTTCCATAGCTTCAAGGTAGACCTGTAATAGTTTAGGGGCAAGGATATCAGCATATTCCTTATAGAATGCTGCTGTTAACCTGTCAGCCCCTGGGGCTTTGTCTTCGGCATGCTATTTATGACTTACTTCACGTCTTCTGCCGTAATGGGCAACTCCATGTACTCTCGGGCACCATTATTAAACCAGGCTACCGCTATATGATCCAAATATTCAACTATATCCACCTGTGACTGGTCCGTTTGAGAGGTGTATAGTTGTTTATAGAACAGGGTCATTTCACTCAGTATGTCAGGTGGTGTTCTAGCTATTTCCCCACTGTCCGTATGTAGCTCAGTTATGTAGGTCGACGCTCTAGGTGTGCTGAGTAAGCTTGCCAGTGTTTTACCTGGTCTCTCACTCTCACCTCTCTGCTTCGTCTTGAAATTCCATTAATTTAGACCTCAACTTTGCTGTGACTTCTGGGGGCGGGCTAAGCATTTGCAAGTGCTCCAGCTCTCTTATCTCTCGCTCTAGCCTGCTAAGTGTGTTGCGTATATCTTTTAGGACTCGCGCTTTGAACGCTATGCAGTCGCATCTTGTGACTGCTTTAAAGGCTTCCCAAAGTGTACCCGGTGAGTCTACTGTTCCCTCCTTCAGCATGAAGTATTCCGTGTTCTTGTTTCTCAGCTCTTCACGAAACACCAGGTCCAACAGGGCGCCAGAAGCGAACCTCCAGGCAAATGGCTGGGTGGATGCAGGAGGTATGTGCAGTCATATCTGAGCAGGTGCATGATCTGAGAAAGTGCGAGAGTGGTGCGTTGCATCTGTCAGCAAAGTGTGAAGGTCCTTAGAGATCAACCAGAAGTCCAGACATGACCACGTATTTCAATGATGTGTGACACAGGTGCCTGCTCTGACTAAAGGGTGTATGGCTCTCCAGAAGTCTAATAACTGAAGGTCCTATATATTGTCCTGTGGCATTGCTGCTGCCTTTGGGTGATGTGCATGGGATGAGCCCTGTCTATCTGCCTGTGTTGACAGGACTACCTTAAAGTCCCCTTCCCACAATATTGCAGTGTGCTCCAATCCCTGTATCTTCTGCCATATATGTTGGAACAATTCTGGACAGTCTGTATTTGGGCCATAAGTGTTAATCAGTGCTACCGGGGTGTGTCACAGCTCTCCCTACCATATTATATATCTACCCTTCCTGTCTACGACAGTGTTATGTGTGCGCCAGTGTAGTCCCCTGCGTATGAGTATCGCTACTCCCCTGGAGTAATTGGAATAACCGGTCTCCACTACCACCTCCCATTGTTTGCTCTATTCCCAGTTCGTGCAGTGCTCGCGCAACGCCCTTTTCTGCGATAGGCGACAGCCAAAGAGCCCATTCCACCTCCATTAAGGGGGAGTATATCACTGTTCCCTCACTGGCTTTTAGTAGCGTGTTCCACGCATGGTTCGTGGACGTGATCGAGTCCAAAACACCGGTCCTGCGGTCCATAGGTGAACATATCGTAGCCGGGAGTGGAACTGGGGAATGTTTTCAGCTCCGTGTATCCACGTGTGGAGGTGGGCAGCTTGTGACACGCTGTAATATTGCTCCATATCCGGGGCCCCCAGTCCTCCCAGCTCGTACGGAAGCATGAGCGTGGACCACTGTACCCTAGGTTGCTTACCTCCCCAGGCCAAGCAGACCATTAGCGATGTTAGGTTTCTGAAGAAGGCCCTCGACAGAACAATTGGCAAATTGTTGAATAAGAACAAAAACCGGGGCAGTACCACCATCTTCATGATGGCTATGCGGCCCATCAGTGAAAGCGGAAGTTTTCACCATCTCTCCACATCCTCCTCGCATTTGCTAAACGCCACCCCATAGTTCTCTCGGAACAGCACCTCCGGGTCAGTATGGATCATGATGCCGAGATAGCGCACTGGTTCAGTCGACCAGCTTAGAGGGTATTCCATTTCAAATTGGCTCGTGGACGGGGTCAATGGGAACGCCACTGATTTGTTCCAATTGATCTGGAGTCCGGAGAGCGCTCCAAATCGGACCACTTCTCGTAATACTGGGGCAAGGTTTGTCTCAGGGTTGCGCTCATAGAGCAACGTATCGTCTGCATATGTAGAGATTATAGTTTTGTAAGTCGGGAAGCGGACTCCCCGGTGCCAGTGATATTCCCGCAACGTGCTGGCCAACGGTTCAGCCACCAGTGCGTACAACAGCAGTGAAAGCGGGCAGCCCTGCCTGGTGCCTCTGCTGATGTCAAAGGGGTCAGACACCCGATCGCCAATGCGCAGTCTGGCAGTAGGCCTCCAGTACAAGGCGCCAATCATTTGCAAGAAGGGTTCCCCTAGCCCTAGTCTACGCAAGACCCGCAGCATAAATGGCCACTCAATGGAGTCAAAGGCCTTCTCCATGTCCAGGAAGATGGCTACCGCTTTCGTATCCTGTCTGACATGCTGTATGGCCCCAAGCACTGTGCGTATATTATAGGTTAGTTTCCTTCCTGGGACAAAGCCTGCCTGCTCAGGCGCCACCAAGTCAGGAACTTGCAAGGCCAATCATGTGGCGAGCACCTTAGCATATAATTTCGCATCTACGTTCAGTAGTGATAGTGGTCTATATGAACCGCACTCGCTTGGGGGCTTGCCGGGCTTCGGGATGGTTACTATTAGTGCCTCTCTCATGGACTGTGGCATACAGCCTTCTATACAAATGTCATCGAACAGAGGTGCCAGGTAGGGGATGAGCTTGTTTTGGAACGCCTTATAGAACCCCACTGACAAGCCATCCGCCCCAGCAGCGCTATTCACTCTCATGCTAGCCAATGCGTCTGAGATCTTATCTTTCTGTATAGGAGACATTAGGAATTCGCGGTCAGACTGTGCCAAGAAGGGCAGTCGTATATACTCTAAGTAGTCATCTATGTCTGTGTCCAAGTTGTCAGTTTTGGTCTTGTATAGATCAGAGTAAAAGTCCCTGAATACATTCAGGATCTCCTCCTCCGACGTGACAGTCTCCCCCGACGCAGTCGTCGGAGCCGTCAGTTTCGGGGCCCTTCTGCTATTTCGCAGAAGTTTCGCCAGCATCGAGCTTGGGCGCTCACTTTTACCATATGTCCTGGCTGTTGCATATTTCCCCATATGCCGCACTTCCCTGTCTGCCTCTTCATTGAATTCCGCTATGTGGGCTTGATCCTGTCTGCTATTTCGGGATCAGGGTCGTTCATTTGTAGCTTCTCTAAATCGGCCAGCTGAGACTCTAAGTACGTCAGGCGCTGCCTTATAGCCTTCAGGACACTCGAGTGCTTGGCCATTGCCACACCTCGTATGAATACCTTAAACGCCTCCCGGACCGTCTGAAAGCTCTCAACCGAGCCAATATTCTTGTCGAAAAAGGTGTCGATCTCCTCAGCTAATTCTCCTCTAAAGGTTTCGTCAAGCAGTGAGTATGGGGGGAAGTGCCACGTAAACGGTGGGATTCGAGCTATCGGAGTCCCCAGCACAAGGAGGAGTGGCGAGTGATCCGAGAGTGTGCGTGTTAAAACTGTACATGACAATATGTGCCTAGTAACTGAGAAGGAGGCCAGCCAGTAGCCAATCCTGGTGTGAATGTCATGGAACGCTGAGTAATGCGTGTAACCCCCCTATCTTGATTTCTCCCTCTCCACACATCCAATAGGTCTAACGTCAGTAACTCAGCCTGTAGTGAGATCTCGGCAGCTGAGGGTCTACGCTGGGGGCCTGCAGATCTATCTAATTCCGGGTCTAGCACCAGATTGAAGTCCCCCCCCATAGCATTTGCGCAGCTGAATATTCACGACAGATCCTCGCCAACTTCTCGTAGAAGTCTGGAGAATCGTAGTTAGGGCCGTACACGTTGACCACTATTAAATCGTGGCCTTTACCCGTGCATCTGGATATTAAGTACCGACCCTCTGGGTCAGCCAGTATTAATCTCAGATCTAACTTAGCTCTGGGGTTTATCCACGTAAGCACTCCTGTGGAATGTGTTGTGAACTCTGCTGCTGTGATGTTCCCTGACAGGCCCCTGTATTGTAGCATCTTACTTGTCAGTGGAAGGTGAGTTTCCTGTAGTAGTGCTCGGTCTATGTAGTGTCTCTGCAGATAATTCAACACCTTTCTTAACTTCCGGAAATCGTTTAACCCTCTTACATTCCAGGTTAAAGCTCTAAGGGTTCCCGAGGCACCATTATCAGGCATTTCCGGTACACCAATCATCTGTACCATACGAACGGGCAACGGCAGCAAGTCCTCAGAATGCGGCACAGCTTCACCATACTAGTATGTGGAACCAATAAAAGAACTTTGAACTTTCCCATGCTCCACCCGGTATCCTCCCAACCCACCCACAGCAGACCCTCCCCAACCTGGTCCGACAGAAGACTGTCCTCCCCCCTCCCCCCACCCGTCAATTCCCCAACTCTAACTGTCAACAAGACATCCATGCTTAGCGAGCAGGAGCCCGGGTAGCCAAGAGTCATAGTATTCTCCTAAATCTCAGAACCCTCGTTAGCCTCTCGCCTGCTTCCGCCATGCACAGTTGTGTGATCAGAGCAGTAAATCCCTTTATGCTATACCTTAAAGCGTATATCTCAGTCATTTCCCCCCCTCCACATCAATACCTGCGCTGACAGTGAGACTCGCGCAGTGTCCCGCATCACAATAAAGGCCAAGTTGGAACAACTTATCTGCAAATGTCATTCGTTCTCAATGCCGCTGTTGCCTGATCGTGCATTTGGCCCAATGCTCCAGCTAGGAATGCAGTCCCCTCTGGTCAATCCGTTGAGTAGTGCACGCTCGTGTTCAAGAGAGCCTCAATCCTGATCGTCCAGGTGACTACCGTTCACGCCCTCCTCCTGTTGTCCAGTATTGTCTGTAGGTTTTTCCTTCGACCAAACGCTTCATAGCTTTCTGCAGCTCCCTAGGATCTGTAAATATGTGGGAATGTCCACGGCGATTGACACGTAGCTTAGCCGGGTACAACAGCGCATAGTCCAATCCCATCTCTCTTAAGCGTTTCTTGTGTGGTATGAATTGTTTGCGTTCTTCTTGGACTTTTGCCGTAAAGTCTGGATACAGCGATATGGACGACCCTTCATATTGCAACTGTTGTTTGGATCTTGCCAATCTAAGGGCTGTGTCCCTGTCCCGGTAGTTAAGCAGCTTTGCGATAATCGGACGAGGCAGAGCTCCTGGCTTGGGGACCGGGGCCAAGGACCTGTGCGCCCGCTCAACGGTGAACATGCTCGAGAATACTCCCTCTCTCAGGACTGTTGTGAGGAGCTGTGTGGATACTCTCCAGAAGGCCCGTAATGCGGAGGTTACAGCGTCGTGAGTGGGCTTCCAAGTCCTCCGTCTTGTCCTGTAATATTTGCATCATCCTTTCCAACCTTTTATGCGCGGTATCCAGGTCCGTCTGCGCCTCTTCGACCTCTGTCATCCTTCTCTCTGCCATATCATGCCTCTCCGCGTGTTTATCCAACCGCTCAGCCATGCGGTCCATGCGGTACGACATAGCGTCCATTTTAGAACCCAGCGCAGAGATACTCGACTGGAGGCTCTGCTCCATGGCCAACAGCATTGCTTTGATGTCCAGGTTCGCCCCCGGAATTTCCTCCGCTCGAGTAGCCGTCACAGGCTCCGGCAATGGGCTGTGCTGCTGCAGACGTCTTTGCGAAAAGGGCAGTTTGCTTTGGGTTTTGTCGCCTTTGCCCATCTCGTGGCAGGAAGCCCACCCGGCGGGGGTGGGAGCACAGAGTCTGTTCACTGTCCTGGGGGTCTCAAATTATACCACTGCAATTCACCACGATCCAGCAGCTCTCGTGGGCATAGAAGGATGTTAAACGCTGCGTTGTAGGGAAGCACCGACACAACTCCCCACCGTTTCTTGCTTGGCCGGCTCTGCGGTGTAGGGACCAGGGCTGCCTTCCTCTCAGGATTATCAATTACTAGGCCCACCACAGCACGACCCGGGGTAGCCGGTGGAGGGGGATGGTCAAGCTCCGGGCACCTCCGTGGTGTAACGCGCCACAGGTTCCCAGCAGGCTAAGTAGGTCTTACGGTCCGGGAGGGACCGCACAAGGCGTTAGGGCGTAGGCTATGGGCGTGGGGGCCTCGGGCGCGCCCTTTGTAGAAATCCAGATAGCGCCTCTCACCTTATAGTCTTCTCAGTTGATCTTAGGAGACTCACCGCCCGCACGAGACCAGCCAGCAGACTACCACTTGGGTGGTTCCTGAGCAGCTAGGATCGTAAGCATGTGGGTCCGGTCCCCCGCCGTCGCAGCGTCTCGCCGAGTGACCACCGGTGTCCCAGCCAGCAGAGGAGCACACCAAACAGCTCCGACAGCAAGGGCACACACCCCGCTGCACTCCGACAGGGGATACTTGCCTCCACTCCTTGTCCGCGTCTTCCCGGCCCCCCGGGTGTCGGCGCTCAGGGTCGGGCCTCCCCCGGCGGCCGCACGCCGTATCACGTCGCTCGGATCTTGTACGCACGCAAGGACGCTGCTTCACAGGCTCCCAAGGCCACAACCTCGCAAGGATGTGGCGTCGCACCAGATGCGTCCCCGCCCGTTTCCTCGGCGTCGCCAGTAAGACACCGGCTCAGGCAACTGGAGGGGTCAACGGGGGGTTCAGGTGACAGCTCTTTTCAGGATATTTCAGGATTAATCGTCTGTGCTAGACGGAGCTCCGGCGCTAGGCGTCCATTGCGCTTGCTGGCTAGCTCTCCCCCCCAAAAAAATCCAGCATTTATCTGTGCGAAACGCCGAATGCAGTGTACCATGTGCAGCGAGCAGCAGTGACCGTAAATATCCACATCGGTGCTGGTCCGTCGGCCACACCCGCACAGAGACCACAGTTACTGCTTGTGAACATCCTGCGCCGGAGGGAGGCCTGAGCGTCTGCAGAAGCTGGTACCTTGCGTCGATGCTGGCCTCACGGTACGGACTGCCGTGCTGCCTGAAAAGGGTTTGCCGTGCTGCATAGATACCTATCCAGGTGGCTGCGGCAGCTCCGGTGCGGGAGGCGCTGCATTGCGTTGCTGCCGGGGGGCCCTGGTGGCGGCTGCGGACCAAGTTGTGAATTTTGAGGAGCGGAGACAGCTGAGCGGTGGTCCCATTGGCGGCAGCGCCCGGGGGCCTTGACGGCAGGCGTGGCCTGGGGCTGCGACTGAGGAGGTCCGACGCCGGAAGTGAGATCGTGTGACTCACACTCACTTACACGGGGGTGTGTGCAGCATGAGGAGAGCAGAGTGGCGCTGATCCCGGGAGTCCAACAGAGTGCGCAATATTAGCGCAGCCACCATTTTGTGAAGGCTGGAGGCGACTGTTGTGCCGCCATGACTGGATGCTCCAATCTGTTATCAGTACGGAAGATGAGGGCTGAGCCAACCGCGGGACGTCCTGATTCTATGAAACCACTGAAAGTGACTGTGAAGGCGGTCAGGGGACACAAACACAAGTGAAGAAGCACGAGGTGTGTGGTGTGATGTTGTTCCTGCTCTGTGGCGCGAGTACACTGCGGGAAGCCCGGCTAGGATATACCGGTGGTGATGTCTGGGTCATGCAACATACCACTATAGAGGGCACAAGTGTGCAATTTAACCCTAGGATGGGTAGTGACAACAGGAGAAGAGGATTTAGCGGGCCGTGAAAGTGAGTGTGGTGATGTGGCCCTGATCCCCATCTGTGCTCCTGTCAAAAAATGTATAAAACACATTTGTGAGTTAAAAGAAGACATATCATAATGTATACACACATGAATAAACCTATTAAAGCATTAAAAACATGGAGAAGACAATGTCATGAATCTCAAATCCCCCGATAAATTCATGGGAGCCTCTAAGTGGGTTCTGGGACATGTACTCTGGTAACTAGTGAAAGGTGGGGGCAGGCACTATGATATGTCTTCTTTTAACTCACAAATGTGTTTTATAAATTTTTTGACAGGAGAACAGATGGGGATCAGGGCCACGTCACCACACTCACTTTCACGGCCCACTAAATCCTCTTCTCCTGTTGTCACATCACTGCACTGATCACGACTAGACGCGCACCCGTTACAAGCACTGGGACATTGTGTGATTTATGACTCAGTTCTGACCATGGCGTTGTCAGGTATTTTACCTAATAACTGGACAATACAATGTTTCACGTTTCCTCTTGGGTTCCGCAATTTCTATTTGTAAATTGGGTATTTGACATGTTAACTGTGTACATCCCTATGTACCATTCGACCCTTTGTGACTTCTTAATCGAGAAGTGACCATTTGATTGATGTGTGTTACTGCATTTTGCATGACACATCACATCATACTAGATAATTTGTAAGACATTTATCTGACAAAGTATGCAATGAGGTTCTAGGCTGAATTTTCAAAATTATGTTTCATATTGTACATTTATGTTTTACCGTTCCAAGATGTCTGCCATGGAGATGTTGGGACAATACACCATCATTTGTGTCTATGCATTGCTTGTAACTTTATTTACCACTTTTGCACACATCAACACTTACGTGAGCAAGGCTTGTCCCAAGCCGAAACATGTTGTAGGTGTGAATAAACACCCTTGGACTTAAAATTCTGGCGTGGCGTGTTGGTTTCTGAGAGCGGAGCAAATTGGAACTTTGTTGGAATATATATATATATATATATAAACAGTATGGGTAACAGGATTTCTGCCTGGCCCAAAAGTATCTCAGATACTGGTCACCACCAGTATACTTTATAATTATATAACATCAAACATCACTGAGATATTCACACACATCACTGAAAAACAAATCTTCCTATTCTGTTTCTTTTAGTTGGTATTTATTTTTCTTAAACAGTCAGAAAAGTCAAAACGTGTTTTGTGCTCCACTGCGCTTCTTTAGGGCTGTTACAAACAGAGAACAATACAATTAGAATCTAAAGAATACATACAATAATATTCACCGTAATAAATCTATTTAACAACACACATGTGAATATTATCCACGCATTTGCACCCAAACAAATATGTTTTTGCACTTAAAACTCTGTTGGGGCTACTGAGAGCACATTATCCTCATGTTCACACAAAATTGTCCTGCCACCTCATTAAATTTAAATACCATGAATCATATTTTTCTTAGCACTTCACTTGGGCATGATTTTCTTGTCTTATTTACCTTATGAATTTTCTTGACTCTTGTTATCCTTGTGTCTTCCTTTCTTAAAAGCAAGATATTTATGAATTGCTCCCCTTCATAAGGTCTGTGAAAATAAACATATCACTGGTAGAATACAATTTATTCTAACCAGACACTATATATATATATATACTTCTTTTCTCAACAAATCTGATCTGTTTTGATGGTCAAGATGCTTCAGAGCAAATATCACTAGCCGTACTAAAATCTCCATTATTGCCTTTCCCTCCCGACTGGATCATTCCTCTTCACTACTCAAGGTGCATACCAATTGGTCAGAGCACCTGTATTCGTTAAAGCCCAGAATCCATTTTCCCCAGAGAAATTAAGTTCCAACCGACTCCCTCATTCTTACCTCAAAACCGGCTGGATGCCTCCATGTCCATCTCCCTTCATTTCCTGACATGTACTGAGCTCCTGTCACTGCCACCAAGTCACTGAGTCACTTTCAGATGCACACAGCTACGCACACAGCCACTCACAGACTCACACATCAACTCACACATGCACTCAAATACCCATACAGCCACTCACACACCCACTCACAGAGCCACAAAACCAATCATACACCCCTCCTAGACCGATACAGTCACTCACGCATGTGTCCCCAAAATATGTTCTGAGTGCCAGGGGATAGGGTTCTGGGGGTTCAAATTGGCCCTTGGAGGGGGGTTGGGATGGTGTCCCCGGGCCAAAAGTAGCCCAGGGAGGGTACCGCGGGATGACTGCTTTTGGTGGTTGGCCACAGGGCCTAGCCAACCACCCACTGTGCACAGGCAAAGGCTGTGTGCAGAGTTGGGTTGCCTGCATGCAGAAAACGATAAGAGTAGTGGTATTTCACCGGCGGCCCGTTCGCAGCGTGGTTGGTTATTACATATTACTTTACATTAAAAAACACATAGAAATTCACTAGAAAAACATAGGTTACAGGGACATTATAGTTAGGAAACACCATTAAAAAACAATAGAAATTCATTGAAAAATCTGAATGTTACAGGGACATTAAAGATAGGAAATAGATTTTTAAAAACCCTATAAATTCACTGAAAAAAACAAAGGTTACAGGGACATTATAGTTAGTAAATTGCATTTAAAAAAACATAGAAATTCTCTGAAAAATACAAAGGTTACCGTCACACAATATTTAGGAAATAGCATTTTAAAAAACCTTGGAAATTCAATAAAAAAACAAAGGTTACAGGGATGTTATAATTAGGTTCTGATTTTACACACATAAAACCATGGAAATTCAGCAGTTATAGTTACAGTTATGTCAAGTAACTATAACTCGTGCCCTAAGGTAACTATAACTCATGCCCTCGCTATGCACTGCTAACTACCACCACATATTAATATAAACAAAGTCAGATGGCTGGGTGATAATTGTTGTGGCAACACAGTCTCTATATATGCAGTAAGGCAAGCTCAAAGGATAAGGTGAAGGCCATCCACAAACAACCAAACAGGTAGAGAAAAAAATCACTACCATGTAAAATGTAAACACAAAAAATATCCTGAGCTAAGAAAACAATATGAAGTTTATACAATCAATGACAAGTTGAGTATTCTTCGTTTCTTCCTTTATTCAAAAAGTGATCTTCTCAATACAGTTTAGCCGCCAACATGTGTTTCGTCTATAGTGGTATCGACCACAGACTTCTTCAGGGCTATAGCTAGGCTACCAATTCTTTTTTCATCAAACAGTAGATGTCGATAATGTAATTATGCGTCTCATCTGATTATGAAATCGAGAATTCCAAGTTCAATATATCAAAAATTCCAGTGCTAACTCCAGCGTAATGGAGGAACCAAAAAACCACAGCGGCCCGAGTGTCATCCAACACAAGACGTAAATAACGGCGTCTAGCTAGACGCTGTTATTTATGCTGGAGTCGATACCACTATAGACAAAACACGTGTTGGAGGCTAGACTGTGTTGAGAAGATCACTTTTTGAATAAAGGAAGAAACGAAGAATACTCAACTTGTCATTGATTGTATAAACTTCATATTGTTTTCTTAGCTCAGGATATATTTTGTGTTTACCACCACATATTACATCAGTCATGACAGATACTATGGCATAATTGATAATATCACTGCAACATTTGCAATAAAATTATTGATGAGGAAACTTTGCATAGCTTGTGCGCAAGTTGTATTTATCTTAGGGCATAGTGAGTATGTACTATGCAGGAACCACTTAAATTAAATTACCTCACATTAGTGGTATGATCACCAATTGTCTGCATTTTTAATTGGCTCAGTCTTCCTTATGTTCTTTTAATGTATACCCAGATCTATCATGTGGATTACCGACTGTGAATGTGATTTATCTCTCTCCTATTCTTTCAAGTGGTACTGGCCAGCTATCTGTCAGCATACACGAATAAGGAGAAGAGTGCATTCTTTATTGTCTCAGGAGATAAACCCTGAATTGGGAAGCCCTCATATTAAAAGATATATCCAAGGAGAAGACTAGGGAATATTGTTTCTTTTTTGTGGTTTTGGTGTATTTCTGCATTCAGGTTTCTTTTTTCCAGGAACTCCCAAAGACATTTGGTTATGGTGGTTCTGTTGTGATACTGTGGTATTGTTATGCAGCAGAGCTTTGTGGTGATTTAGATGTGCTGAGATGTTGTGTGGCTGATGTTTTGTCAAGTCTGTGATGGTAAAGTATTGCTAGTGCAGTTCAATTGTTTTTATAAGGGAAGCCAATGTTGGTGTGCAGATGTATTATGGTATGTACTGTGTGCGGTGGTCTCCTGTGCAGGCATCTGTTCTGAACCTTGATATTTGTTATAGACTGGTATAGAATTAAATGGAGCGGTTGAGTGCTATCTGTTGTGTTATCTGTTGTGTGGGTGGTACAACATGATTGACTGTGGCAAGGCAAGATGTTGGATGGTTTAGAAGAGGGAGCGCTTTTAGTAATGGTGGGTCAGTATTCAGACAAAATGTTGAGTAAAAAAGTATTGAGATGCACAAATATTGAGTTTTTATTATCATGATGCACAAATTTTGTGATGTAGGAATATCATTGAAAAGAATATTGATTTTGTAAGGTAAGTAATATTGATGTCAAAAAACTCCATGCTGTTAATATAGTTTACATAAATATCTATGTTGTTAAAATCAATGGATAAAGTATCAGTTGTTACATTAAAAAAATATTGTTGTTAATGATATATTGGTCTAATTATATTTATGTATTTTAGTATACATTTTAATTGCATGTGTTATAAATTGTTTGTATCATTATTGTTAATGTTTTTTAACTTTTGCGTTGTTTTTACATTTAATTCAATTGTTTATTGTAATTTTTGTGTCGTAGTCGGTTGTGGGGTTTCTATGAGTACAGGTTGGGAAGTAAATTAATTATAATTATTTAATAATTTTTACGAATCTTTTTGCTGTATGTGTACTATTTTTCATCCAGACGAATATGCTCAGAACCGGTGGAATGGATGAAAAATAGTACACATACAGCAAAAAGATTCGTAAAAAGAGGATACATGAAAAAACAAATCGAATCTGGCTGGGAAAGGGCAAACAAATTGCAAAGACCAGACCTTTTGAAACCTAAACAAGGTACAGATAAATAAATCACAGAACCAGGGCCAATCAGGTTCATCACAACTTTCCCCAAGGAATTGAACAAAATCAGAGAGGTACTAAAAAGTAATTGGTAAAATCTTACAATTAGATAACACCATTGGAAAAATAATGGGAAATGCTCCTCAAATCACGTATCGAAGGGCAAGAAATCTAAAAGACCGTCTAACTCAAAGCCACTTTCAAAAGGAGAAAAACAAAAAATGGCTACAGAGCAAAAGTTTCAAAAAGTGTCATAATTGTAAAGTCTGCCAAATTGCTAAGAACACCCAGGAGATAAAAATGGCAGATGGCAGAATGTGGAATATTCAGGATTTGATCACTTGTAAAAGTCAATACGTTGTATAAGTAATACAATGTCCGTGTCCTTTAAGATACATAGGAAGCACAAAATGTGAGATCAAAAAGCGCATCCTGGAACATGCTAGAGCAACCAATCACAAAGACCGAGGAACTGCGGATGCCAAATATATGGAAACAGACCACAATGGTGACTGGAAACTATTTACGTTTTACGGAATTGACACAGGAAAAAAACATGTGAGAGGAGGGGACAGAGAAAGACAATTACGACAAAAAGAATCACGTCATATTCTAAATATGCATACTCTGACCCCCCATGGTTTGAAGCAGAGTGAGGAACTGTACATTAATTTATGAGGAACACTGTTATGAAGAAAAGAACGAGCCCCCTCATTTAGTTTTAGTGGTTGGAACTATTACTAAATGAATTTTTAAATAAAAAAGATTTTCTTAGTAAAAACGTATTACACCTTGTAAGAATATTTGATCAACAATTTGTTATAATGGCGCAGAAACCAAGGATGTTGTTTTAATTTGTAACTTGATCCACTAGACTAATAGATTGGTGTGTAAAAAGTAAAAAAGGAGCTATGATCCACTGGAGGACTTGATAGATATGCGGCATACAAAGGCTGAAGCTAAAAAGCTAAAAATTCAAAAAAGATTTGAGAAAAAATGAATTTAAAAAGTCAATTATTGGATTTATATAAATTTGAATGAATACGGTGTGAGTTAATAACATATTTCATCTGTATACATAGTGTTAATATTTGGAAGTAACAAAGCACACTACAACTACCATAATGCCTTCTTTTGAAAGAAACAATAAATGAGGTTTTGTAATGCTTAAATTGGTAAAGCAAAATGGAGGGCGTTATCGTGAGCAAGGTTTCAGTTGAAACCGAAACGTTGGTGGTTTGTGTATCTGAAGGAAATAAAAGATCTGCGTGACAAAAAAGCAAAACGTAGTGCGACCTACCTTATTCCTCGTTGGGGAAGTGTGCAAGAAATATATAGGACAACAACTGCGCAACCCTCCTAGTATTACCTTTAGAAAAGCTAGGTCTATGCATGACAGTTTGGTTTCCACTAGTCCTGAAGTCAGAGTAGCGGTAAATTGGCTATCTGGCAACACATTTTTTCTCAAGTGCTCAGTTTGCAAGGTGTGCAAGAATGGAATTAATAAAAGTGAATACTTGATTCCCTTTAATGAGAAACCGGTTAACATCCAATCCAAGTTGACTTGCAAAACTGAGTACGCGGTGTAGGTGCAGGACTGTCCGTGCGGCCTACATTATGTGGGTAGTACGAAATTACCAGTACACACAAAGATACTCCAGAAACTTAGAGCAATTACCAACTGCGACACCGCGTACCCAGTGGCAAGACATTTTGAGGAAAAACACGTGGGCCTAAAATATTTTGCAATCGATATAGTTCCTTCTCTCAGGAGAGGGAGTGACCGTGAGGCACTTCTACGTAAACTGGAAACGAGACACATAATACTGTTCGATTGCAAAGTTCCAAACGGTATGAATTCAAGTGAGGATTTTTTTACCTGTTTGTAGGCATTCCTGTTGTTTATAACATATCTGTAAATTGCTGCTCTTCTAACCAATTTAGTGGTTTTTTAACTGTTTTATGTATTTAGGTATTGTACATTTTTGACACTTTTTGTAATTATTTATACACTTGGATTGGTATAGCATGTTGATATGTATTTATTTGCGGAGTTTGCACATTCAATTGCACTTGATTGTTATTTGCACATTGACTTTAGCCCACTTGGGCTGTATTATCTCAGTAAATGCAATAATGGGAATAGATGAATAGGACGCGACAAATATGTTGGGGTAAAAAGATCAAAATGGGTTCATACATTACTATCAGTACGCTAGCACTTTAAAAAGGTCACCTTACCCTCTCAGCGTTTGTCATGTGATCAAGGCCGTTAGCGGGCTGAAACTCATCATGGTCGACTTCGTGTTTGGGCTCCATTGAAAGAATTTCTGCACCAGTTGCGGGTTCGACTCTTCTTTGCCAGACTTGCTATTGAAGACGTTGTATGCCTCATATATATATATATATATATATATATATATATATATATATATATATATATATATATATATATATATATATATATATATATATATATATATATATATATATATATATATATATATATATATATATATATATATATATATATATATATATATATATAAACACACACGAAATGGGTGCTCAAGCCTACTTTAACGGCGGGCTCTCGACGGGGTATACCAACCCCTATTATTCCACACACTCCTGGTCAAACTTCATCCATGAAAGAACCAGAGTCGGAGCCCAAATGTAGTACGGCGCTGTCAGTTTATTCAGCAGAGAGAAACACCCAACGCGTTTTGAGATCCGCCGATCTCTTGCTCACGGGCAAGAGATCGGCGGATCTCGAAACGCGTTGTGCTCCAGTGGATTTTGAGTAATTTAGGTCAAAAAAATATATATATCTATGGCAGCGCCCCGGTACGTTTACCGGGGAGCGCCCCGGGCGCGACACGCGAGGTGCGCACGGAAATCTGATTGGCTTTTTTGGTGTCTGTAAACATTTGAAACAGTCCGGAGCGGCCGCCATCTTGTGTCTCGGTAGGATCGAGACACAAGAGGTGGCCAAAACAAAGGGGGAAATGACGATAAAGGGGGCAGGGTAGACCCCCCCTGACCCCCTAGGTTTGATGTGGGGGCTTTAAAAGGGCCCCGCAGGGCAATACATTTTTTTTTTTCGTTTTGCGCGGGGGGAGCGCCCGGTATGCGCACCGGGGAGTGGACTGGGGAGCGTTCCATGAGGAAAAAAGAATGACAGAGTTTTTTAAAAATGAAGCCTTATTTTTATAAATTGGAGGTAGTTCTGAAAAGAACTGTTTTTTTCTTCTTTTTGTTGTTTTATATTTTTTTAATGTTTTTTGAACATTTTGTACTTTTTTTGGCTTTTCAAAACAGTTTTATATTTTTTTTGCATTTTTTTAGGGGGAGAACCAAAAAAAAGGGAATTGAAACTGGCTCAACTGGAGCAAAAAACAAAAAAAGAAAAAAATTACTTCTTTTTGGGGCACTTGTGATTGTCACCTGCATGGACGATGAGCTTCACGCTCTTTTCACCATAGGCGATAAGCTTGCCACATGCAGTACAAGTGATTTTAAAATCAGCAAATCGTTGCTGAATACAAGGCATCATCTCTGATGTTTCTGGTCCCGATGAAGTGGGTTCGTTTCTTTGGGAGGTGGTCCTTGATAACTGGGAGGGGGTTACTGGCCAGTTCCCTGAGTTCTGCACGAGAATAGTTGTTAGGGTGCTTACGGATCATATGTCGAATCATGGTATTGTTACCAAAGGAATACTTTTTGTTTGGGTTGCCCCTTGAGAGTTGTTCCTTACAGATTAGGCAAGTTACCTTGTCTGCATTCACTTTTTTCTTTCCCTCTGGGATTGAAAAAAACTCCCATACAATGTGTGACTTGGGCTTGTATGGGGTATTTTGTTCAGGCAGCCATCTTCTCCCATCCTCCTCTTCCTCTTCCTCCTCTTGATCTTCTTGACCACCAATGTACTGTTGTGGTGGTCCTCTTGGTGGTGGTGGTGGTGGTGCAGATGCACCAGCTGCTGCTGCTACTGAAGCCATTCTATAGATCCAAAAGGTACAGAGAGGTACAATCAGGTCTTCCTCAGTCAAAGGACAAAGTCAGAATAAGGAAAAAAGGTGGGGTCTTTCATCATTTGGGAAAAAAAAGGCCTGAACCAATGAGAAGTGTTATTTTCAGGTCACAAGACCAGGGATTTCATCATTATGGAAGTAAAAGTGTTCTGCACCAATTAAAAGTGTTATTTTCAGGTCACATGACCGACGCGGGTCGCATCGCGTAAGCGCGTCGGAAGTTTACGTTGCGCGATCGTATTCGCTCGAGTGCTTCCGGGTGCGGTTATGCTGTGCGTATCATGCGAAAGCGGCTACGCAATACCTCACGATGATGTTTTCGTTCGTGACATTGGCGCTAACGGGACGCTCTCCGGAGCGTGCCCCGGGGCGCTTCAAAAGACTAAGCTCTCCGGGGCGCTGAGGGCTCCAGGGTCAAAAATAAAAAATAAATTTAAAAAAAAAATTTTTTTGTTTAAAATACAAATAAAATATAGGATTCATTAATTTAGAAAAATATTACATTTCATAGCTATAGACATTTGCTATTAACTAAATTTTGAACTTCAAAGAAAAAAACATAGGTTTGGGGCTTTATATATAGTTAGGAATTAGCATTTAAAAAACCTTTGAAATTCACTGAAAAAACCATAGGTTTCACACCAGTTATAGTTAGGAATTAGCATATAAAAAAAACGATTAAATTCACTGAAAAAAACCATAGGTTTCACACCAGTTATAGTTAGCTGAAAATTTTACTGACATAAAACCATTAAAATTCCACGTTATAGTTAGTTGGACTCACTATAACTTGCGTGTGTAATGCACTGCTGATGACGTCACATATTACATCACTCATGACATGGACAGTGACATCACTCATGACATCACTGATGACACCATCCTTGTGACAGAGTGACAGACCTCCTTTCACTGTAGCCCGTGAAACACATATTCAAAAATAGAAACTAAAAATTTTCAAAAAAACCCATACCAGTTACAACAACCAATTCAGTAATTCCAGCATTTATATACACATCCACTAATTCACCAACAGATCTATGTAGTCACTCATACATATACTCACTCATCATATGTAGTGATACACCTATACATCCTGTAACACATCGACAGTCATCCAAAAGTTACTCACACACATACTCACACATGCAAATAAACTATTGAACATCCATTTATTTGCATATACAACTATACACACACTACCACCTTACTTTTAAGGAAACTTACACATACTTACTCTCTTAAACAAACACTTATAGAAACACATACTTATTTAAACAGGAACTCTTACAATCTCTCATTCTCACATATACTCACTTATAAACATCAATACTCACATATACTAGATTAAAACTAGGGGTGGGCGTAGTTCGCGTAGCCGCACTCCGCGAAGCTACGCGAAGCCGTTCTCGCACTACGCGACCTTCGCGTAGCTTCGCGAGCTTACGTAGTAGCTTGCTGGTCCCGTTCGCGAGCCGTTTTTCATGCTCGGGAGCGCGTAGTGCGTGTTCGGAGCGCTGTCTGCGTGTTTGGGGGATTGTAGCGTGCGACCTTACCCATGAGGTGGGCTATGGGCGCGGCCATCTTGTTTTTTCAATTGTCCCGCCCGCCCGCGTCCCCTACTTCCTCTTCCGGGTCGCGAATAACGCGTTCGTGTGGTGCACGTCTTGTTCGGGAACGCAACTATTTGTTTACACTGACAAAGTGCGTGTTCGCGTGAAATCTCGCGCGAACTTACCCACGTGGTCGCGATGGGCGCGGCCATCTTGTTTTTCACACTCTATGCTATGGTTCTGGGCCTAGTTTTCTATCCACCTTATATCTCTTCAATCCTTACCTCTTTTCACAGTTTTTCTTACTTTTTTTACTTCTCATCTATTTCTCTCTGTCCCTAAGTTTATATTTTGCATTTTATTTCTGCTTTTCCACCTTTTTTTACAGTTTTATTTTACTTCTTTATTTAAGCTCCTACTTCTTCCCCCTAACTTTCTTTTCAACCTCCACCTCCACCCCTGAACCATGGCAAAGGGGAGCAGCAGAACCGGCTCGAAGGGCAAGGCGCCTGCGCCCAAGAGTTGGCTGCCTTGCGGCAGAATGCGACCTGCAAGGGTGCAGGCCCAGAATCTTTTCGGGGAGGCGGAGGTGGCCACCCTGGTTTTTTTCATCCAACGCCACCTCCCCTTGACCTTGGCAGCAGGCGGCAGGCCAGGGTCCGGTTACCTGCCAGAGGAGCGTCACCGCCGGTGGGCGAAGGTGCGCCGGGCAGTCTACCATCGCTCAGAAATCCGGCGCACCCACCAGCAGCTGGCCCACCGCTGGGCAGACATTCTGGACAGGGAGCAGGACCTGTTGGACCTGATAGGTGTTGAAGTCGTGGGGATTGGTGAGTAGCTAGTAATATTAATAATTTAATATATATTATAGTAGTATAAGTATTGTGTATAATTCTTGGATAAGTAACACAGTTACTGGTGCGATTTGTTACATTGCCGATGAATTCAGTCTCAAATTCTTCTGTTATTGTATGACACAGGTGCTGCTCGCCACTTCTCTTACTGGTTTGTAACTTAGCGCTAGCTTGGGCTGCTGATTATTGATTTTAGAGTTTTTAGAGAACTGAAGTTAGTTAATGCTATTGCTAGAGTCTAGTCCCATTGTCCTTTAGTGAAATAGTGGTGGATGGATAGTATTACTTGCTTCATATTTTTTAACGGTCTGCATGACGCCTCCTCTGTCACTGAATGCTTAGTTAGTTCCTATTTACCCGACCCCTCCATAGAACCGGTTTGAGTTTGTTTACTGAGTGGTAGGCTTAGCACAGCAATAGCATGGTCAGGGGAGTCAGTCAGTAGCAGTTCTGACGTAAGCAACCAACAATTATGTGTATATACAAATTTATGCATGTGTCTTCCATCTCATCATCTATGCATGTTTGCGGGTAAAAATAAAATTGAAATGCCGACTTACTGAACAATTGGCCCATCTGGATTCTTGAATAGGTGGTGTAGGTCAGGTGGTACTGGCTTCGTTAGTATTCTGCAATCAGAATGTTTATGGCACATTTGATTAGTGTTCTATAAGTAGACGGTCTGTGGATCTTGCAAGCCAGTAGACATTTATACTTCGAAGTCAATTTTATTGGAATTGTTGTTCCCTAAAATGTTTGAGAGGATTTTTGAATGAGGTCTTTGTTTCACAGCACTTAATGCTTCTCTTTCTTTATTATTTCTTACATGATCAGCACCACCCAAGGGCAAGAAGACGGGGTCCGAGTTGGCGGGACAACCACAGGAGGAGCGCTTCTCTACCGCGGATCCTGCTGCTGGCCCCAGTAAGTCCTACAGTGCTTATATTATTAACAATTATATTTCCCTAACTTTTTAACACACCTTATTTTGTCCAACCTATTAATCCTCCTTCGTAATTCAATGTTAGCAAAACCTTCTTTGGTCTTACATTTGTTTTCCAAATTTTGTGTAACTATCCAATGCCATCCCTGACTTTCAGTTCCTTCAAACTGCCTCTGCCCCTAGAGTCTCTGTGCTACTACTATTAGACTGTGTGTAGCTAAGCTTGCCTTGTTGGCCACTCTTTAGTTAAGGTATTCTTTTGAATAAAGCTGTGATAGAATAGCTGTAGCCATTGGGTCCACACCTGTCTTTTGCGTTGTCCTCTGTAATCTTCAGTCTCTCAATTCCCACCAACAAAAATGCACAACCAGATGTTTGCCTACTAATTTTTGTTCAGTTAGTATACTTCTACTACTGTTGTGTTTTTATTATTCTCTCTCTGCACATACACAACTATGTACAAGAAGAAAATAGGATGTTGTTGATGTTGGTGATAGGGAGGTTGGACCTTACACCCTGGTCACAGAACTCAGTCAGAAGAACCCATAATCCAATGACCGTCTAGTCTACCTACTTAAGTGTCTCGGTCATAGTCAAGTGTCCCACTCCCGACCCCCACACGAAGATAGTTAGATATACCCAATGACTTTAATACACAACCCACGCCAGAACAGAAGAAGAAGAGTAGAAGACCCTTTCGCTCACTCACTCGTTTTAGTCCCCAGCACCCCAGACACTGAAAATATACCACAGAGTCTACGTGCAAGTTCAAAAACTGTATTTTTTGTAATAATTAACAAGCTTTGTATTGTTGTAACTTGTAAGTATTTCGATGAAAAACATCCTGCTCCACCATGCAAAATGAAGAAGATTAAATACTGTACATTTTGTACATCTAGTGCACGATAGAGAAATGTGTGAATTGTGGGAGACCTCTCTCCGTTGAACGTATACTGTTAGTGGTTACACATGCATCTTTTGAAAGCTCTGCAAATCCCTTGTTTCGTAGAAGGCAATCTTCTCTTCTCATCTGCCTATGAGAAAAATGTTGCACGTTAGACAGTGAATACAACTATGCCAGTTTTTAGCAGTCATCACATAGCAACAAGTGCAACATTTTGGACTAACAATACTGGCTTGTCAATTGTATGCGAGACTCATGTGGCCTCAATGGTGTCTTTCTTACTGTGCAACAAGCTGCAAGGTAACATGGGCAAAGCAGTAGACACGGATCAAAAAATGTTTATATGGCTCAGGCTAACTTTCCAAAGACTATAGTAGGAGTAGATTAGATGACCCTAGGGATCATCTAATAAATTATAACAAAACTCTGTCTAATGTGACTGCTGTACATTGGACGCAATTTGGACTAGTTACACTGTCACAACGATTCTTGTTGTACGTAACTGCTTTTTCAATCTTCCTTCCTGGTGAAAAAAGTACAACTAGTAAAATAGGGGGAGGTGTGCAGGCATCTAAAAAGGTGTACTTGTTTTTATAGGTGCACAATCAATACTAAGCACCAGTGCTGACGGGGCCAGCGGCGAAGAGATTGCCATCCAGGAGGGGACAGAGGAAAAGGCACCTGCAGGAGCATCAGTGAGGGAGGAAAGTTCAGCGGTGGGCAGTGGTAAGTTATATTCATTACTTATTTGCATTACTAGGTGGATGGGGGACATTTTTTTCCTCACTGTGCTATGAGACTTATTAGGAAAGTATGAATTTGAAGTTGTACTGGACAAAATACAACGGTTGAAGAAGACACCCTTTGTAGCATTACCAGTTTGAGTTGAGTAAACAAGGCCTCTTCCATCAGACTCCAACTCAGCTGTGTAACTTTTGGAGAAGACTAAAAGTCAGATCAGATGACCCGAGGGATGTGTTGAACAAAAAGGGAAAGAAGTGAACTAGGGTGGAAGGAGGAAGGACTAAAGAGATGTAATAATAAGACAAACTACCATAGAATGATACTTTGTAAGGTTCATTCACATGGCTGATATGAATCGGATACATGGGTTGTTAAAGGATGGGTAGAATTGCAAGGTCAAAGAAAATGCAGGCCTGGTTGGGCAAAAGAAATGGGTGCATGGATACAGTGGATAGCAAGAATCATGAGCGGAGTTTGTGTCAATGAAACCCAAGGCAAGGAAGGAGTGGACGCATGGGTGGTTGCTGGTGAAAGTGAAACCAGGTAAGCCGATAATAAAGAATGATAGACATTGACTTTTAATGGGTGGATGCCCCCTAAATGTATTTGTACATTCATCATAGGCGAAGACTGTCACTGGAAGCAGAGTCTTACTTTGAAAAACTAAAAGGATACAAAAAAGACTTTTGTTCTTCTTATGTGTACTCAAGGCCACCCAGTACTAGGGCAAGTATAATGCCGGAAAAAAACTTCAACAAATGCTACAGGCAGGGGAAGCAGGAGGACAGATTAGATAGATACTAAAAGTTGACACCAATTGTATGTACTGCGTTTGGTAGTGCTACTATGCCACAATGTACTGTTGAATTAATTATGAAGGGTTTCAGTTACAATTCTGTTTCTTTTTTTATAGATACTCATACTCCTTCCTCAAAACCATCGTGGAAGGAGTTGGCAGCCAGGGCCCGGCAAAGGAAACTGCAGGCCATTGTGGAGGAGTACCGCAAGCTGGTGGCTGAGGCTGAGGAGGAGGAGGAGGCGGCAGCAGCAGCTGCTGCCTCTTCCAATGCGTCTGGCCCCAGCAAGGCTCCACCTGCAGGAGTACGGTGCCGTGGCCAGGCAGCCGCTCACCGCCGGCTTTTAACATCTGCCACCCCCACACACAATGGATGCAAATGCAGGTGCCGTGCTTTTTGGCAAAAACTTCTCCTCCGGATGGCCCAGCTGGAGGACCAATTAGAGGAGCGCGTAAAAATCATTGTGGACAAACACCTTAAAGCCCGCCAACTGTAATGGACCCGTACCCTGTTGATTTGCCCCTTTTTTAATACTTTTGTTGGTGGGTGGGAATTGGGTGTTGGGGTTATTTTTGTGGGACATTCTTTGGACTTGGACATTGGTTGGGGTTAGGGTGGGGATAGGGGTGGGATAGGAGGATATTATTTTTATACATGAATAAATGTTATTTATTTTCAACTTATACAGATATGATATGATGTTGTTTTGTAGTGGGGTTACTGTTGTACGTCACAAGGTTTACTCTAGATGCAGGGCAGCGGACAGTGCTTGATTGAAATACTTTATTAACTGACCACATGTGTAACATGCAAACAGATAGATGCTGTGTCCCTCACTCAAAGTTATATTTGTCCTATTAGTACTACCAGCCTCTCCTCCAGTATACCTCCCAGCAAACTTCTCTTCTTACCTGTGATTGATGTTGATTACGTTTGGCACCGCAAGGGCTAGTTGTCAGGGAAGAGGAGCTCGTCCTCAAACCCTGGTGGTTCTTCTGACAGAAGTAGGTCCTGTAACCCAATACTTATTTCTTCCGACTCGCTCTCCTCTTCCAGCTCTGATTCACTGACTTTGTAGTCTGGTGGTATCAAGTGCTGGTTCATTTTTATCATGGTTAACCTCTCCACGCTTTTGGGCGAGAGACTGGTCCTTCTCACAGTCACAATGGCAACAGCAGCACTGAACACACGCTCAGAAGAGACACTTGGAACAGGGCAGGCTAGATACTTTATCGCCAGCCTGCTAAGCAGTGGCCATTGGCTTCCTGTCCTATACCAATACACCAATGGGCTTTGCTCCATGAACACCTCTGTTGTGTCATCCAGATAGGCCTGGACCATCCGCTCAATGTTCATTGGTGCTCTGGTTTGCTCGTCCTCTTTTTGCTTTGCGGCAGCAACGGACTTCCCCATCCCTTTCTGTAGAAACCAAGCCGCTATTTTTTTGCTTGTGTCTGATGAATCAGATCCTGTTAGTGTGGTTGGTGTTATTGTTTGTGTTGGTGACTGCTGGGAAGCAAACCCACTGCTCGCATGCTGTGAAGAAGACCTTGACTCTGTAGGATGCTCAGTAGTACTTGCACTGTCCTGGGCTGGCACTGGCAGGCCTCTAATTGAGAGCCGTTCGTTTTCTAAATTAGTGGCTTCCTTGGCTATTACAGTTTTGTACTTGGAAACATCCTCTTTAGAAAAAGGAATTACTGCATTACTGTTCACAAATAATTTGTACTGTGGATCCAAAATTGTGGCAGTAATGTAATGTTCATGTGACAAAATCTTATTTTGAATCCTTGTATTCTGAGATAAGCGCCTTGCTAAGGACTTCGCAAAATTACATGCTTCACGTTTTCCTTCCATACCTTCGTACGTTTCAGACACCTCCTTCAGCTCTTGCTCAAGCATGTACAACAGTGGGATTGCTTGGCTCATAGTACAGTCCTCCCTGCTGACTGCACGTGTGAAGACCTCAAAAGGAAGTAGCATCTCAGTCAGGCATTTAATGAGGTCCCATTGCCACATCTCAACGGTCATGTCTTTAACAGCATTATCCCCTGATCTTGTCATGACATATTCATTGAGTGGTATGTACTGCTCAAACAGCCGTTCGAGCATGTAATACGTAGAGTTCCAACGTGTTGGTACCTCCTGAAAGAGTGCTTTGACTGGCATTTTATACTCACGTTGAATGACCCGTAGATGCTTCTGGGCTTTAAAAGAATGATTGAAATGTGTGCAGATTTTTCTGCAAATGGTCAGTAAGTTGCTGAATTTGCTTTCACTTTTCAGAAAGTCTTGAACCACAATGTTGATGCAGTGTGCCAAACACGGGACCCTGAAATAGCCGCCATCTTCCATGGCCTTGACTACATTACTGCCATTGTCGGTGGCAACAAAACCAATATTGAGGCCTCTTGGTCGCAGCCATTCAAAGACCTTGCTGTTGAACTCATCCAAAATGTTTGCAGCAGTATGCGATTTCTCCATAGCAAACATGGCTACAGTTGCATGTTTGCGAGTATCATTAAAAATCTCAGTAATGTCAATGCCTGTAGATATCTTGTCTCTAACACCTGAAAAAGAGATCCAGTGTGCAGTGAAGCACATGTAATCTGTGGCTTGGGTACTGCTCCACATGTCTGTTGTCAGGTGGATACTATGCACTGCACTCTGCTGCAAGGTTTTTCCAGGCAATTCCAGCACGTCGTGGTGTAGTGCTGGAGCAGCAACTCTGGCATAATAGTAGCGGCTGGGAACATTCCATTTTGGGCAGAGGGTTGACACAAATTCCAGGAAACCCATCCCTTCAACAAAAGAAAATGGGAGAAGGTCCAGAGCTAACATTTTAGCAAGCTTAGCATTGTATAAACGTGCTATTGGGTGGTTGCGCTCGTACTTTCCATCCTGCCCAAACATGCTAAGAATGGTACGCTGCTTGGTATTTCTTTCAGATTTGCCCGGTGCAGTACTTCGTGTCGCAGACTTCGCACCCGTTCTCCTTGGTGTCTCCAGGCTACTCATACTCTGCTGCCACAGAGATGTTGCTGATCCGGAGGATCTGGGTTCTACAACTGCAGTGCTGGGGAGTGGGACAGGGGTACTTGGTTTACCACTACCAAATAGAATGTCTCCCTCTTCTTCCTGTGTGTTCCGTGGACCTTCTACTGCCTCCCCACCAACATTAATGGTTCCAGCTTTCATGATACGTAGGTGGTCCTCCCACTTGATTGTGTGGTGTTTTTTCAAATGGGTCATTTGGCCTCGGGTACCGTAGTTTGTGCCAAGCTTACCATGACTAACAGAGGAATGACAAATGGAGCATATAGCAATGTTGTCCTCATTTGCGCTAACTGTAAAGAAGTCCCACACTGGGGAGCTTAACTTTTGTCTCCTGCTAGAGGTGCCACTTCCAATGCCGGATGAACTGGAGGTTGTGTGGTGAACTGCACTATGTGGCTGCGCAGTAGTACCACTACCTCCTTCTACTGAGGTGGAACTTGTGCTGGATGTAGGACGCTGCCGGCTGTGTGCAAATGTAAAAATGGAAGCTGGAGGTAGTTTTGGTGTGGCCTGTGTTGGTGGTATGCGTGCTACTACATCCCTAGTCGCAGACATTCTTGATAGGGTAAAACTGTTGGTCTCCATGTCCTCAGGGCCAGGAGTAATGCTTGTGATGACTGGGTCTGACTCTTCATCACCATCATTATCATTATCCGGCTGCTGAACATTGCACTCCATAAGTGGTAGGCTTCCTGGAACCTTTCTTTTCCCTAGCCTGGTCTTCTTGGGATGTCTCTCCCTCTCATGCTCAGATCGTTCTGGCTCCCAATTGAGATCAAGATCATCAGAAGGGATACTTGGTGAAGAACTCAATGGACTAACCCTCCTTTTCATTGGTGGGGATTTGGAACCCAATAGATCTCCTGCAGGATGTGCTGCCTCTTCTTGCTCTGCATCAGGCTCAATTTCCTGAACTG
Source organism: Lissotriton vulgaris (assembly GCF_964263255.1). Classification (NCBI taxonomy): domain Eukaryota; kingdom Metazoa; phylum Chordata; class Amphibia; order Caudata; family Salamandridae; genus Lissotriton; species Lissotriton vulgaris. The sequence goes on from NC_141693.1 coordinate 881,297,726, forward strand.
CCCCGACTTCGGGAGGAACAACAACTACTATTTCAGGTGGTGGTTGTGGTTGTTCTTTTTGTTGCGCATCTACTATTGCAGGCGGTGGTTGTTGAACTTCTACTATTGCGGGCGCTAGTTGTTGTTCACCACTTTTCTGCTGTGTTCCCTCTTGCGTGGAATGTGTACTACTTTGCGATAAGTTCAGGTCATGCTCAGTATCACTGCTTTCCAACATTAGGCTGGCTACCTCTTCCCCACTCATGTGCTTGGGCCTGGGGTGGTGGCTTGGGCCCACTGATGCGGAGGTGCTGGCCCCAGCTTGGACCACGGTCACTGCTGCTGCAGGTGTACTTTTTTTTCTCCCAAAAAAGGTTTTCGGGTCAACACCAGACTTAAGTGGCACTTCCTTCTTCTGCTCTTCCTTCTTCTCAGCAACTATTTTGGAGGACCTGGTACCTGCTTTCTTTGGGCCCATCTTCTTCAGATGTCAGCTGCAGCACTCAGTTGCACAAGTTGCTGAGAATGATTTCTGGTCAGGTTAGTCACTCACGCCACACGTGACGTAGTACAGATGGACGTACGTCTGGCAGTAGAACAGGCGATGAATGATGACAGACACCTCCTCCAGTCTTTTGTGCATCTACAAGCAAAGAAGGCAGAACAACATCAGTCGAATATTGATTTATTTTAGCTTTAATTACTACTAGAAGTATTAGTACATCCAGTAAGAGTAAGAATAGAAAATAATTAAAATGCAAATGTTGTGGAAGTGGAACTTGTTTATCCATAATTTGTGCATCATGAATGCAGCATCAGTGACCTGCAGCAGATAGCAATGGGGATGTGAACAGTAGTAAGCCAACAGGAGCAAAGGCAAGACACAGGCCAATTTGTCAAAAACAAAACGGCACACTACTACTATTACTACCACCACAGCTCCACATGGGCACTCATCACAGGTATATGGGTAAAGGGCAAAGGCCAGAAAAAAAGAAACTCAACCAAGCCTATATCCCTCCCTATATGGCCAGAAAAAGGAGGATGCATACATCACAGCTTAATGTAAAAAAGAAAATCCCCATGGCTACAAGGTTTGAAAGTTACACAACAACACAAACAACAAAGGCATTTGGAGTTTTCCCCCAATGAGTTAACTAGTTAACTACACCCCAAACACCACATCTGAAAATTCAATGCAATGCCACCCATGCCCTAAATGATGTTAAATTCAACAGACAAAATGGAAACCGCTACATCAAGCATCCCAGCTGACTATCTCTGGGACTCTAAGCCTACTGGCAGAAAAAAATCACACAACTTTGGAGGTCTGCGGCAACCAGGATGGAAGGTCACACAAAATGGCCGCCCCCACATGGCCGGGCCAGTGCCACCCCCAAAAACAGGAAAAAAAAGAGTAGACAAACAAATAGACAATACATTCCTATGGCAAAAGGACAATGCTTGACTTGACAACATGGCGTCCACCAAGCCGCCCACATGGTCAGGCCACCCTCAAACAACAAGGTACATAGAGGACAGAAACAGTGAGTGGTCCATGCTCCAAAAACTACGAGCAAATGACAACCTGAGGAGTTTCTATTAGCAAAATGAACAGCATCTACATTTTCGGGAATGTTTTAGGCAACTCGAGAGATATTGCTTGCGAGAATTCAAATTCGGCGTGTTCGGCGGCGCAAACTGAACAAAACGTCGTGATCGCGCCCACGAGCACGCACATTGAGAGCGTGAAGACGACAAAAACTGTAAGGTCGCGTTGCAGCACTGTGCAACCATACCAAAACAGTACAGGCCTCCCCCAATAATAATATTTAGGAAAGATTAAGAAGCACAGAAAACTGTAGTTAAACAAAAACAAAAAACATTTATACAGTACACCAATTCTCAAACTTACTTGTGAAAGAAAAGTTCAAATCCAAAATTCCTCAATAAATCCAATTAAATGCTATGATGCAGCAGACAAACACAAAGAGTGATCCTTCCAGCTCCAATTCCAAATGAAAGTGAACACCACATGGACAAAGCACTGGGAGGAGCCTGGTGGACAGGAACAGGAAGTTGGAGACTTAGGGGCACTTCCTTTCTCTTGAAAAAAAGAGTAGAAACAAAAAGAGGACTCCTAGCCCAAAAAAAACCAGCCAAATCACAATCTGAGGGGTTAAATGAACATTTTAGAGAAAATTTTAACATGCTCGAGAGATATTCTGTGCCAGATTGCAGTTTCTGCGTGTTCGGAAACGCGATACTACCAACATAGCGCTGTAAGAAGATTGCGCGTCCTAATGACGTGGTCGCGCGTCCGAATGACGTATTCGCGTTCTCACAGTCGGGTTGGATTGTGTGACCGGATTCCAAACATCGTAGCGAACGCGACCGGGAGAGAAAAGCGAGAAAGTGAACGCAGAACCGCGGTAAGTCATTACCGCGCAAGCGAGAATGCTATTGAGCGCGCGAGGAAGAAAAACTACTACGCGACGCGGTAGATTGTGAAGTAGACGACAGCTTCGCGCTCTTTGCAAAGTGCGAAGTTGCCGAAACTTCGCAAACTCCGCGAACGGAGCGTATTTCTCCACCCACCCCTAATTAAAACATATGACGTTACTGATAAAGACCCTAGTGAGACAGTCATTCACTCACTAACACACACATATAGACACTCATCCACCCTGACAATCCTACACATATGCTGTCTTCAAAACACATACAAACAGTGAGTCAGTCATTGATGCATCTATGTGCTAAGTAATACCCCCACCAAACCATACAGACACTCATACTGATACTAAAATAAACATCTAATAACCCATATACACACACATGTAGGTACTCACCAACCCATGCAGCCACTTATACACAAAGTGAAACACTGATACATATATTTAAATATTAAAACATTACTCGCTAATATATATATTCACTAAGATACACTTAATAAGCAAGTTAACCAATCAATTTTTTTTTTAAACATCCATTTAGATAATTATTTAAACATTTATTCTTCCATCGACCTTTTTCATATACATATAGAAAACATATTTATTTTTCAGAAAGACACACATTCACTGGATGGTGTCATCAGTGATGTCATGAGTGATGTCACTGACCATGTCATGAGTGATGTAATATGAGCGTCCCGTTAGTGCTATTGCCGCAAACGGTGCGCTCACCGGGGCGCGCACCGGGAGCGCTCCGGAAAGCGCAGTTTTCCGGCGTGCCCCGGGGCGCGCAGCGGTGAGCGTCCCGTTAGTGCTATTGCCGCAAACGAAAACATCATTGTGACGTATCGCGTAGCCGCGTCCGTGTGATACGCACCGCGTAAGCGCACCCGGAAGCACTTGAGCGAATACGATCGCGCAACGTAAGCATCCGACGTGCTTACGCGACGCGCCCCGAGGCACGCCCGGGGGCGCGTAGCGTAAGCGCGTCGGGTCATGTGACCTGAAAATAACACTTTTTATTGGTGCAGAACAGTTTTGGTTTCCAAATGATGAAAGCCCGGGTCATGTGACCTGAAAATAACACTTTTCATTGGTTCAGGACAGTTTTTTTTCCAAATGATGAAAGACCCCACCTTTTTTCCTTATTCTGACTTTGTCCTTTGACTGAGGAAGACTTGTTTGGAGATCTTTGTAAAAAAATGTTGTACTTTAAAATGGCTACAGTAGCAGCAGCAGCTGGAGCATCTGCACCACCACCACCACCACCAAGAGGACCACCACAACATCACATTGGTGGTCAAGAAGAAGAGGAGGAGGAGGGGAGGAGGTGGCTGCAAGAAGACAATACCCCATACAAGCCAAGGCTGCACATTGTATGGGAGTTTTTTTTCTATCCCAGAGGGCAAGAAAAAGTCAATGCGCCCAAGGTGACTTGCCAAATCTGTAAGATTGAACTGTCAAGGGGGAACCCTAACAAAAAATATTCTTTTGTTAATAATACCATGATTAGGCACGTGCAGAGCAAGCATCCGAACAACTATGCTGTTGCAGAGGTGAGAGAACTGGCCAGCAACCCTCCCCAATCTACACCCAGCACCTCCAAATGAAAACAACCCACTCCATCGGGACCAGAGACAAGGGAGACGATCCCTTGCATACAACCACGGTTTGGTGAATTCAGGATCACATGTATTTTTTGTGGTAAGACCGCTACCTTCCCAGAAGACTGGAAACACGCTGAACTCACCGCCCTTCTGAAAAAACCAACAGCGGACCCCACCGAACTCAAAAACTACCGCCCCATCTCGCTTCTTCCATTCCCGGCCAAAGTCATCGAGAAAGCTGTCAACAACCAGCTCGCCGCCTTCCTCGAAGCCAACAAATCACTCGACCCCTCACAATCTGGCTTCTGAGCCAAACACAGCACTGAGACCGCCCTCATCGCAGCAACAGACGACATTCGTACTCTACTGGACAATGGAGACACAGTCGCCCTCATCCTCCTCGACCTCTCTGCAGCCTTCGACACAGTCTGCCACAGCACCCTTTTACAACGCCTCAGAAACATCGGAATCCAAGGAAAGGCACTGGAATGGATCACCTCGTTCCTCTCCGGAAGAACCCAGAGAGTCCGCCTTCCTCCATTCAAGTCCGAGGCCTCTGAAATCATCTGCGGCGTACCACAAGGATCCTCACTCAGTCCCACCCTCTTCAACGTATACATGAGCCCCCTCGCGGCCATAGCCCGCCAACACAACCTCAACATCATCTCTTACGCGGATGACACTCAACTGATCCTATCTCTCACCAAGGACCCCAGCACCGCCAAAACTAACCTACACGAAGGAATGAAAGAAGTCGCCGAATGGATGAAACAAAGCCGTCTGAAACTGAACTCAGACAAAACAGAAGTCCTCATCTTAGGTAAATCCCCCTCTGCATGGGACGACTCCTGGTGGCCGGAAGCCCTCGGAAATGCACCCATCCCGACAGACCACGCACGGAACCTTGGCGTCATCCTGGATTCTTCACTCTCAATGAACAGACAAGTCAGCGCCGTATCCTCTTCCTGCTTTAACATTCTTCGCATGCTCAGAAAAACATTTCGCTGGATCCCCTCCGAAACAAGGAAAACAGTCACCCACGCTCTAGTCACGAGCCGACTGGACTACGGAAACACCCTCTACGCAGGTACCACCGCTAAACTCCAGAAGAAACTACAACGAATCCAAAACGCCTCAGCCAGGCTCATATTAGACATCCCACGCAACGAACACATCTCTGGTCACCTTAAAGACCTCCACTGGCTACCCGTCAATAAGAGGATTACTTTCCGACTGCTTACACACGCACACAAATCACTCTACGACATCGGACCAGACTGCCTCAATTCTCGACTGTCCTTCTACACCCCCTCCCGCCAACTTCGCTCTTCCTGCCAAGCCTTCGCCACTGTACCTCGCATCAACAAGACCACCATGGGAGGCAGATCCTTCTCATACCTGGCTGCCAAAACATGGAACTCACTCCCCGCTTACCTTCGCCTCACCCAGAATCACCTAGCGTTCAGAAAGCAGCTTAAAACGTGGATATTTGACAAATAATCCTCCTCCCCTTCCTAAGCGCCTTGAAACCCTCCGGGTATGTAGTGCGCTATATAAATGTTATGACTTGACTTGACTTGACTTGACATCTCCTATTGTGAGCAGAGCATAAAGCTCATCCTCCTTGCTAGTGACAACCAGAATTGCCCCAAAAAACTCTAATTTTTTCCTGATTTTTTTGCTCCAGTTGAGCCATTTTCAATTCCCTGTTTTTTGTTTCTCCCCATAAAAATAACAAAAAAAATACAAAATAGTTCATAAAAGCCAAAAAAAGTACGAAATGTTCAAAAAACATTAAAAAACTATAAAACAACAAAAAGAAGAAAAAAACAGTTCTTTTTAGAACTACCTCCAATTTATAAAAAAAGGCTACCATTTTTAAAAACTCTATCATTCTTTTTCCCCCATGGTACAATTCCCGGTACGCTCCCCGGTGAGCGTACAGGGCGCTCACCCCCGCGGAAATCGAATTTTTTCTCCAGCGGAGCCCTTTTATAGCCCCCACATCAAACCTATGTTTGATGTGGGGGCTATCAGAGCCAATCAGCTTTCCGCGCACAAGTCCCGTAGCGCACCCGGAGCGCTCCCCGGTTCGCGTACCGGGGCGCGGCCATAGATATATATAATTTTTTTAACCTAAATTACTCAAAATCCACTGTAGATTTTATAACAGGGTGCTCAATTACAATGAATTGTAGTTTTGATTATTGTTTTGAGTATTAACTTGTTTTGTATTTTATTGTTATCTTTTATGTTGCAATGCAACGAAATAAAGATTGAACTTGAACTTGAACACTGGAGAACACATCTTTAGACATAGCAAAGGTACATCGGTCTACCAGTCCCTACAATTTTGCCAAGTTTGCCAAGTTGACCGCCCTATGGAAATTAACATGGGGAAAACACGTTTTGAGACCCCCCTTTTATCTTGGCCCCTGGCCCCCGCTTGACGAATCCCCCCCAAACTTTCAGGGAAGGACCGGAGCGCCGTGAGGCAAATTTGAGGAAATTTTCAGGCAGATTCTTCAACCGGCGCCAAAGTTATTCACAATAGAATGTTGAGATTTTGCATTGAAAATAATCCTAACTATAACTACCTACTGGCGACCGCCAGTAGGTAATATATATATATATATGTATATATATTACCTACTGGCGGTCGCCAGTAGGTAGTTATAGTTAGGATTATTTTGTATAGGGATTTCGCAACATTCTATTGGGAATAACTTTGGCGCCGGTTGAGGAATCTGCCTGAAAGTTTCCTCAAATTTGCCTCGCGGCCCTCCGCTTCTTCCCTGAAAGTTAGGGGGGGATTTGTGAAGCGGGGGCCGAGATAAAAGGGGGGTCCCAAAACATGTTTTCCCCATGTTAATTTCCATGGGGCGGTTGGACTCACTTTTTAGCCCGAACGGCTGAATGGATTTCCACCAAACTTGGCAAAATTGTAGGGACTGGTAGCTCGATGTGCCTTTGCTATGTCTCAAGATATGTGGTCCAGTGATTTTTGAGTAATTTAGGTCCAAAAAAATATACATATCTATAACTGCGCCCCGGTACGCGCACCGGGGCGCGCTCCAGCGCCCTACGCGAGTACGCGAGCGGAAAGCTGATTGGCTCTCGGGTGTCTGTCAACATTCCAAACAGTCCGGAGCAGCCGCCATCTTGTGTCTCAGTAGGATCAAGACACAAGAGGTGGCAAAAACAAAGGGGGAAATGACCAAAAGGGGGCAGGGTAGACCCCCCCTGACCCCCTAGGTTTGATGTGGGGGCTATAAAAGGGCCCGCAGGCCAAAAATTAAAAAAAATTCTTCGATTTGCGCGGGGGGAGCGCCCAGTATGCGCACCGGGAAGCGCACCAGGGAGCGCACCGGGGAGCGTACCATGGGGAAAAAATGACAGATTTTTTTTAAAAGTAGCATTTTTTTTATAAATTGGAGGTAGTTCTAAAAAGAACAGTTTTTTTATTCTTTTTGTTGTTTTATATTTTTTTATTGTTTTTTGGAACATTTTGTACTTTTTTTGGCTTTTATGAACAATTTTATATTTTTTTGTTATTTTTATGGGGACATACAAAAAACAGGGAATTGTAAACGGCTCAACTCGAGCAAAAAAAACAGGAAAAAATTAATGTTTTTTGGGGCACACGTGGTTGTCACCAGCACGGTTGATGAGCTTAATGCTTTGCTCACCATACGTAATTGTTTGCCCACAAAATATACATACGATTTTGTAATGTCCAAACTTGGGTTGTATGTTTGGGACCATCTCACTTGCTTCTGGACCCGATGGAGTGGGTTGCTTACTTTGAGAGGTGATGTGAGAAGATTGGGGAGGGTTCCTGGCCATTTCTCGGACCTCTGCCCTAGCGTAGTTGTTCGGGTGCCGACGTTGCATGTGGCGAATCATGGTGTTATTGCCAAAAGAGTATTTTTTGTTAGGGTTCCCCCTTGAAAGTTCAGTGCCACAGATTAGGCAAGTAACCTTAGGCGCATTTACTTTCTTCTGGTCCTTTAGGATTAAAAAAAACTCCCAGATAGTGTGCTGTTTTGGCTTATATGGGGTGTTATCTTCTGGCAGCCACCTCCTCCTCTCCTCCTCCTCCTCCTCTTCTTCTTCATCTCCACCACTGTGGTGTTGTGGTGGTCCTCTTGGTGGTGGTGGTGGTGGTGGTGGCTAAGATGCTCCTGCTGCTGCTGCTACTGAAGCCATTTTTAAGTACAAATTAGTAGTAACAGATCTCCAAACAGGTCTTCCTCAGTCAAAGGACAAAGTGAGAATAAGGAAAAAAGGTGGGGGCTTTCATCATTTGGAAAACAAAACTGTCCTGAACCAATGAAAAGTGTTATTTTCAGGTCACATGACCCGGGCTTTCATCATTTGGAAACCAAAACTGTTCTGAACCAATGAAAAGTGTTATTTTCAGGTAACATGACCCGACGCGCTTATGCTACGTGCCCCGGGGCGTGACCCGACGTACTTACGTAGCGCGTTTGTATGCGTGTGGGTGCGCTTACGCTGTGCGTATCACGCGGACGCGGCTACGCGATACGTCACAATGATGTTTTCATTTGCGGCAATAGCGCAAACGGGACGCTCCCCGGTACGTGCACCGGGGCGCGTCGGAATACTGCGCTCTCCGGTAGGCGCACCGGGAGCGCTCCAGGGCGAAACATTTTTTTTTTTTAAAAACATGAACAAAATACATTAAAAAAATAGTATTACATAAATATACCATATAGGATTCATTTTAAAAAATATTACATTTCATACCTATAGAAATTTGCTATTAAAAAACCTTTGAAAATAAACTGAAAAAAACATAGGTTTGCTGCCCTATATATAGTTAGGAATTACCATTTAAAAAACCTATGAAATTCACTGAAAAAATCATAGGTTTCACACCAGTTATAGTTAGGAATTAGCATTTAAAAAACTTTTGAAATTCACTGAAAAAACCATAGGTTTCACACCAGTTATAGTTAGGAATTAGGATTTAAAAAAACCTATTAAATTCACAGAAAAAAACATAGGTTTGACACCAGTTATAGTTAGCTGGAAATTTTACTGACATAAACCATTGAAATTCCCACGTTATAATTAGTTGGACTCACTATAACTTGCGCGCCTGCAATGCACTGCTGATGACGTCACATATTACATCACTCATGACATGGTCAGTGACATCACTCATGACATCACTGATGACACCATCCTTGTGACAGAGTGACAGACCTCCTTTCAGTGTAATGTTACCCTTGAAACACATATTCAAAAATAGAAACTAACATTTTCTAAAAAATGGAGATACCCATACCAGTTACAACAACCAATTCAGTAATTCCACCATCTATATACACATCTGCTCATTCACCAACAGTTCTATATAGTCACTCATACATATATTTACTCATCATATGTAGTGAAACACCGATACATCCTGTTACACACCGACAGTCTTCCAAAAGTTACTCACACACATAATCACACATGCAAATAAACTATTGATCATCCATTTATTTGTATATACAGCTATACACACACTACCACCTTACTTCTAAGGAAACTTACACATACTTGCTCTCTTAAACAATCACTTATAGAAACACATACTTATTTAAACAGGAACTCTTACAATCTCTCACTCTCACATATACTCACTTATATACATCAATACTCACATATACTAGATTAAAACATATGTAGTTACTCATTAAGACACTAGTGAGACAGTCATTTACTCACTAACACACACATATACACACTCATCAACCCATACAGTCCTGCACATATGCTGTCTTCAAAACACATACAAACAGTGAGTCAGTCATTGATGCATCTATGTGCTAAGTAATACCCCCACCAAACCATACAGACACTCATACTGATACTATAAAATATAATACAACAAAAAAGAATAAAAAAACAGTGACACCATCCTTGTGACCGAGTGACAGACCTCCTTTCAGTGTATTGTAACCCTTGAAACACATATTCAAAAATAGAAACTAAAATATAAAACATATTGTTTTTTCAGAAAGACACACATTCCCTGGATGGTGTCATCAGTGATGTCATGAGTGATGTCACTGACCATGTCATGAGTGATGTAATATGTGATGTCATCAGCAGTGCATTGCAGGCGCACAAGTTATAGTGAGTCCAACTAACTATAACGTGGGAATTTCAATGGTTCTATGTCAGTAAAATTTCCAGCTAACTATAACTGGTGTGAAACTTTTGTTTTTTTCAGTGAATTTATTAGGTTTTTTAAATGCTAATTCCTAACTATAACTAGTGTGAAACCTATGTTTTTTTTAGTGAATATATATATATATATATCCAAAACAAAGTTTCGCCTGCTACAGAGGGCCCCCAAAACAGGTAAGTTCTTCAGCCAACATTTATTTCAAAGGGGTACAGCAAGGATTAAAAGCTAAAAAGCTATGTGCCACAGCATACAGTCCAGCCAACGCGTTTTGCGTTTTCCACACTTCATCAAAGGGCAACGAAGTTCACAGGGCTGACTCCTCGACCCTTTACCGGCACCACCTTTATACTCTTAATACCGCCTCTGTGGGAAGGCCACACTTGTGGCCCGATGGATGTCGTAGTGCCAGTTTACTGCTGCAGTGAGCAGCCGCCAGAGTTAAGCCCCAGTGTCAATTTTTCAAACCCAAGTGGGGGGTGAGGCACAGCGTAAGTCTTCGCTGTGCTAAATCGCAACTTTGTGTTGGATATATATATATATCCAAGTAGTATTTCCCCAACACTCTCACGCACTCCAGCCGGTGATGCACTGAGGAAAGGGAAACGGACACCAGATATTGTGGTTTTTAGCAGGTCTTGATTAATTGAGCCCAAAAAAAAAAAAATATATATATATATATATATATATATATAGACAATACCCTTTCAGTCACAGGGTGATGCATAAATTATGCAAATAAGAAGCAGAGAATTCTGAGTAGTTCCCAAGTTTAGGTCGAGAGCAGCTCCTGTAGAGCACCCTGAACACCAGCGGCACTCTAAATTTGCTCACCTCAAATGTCTGCTTTTCTATCAAAATCTATAAGCATAGAATTAGCACAGTGCCATCCATGCCAAGATAGAAAGGGACAAAGTATTTTGCTATTTCTGCAGCAAAGGTTTTAAGCATAGTATTGGCACAGTGTCATCCATGCTGAGCTGTAAATGACAAAAGCCTTTTACCACTCCAGACCCAGTAGTACAGCTCTGAATTGGTAAAAAACCAACCAAGACAACCTGAAATAATGAAAGCAACCCCTGACACATGTCTCACTATCATTATAGCTCTTCAGAGAGATTTAGCTTTGTTCAGGCACAAGGGAACACCCAGTATGAGTCAAAACAATACCCTTTCAAGCCTAGAGTGACGTTTACATTATCAAATAAGACGCAGAGAACTCTGGGTAGTTCCCAAGTTTAGGTGGAGAGCAGCTCTTGTATAGAGCCCCCTCAACACCAGTAACACCTCAAATGTCTGCTTTTCTATCAAAATCTTTAAGCATGTCAGGGGTGGCTTATTTTTCATTTCAGTGTTACTTGGTTGATATTTTACCAATTCAAAGTTTGTAATACTTTGCCTGAAGTGGTAAAAAACATGTGTTATATGTGTTATATTGTGTGGAATTTGTTATGAGTTGTGATTTTGGCTGGGTTGTTTTGAGTAATGGATATTGCTATGGTGATTTATAATGCAACATGGTGTGGTGTTAGAGTGTGCTGTGAATTATGGAGTATGCAAAAACCACAGTTGATGGACAGAATGCAGAACAATGTCATACATTCACCCCAGTACAGAGATCTGGGCCTAAATCCATCGTTTTCTGGAGTGGCATGGTTAGCACCGGCTAGGAGTGGCATTTTTGTAACCTCCACATCTCACTTTCCACTTAGACAATAACCCAGTGGTCATATTTAGTTCGGCCAATTACACCTTCTGTCTGGTTCGTTGCGGAAACAATTTAGATTGTACAGCTCTTAGTGATGTTCTTTTATTAACCCATCCACAACAAACACGTGCTATGCCCTCACCGCCAGCAAACTTGAGCTTTTTTCAAGGCTTATTTTAATTTTATTTTGTCAATAAAAGTTGTTGTCCTGTTGGGTCCATACTGGTAATTAGTAGGTTGGGGTCCTCTAGTTTATGTCCTCGTTCCATTTGCCTCTGACATATTGCCTGGTGGCCATGTCCGGCCTTGTATGTGTCTCTGTGGTCATCCTGCCTCGAGAAGCGTGATCCAGGCCAGGAGTGGTCTGGACTCATAATGTGTTTTTAGATGATTTGATGTAAAAAAAAAAATACTATTGTGATGTTTCTTTCACAGGGAATTTTTTTTATGCAAACGTTCGCTTCATTCTATAGATTGACACGAGCGTTTCTGTTAATCATTCATCGTAGATCACCTTTTAATCAACTACCAACTTGTCATATTTAAAGTGTTATTCAAGCACTCAGTGGCAAACTGGTAGGAAAAACTCACAATGCACAACAAGCTGCTTCTACATGCTGAGAGATGATGTACGCAGAGCTCTTGCGGTGTAATGGAAAAGGCATATTTGATTATGTCTCATAAGAACTGTAATACTTAATGATATTGCCGTTTAACGCACATTGACGTACAACACCACAGGTGATTAGTTCTGTATGCGCAGAATAAAGTGTATTTAGCATTTAATGTGCAAGGGTTTTATGTAAATCCCTATTAAGTAAAGTACAAGATTTTACTCCTTGAAATTAATCACAAAGGCGTGTTGTTAGCTGCAAGCTTCGTGTAATGAAAACTTTTCTTCATAACTGCCCAACGGAAACTTTAGCCGAAGGTCAGCATGGTAACATTATTCAACAACGTGTAATTAAGAATTCAGAGGGCTTTGCATTTCAGATTCGCCTGGCTCTAGCTGGGACTTTTTTTATTCAGCTTTATGTAATTCTGTCATATGGATATACTGTAATTAAAGAAGTGATCTCTCCGTACCCGCAGAACCTTCACTTTGCGCATTAAAATTCATGTTGATATTTTGAGACAACAAACTCATTGCCCATAAATTGTGGGTGTCAAAGCGAAGAGTGAGTTGGCAGTTCGCTCCGTGCACGTTGCCAACTGCATTGCTTTTAGATGCTTGTGGATAAACTACCCTGCTGAGGAGAACCATACTCTAACAGACACCTTAGCTTTAAAGTCAACAGATGCTGGCTCCACAGCTGCGGGCTAACGAGGGCACTGGAAGAGGTTACATGTGCAAACCAGAGGCTTTGATGAAAGGGTTTCAACCTAATCTGATTTGGCAAAGTATCTGCAAGAGGTTGTATACTATTATGAGCTTGACCATTTTTTCAGTTGACCCGATTCTGAAAACCAACAAGGATTGAAAATGCAACAAGTCTCGCCTTTGGTTAAGTTAAAGCCATTTGCTTTGCTAATGGTATTGTATAGCAAAGCAAATGGCTTTAACTTAATAAAGGCCGAGACCTATTAAATGTGTAATGCTTGTTTTAAAAGTGTGCACATGCATTACCTTTCCATAAAATCTTTCTTGGATATAAAACAAATTGATGTTTGTATGACGTGTTCGTGGACACTGGAATTTTACATATATGTTGATTTAGAACCTCCCCAAGAAAAAATTGTTATTTGAATGTACATGGCAGGTGGATTCCTGCTTATCTTTTGTCGAGAAGCGCAAGGCCACAGATATCTGAAAAAGTCTGAATTCTTCTTCTTTACTCTTAGTAAGCGTGATGCTGTGTAATATTTTAGCATTCATGCAACACAGTGCTGCAAATTTTCCCACAGCACTGCACTCACCAACTTTTTTTTAATGCCGGGCCTTAGTGACCACAGGCTGGAAATAGAGACTGGATGACACAGCTGAAACCCGAAGCCCACAATTGTGCATGGTGAGGGCTACCCAACTGATGTTTGTTTTGGACCCTGGTGAAGACCGTGGATATCTGATACATTATATGGGCCAAAATGTCAACTAACTATGTTTACGCTAAACTCTTTGACCTCTACAGGATCTGGAACACAATGTGCTATTCGTAACATGGCTCATAGATACGTTGGTTCTCAGTTAAACCATTTTTGACGTGTATCATAGGTCCATTCACCTTGTAATTTAATATATTTGTACATGTGGGAGTTACATCCCCATTGCAACAACTTTGAATAATGTATCTGCCTTACATTATAACTCCTCGATATATAAACTAACTTCATTGTGTTATGGTTCGGTTCATTGTTTGCATGGAAGAGACATATCCTATAAGATAACATTCTGACATGGGAACCTGGTGACATGTTTCAAATTGGCACTGAACTGAACATGGTGTGATTCCTTAAAAATGAACGGGCTAGTGCAAACACCCATAGGACTAGGAGGCGGGCTGGGCACCAAACACACTATGTGAGAGAACTGGCAAAGGGGGGTGGGGGATAAGACACACAGGATCGGGAGGATGGGGAAAGAAACACGAGCAACAGGGTGGCCTTCGAGCCGAAACTTCCAGAAGGCCATGGTAACTCATAAATATTCAAGAGAACCATCATAACAAACCTTAGCGGATACACGAGGGGCCGGTTGGGCCTAAAAGTACACAGAGAGGACCCAGGGGCCACTGGTCGGTAAAGCGGGTGGAGGCGGTTGTAGGACTCAATGCTCCTATGTTCTTGGCTCAAGGGAGCACGGTCCCCAAGGGGACGAGGATATTTTGACTCCAAAGAAGGGCTACAGGAGGCATGAGATAGAGAGGTCTTCTGAGTCTCGCCAGAGGGGGTTCCACTTCCAACCTGAAGGGGGCAGGGAAAGTGCAGTACTTGTGGTGCCTGGGGGTGGGTTTAGTACAAGCATAAAATTGTAGCGTGTTAAGAAGTTGAAAGTTTCAAGTTTTCCCCCCCTACAATTCCCCCTCGTGGTGTGTCTGGAGAACACGATCCTACCTAGCCAGTAACTCCGATCCCTCCCCCTCACTCGGTTTCTGCCACAGGACCTTCATCCCCGGACAGACCTGCGCTTACCTCTCAGCCATCTTCACATGTCCCAAGCCCACCCCGTCATCTGTAGGGTCCAGTCTGAGGCTCTACTATACCACTGCGACTACTGCTGGCACCCCAGAAACTCCCCAGCATGTTGGGAATCGGAGAGTTCCTGTTCCGGACTCCCTGCTTGGCACGGACTGTACAAGAAGTACACGCTCGGCTCTCTCCTTGCCCCCGTCTCAAACACCACTCTGTGAATCCTGACTTTCTCCTCCCCTCGCACTGTCCAGGCTGTCTCCGTCACCGCCAGGGCACCCTTGGCATGCAGGGCTTTCCCCGCACACTATCCGGACCCTCCCTCCCTCTAGCACAGCAGGGACTCAGAGCTCAGGATTGAAAGCCAATCCTTCCTCACAGGAGGTAGAGGGCAAATGGGAGGGAGTGGAGAGGACAGCTTGGAGGAAGAGAGAGGACACAGGAAGGCAAGGTGATTGTGGGCACTGCTCAGACAAGAGGAACAGTGCAGAGGGGGTAGCCTTGGCACGGGGCTGAAGTGCTGAGGGCACATGTACCCAGGTTCAGGTTTCAGGTTCAGGTTTTAAAGTCTTTATTGCGATTTTTACATCATATAACACAGCTTATGGCAGAAAAGAGATAAAACAAACATAGAATAATAAGTTTAAAACCATCATAATTGCATAGGACATTTCATTGTTAAAAAGGAATTAAACAATGTAAAAAAGACCTCATATATGAAAACCCATTAAAAAAAATTAAGAATCAGGATTCCTGCAAAAGTCTGGCTCTGATAACCCATGCCCACCCCAGGAATTTGGCAACACCTACAACCACCATCTCAGAGGTGGTGGTACGTAGCGCCCACAAAGCCTCAGCACTCCCTCGGACTTTAAGTTGGCTGCAAATGGGCCTAATCCATTTGTTTCTTGGTGCGTAATAGGCAGGGCATGCAAATAAAAAATGACCAACACTCTCCTTATGGACAATACACCAAGGGCAAGAATCAGTTAAGAGGGCAGACCACTTCTTGGTAAAAGACCTTAAAGGCAGAGACCCGACTCGAAACTGATGGTACAGCTTTTTATCTAATGTCTTGGTTATAACGTGCCAATAATTCTCAAAATAGGGATCCAATTTATGGGACAGGAATCTACCTGTTAGGCTAGTAGCATCTGAACTAATAACAGACTCTTGTCGAACAAACGCCCAATAAAGTGCTTTAAAATCTTGCTTGGAGGGAAAGGTAGTGGACCCCGGAGAAACCCACAGCTAGTTATAGTCCATGTCTTCCAAGATTAGTTTAACTTCGCGCAGCCAGGGTATACTACTAGACCCCCACGATGATCTTACTTCCTCTAATTCCCTGGCAAAAAGGCTTAAATCTGGGGACGTCCAAATGCGTCTCCACAAAGCTACTAGCCGATATCGAGCCATCTTGTTAATCGGTTTGCAACTCATGTCCAAACAGAGTGGTTTAGTCGGAGCGGATTGGGGAAGTCCTACCAGTTTTCGCATGAATTTATTTTGAACTTTTACCAGAGTTGTTAGGTCCATATACCCCCAAAGATCTGCCCCATACAGAATAGCAGAACTGACCATAATATCATAAATCCTAAGAGCGGGTACCCAGAATTAAAGAAATTACCCATGAGACAGTAGAGATGTGAATGTCCCCTTAGGTCCATGCGGGTAGAATGGAGCGGCAGATTGCACTCCAAAGGGAGAGGCGGCAAGTTGCCACAAAGAGAGGAGGGTAAAAAAAATCCAAGCGTTCGCCATGAATTAGACTTTTCTGTTTTTCTGCCGTCCCACTTAGACGGCCTCGGCCTGCTTTCCTTCTGAAGTAAAAGGTTTCTTATCTTTATGGGGTCATGTGTTTGGCTCCATGAAGATAAGAAACCTTTTTACGCCAGAGGAAGGCAGGCCATGCCGTCCAAGTGGGACGGCAGAAAAAGAGAAAAGTCTACGTCAACAAAAGCTCTTTCCCAATGGCTGGCCACCGTTTAGCATAAACGTTGATGCCAGCCAATGGGAAAGAGGGGAGTGGCTTAAAGCCTGATACTCAAAGCCCCTCTAAATCATAAAATCTCGCCAGTGAAACTGCGCATGTGCAGCCTACGCAGGTGAGACCTAAAAACCAGGACATTACACAAACATAGAAATAGGACTATGATTTTGCATCGACAGCGGGGCACAGAATAACTTATCTGAAAGTGGTCACGAAAATAGTAAGCACAGACAATGAAGCACAAAGGGGAATCAAATACCACTTTCACACAATATCATCTGTGTTAACTGTATTGTTTTCTGGAATCATCTGCTAACTAATCCTGCGCTGGTACACATGAAAACTCACCTCCCTCTGTGCTTATTTGACCCTCTCTGAAAACAAGGAGATTTCAAGAATTTACTGAAATTTGCCATGACAGATTGTGAAAACTGGGACTATCCTGTCAAATCTATGATGCCTGGTCACCCCAGGTATCAGGTAATAGTCTAATCCAAGACTTGTTGACATGAATCAATACCATGTTGCAGAATAATAATATGGCATTATTTAGAGTTTGGCAGATGTGATACAATTATACCGTCTTCTGTTTTACAAGTGCCATTAAAGATAATGCACCTGTGATATGGCAGATGGGATATCCATTACGTTTGTGAAAGAGTATATGCAAACTCTAAATCAGTCTAGTACTTAATTTGTAACATAAGGAGTGCCGGTACCCAAAGCACTGCTCAAAACACAGTGGACAGTGTTATTAAATGTCCCTGCACTAAATACCAAGGCTGCGTAGTCCTGAATCGACCTCATGCTACTTTATTCCACTGCCAGACACTCCCGGACCCTGCACTTCACTCTTGTAGACAGGGTTTTCATCTTCCGTCTACTTTCCCACTTGTGCATTTTCCCAGCAGCGGCTGGTGCAGGTAAGAGCATTGGGGTGGGGGTTTGACAGACGGCGACTAGGGAAAATAAATTATTTATTTAATTTTCCCTTGTGGTCATCTGTCGAATCCCCCCAAGCCCAGCCCCACTGCTCTTCACTGAATGAGCTGTCTCCTGTGTTTTCCCCTCGGTTGCTTTTCGGGAATGCCTGATAAGGAAAAATAAGTGCTGGTGCACCCCAACAGCCCCAAAAACTAATATTAGTTAACCCCAAACACAGCCACCGGCTCAAATTAACCACTGAATTTACCCATAACAGGTAGATTCACATAACCAAACTAAGGAGGTGGGACATCATGCACACACTGCAATATGGTTACTAAATGATAAGGAATCAAAGAGGATTTCAAAGTTAGCATAAGAATGAAAAAGACAGATTAGAGAGGTGACAGGTGTGACTTAATGGCACGAAATGTAGTATTTATTTTTGTAATATTTTAAAATTAAACATCTTACAAAAACAGTATTAGAACACAGAACAGTGTGATGAGGGGCATAACATTAAGCCAAAGATATTCGCTGTTGTGAAAAATACTTCTGCCACCCGTTTATATACCAGTAGCGATGACAATCAGATGTCTGGGTCTATATCTATGTCTAGAGGGGAATAGAGATGTAAAAAGTACATATTTTACAGCTTTATGAGACCCAACGGGGAAGTAAATAATTGGGACACAGAATTATCAAGGTTTTGCTTGGCTCTTGCACCATCCAAGAGGGCGCAAGGGTGACACAACCCTGAGTGAAATTTAGCAAGCCACACAAGGCCACCTTCCGTGGCCCTGCATGGCTTGATCAATCTTTAGTAACACAAAGCAGCGCAAATCGTTGCCTTGTGATACTCTGCCCTAGGGATGTGTTCCATGGGTAAAGCGTAGGTGTTACCACACATCCGCCCATGGATTTTGGCGCATTCCCAGATTCACTATTGTGCTAGACGTGGGAATGCATCAGAATGCTAAACCTAGCCAGGTGAGGCTTCTCGATTTGCCCTCTTTCTGTATGTGTTGCATTCTACAGCACACAGAGAAAGAGGAAAATGCCTCAGAAGATTGTTTTTGTGCAGGAAAATGTCCCTTCTTGCACATAAATAAACCTACCTACAATACAGGCACCCTTGCACCATGATGCAAGAGTGAATGCGTCTGCAGTAAGCAGCCAAATATGCGCCAGCTCTAGGACAGGACAGGAATGCATGGTATAATGTTATGAAAAGGATAATTCCTGTCCTTTCTCTTTCATGCCACGCAGGGTAGCAAGGTGGCTTGCAGCATTGCACTTTGTGAAAAAATTATAAATGTAGTATGTGGTATCTTTCGATTTCAGGAAATTACTCCTTTGTGCTTTTTACCAGTTTGTGCAAGGTGGGTTTTGTATGATTATCTAGTGATAGAGGTTTCCACTCAAGGACCAAGTGGATAAAACCCTGGAGCTTGAAAGTAGCTCAATGAAGCTTGAGAGACTGTCAGTGAGGTAATCATAGGCGTGCCACACAGCTATGCACTGCATTGAATACAAGCATCTGTAGCATGCACATATATATCTCTTTTGGTCAGAAAGTGTGCACGTTAGTGATGGTGAGGTGGAAGTATGCTGGTGTTGAATATGTAAAGTTCAGGAGCATGTCAATTGGGGAGACGTAATATTGGGGGAGGCCCACTAGGTAAAGGATTAGAGTAAGCTAGTCTCCTATGTACCAGTAAGTTGCTGAGTGTTTTAGCTGTATTGGAATGCTGTGTGGGTTTAATTTACATACATTTAATAGTTGGCATTGTATTGAGATGGCTGAGGTGGTATTGAAGAATGTCATGCTCACAGAAGGGCAGAAAAGCACACCAGCTTTATAATGGATGGGCAACGGGTAAGGAGCTGGAGGAGAACTAATTGAATCAGTTAAAGGGCCAGGTGCAGACGAGGAGGGTAAATGCAAGACCTCAGGCAGTGTGCTGACTCCTATACTGTTTGAGACCTATAATTCATAAATGTGTGCTTTTGCTGGTAATGGATTGAGCAGTTGATCTTCATAGTTAGTGTATCAGTGATAGAGTGAGCTGCTCCTCCAGTACTTTTTGGGGGTTTCCTGCTATCGGTGGTAGGTTCATGGAAAGGCCACGCCCTGAGCCCAGGTAGTTTAGGCACTATGAATGATTCATTTAAATTGTGATGCATTTTATAGCATTTTAAATTCAATTCAGAACAGGAAATGCACACTTAATGTTTGCTGTCAAAACGGTTTTGAATCTTTTGAACATTTGAACAGTGTACTACACAAATGAAAAAGTGTTAGGACCATATTTGTGGTAAGAGGGCGGAGTCTGAGAAATCTGCAGTGGAAGCATCAAGAGACAAATCCAGGTGAATAACACCAGACTACTACCAAGAGGGATTTAAGTGCATCTGGCTAATCACAATATCCCTTGCACTACTGAGGGAGAGTTTGGTGATTAGCATTACACTATTTACTAGTACTATCATCTGGGCCTCCTCTTTCATGCACTAGACCATTTGGAGGTATGAGCTGAACACATTATTGAGCGAAGGGAGAGTTGGCTAAGTAATTTATGTATTTAAACTTTTAACAGGTAGAATGCATATCATTTGTTTTCAGGACTAACATGTTCTAGTCTTTTATATTCATTAGAGCAGCAATTAATGTTATTTTAATTATATGATTCATATACAACCAGTGGGCCTCCACCACGAGTGCAGTTGTGGTGGATTTTCCGCAATCAGGGCGGAATCTCCACAAGGAGAAGAGCTACGAGTGCAGAGGACCTTCGTGAATCAGGTCTTGTGTTTTTTTAAAGACTGGGTCTTAACTTACCTATTTGGCAGGGAGCTTTCCTGAAGTAGAATACTGATTCCAAATGCAACGAGAAATTATCAGCTTATTGTAATAATACTAGAACAAGTCACCTTCAGTATTTTGAAATTGTGGTCTGCATATTAAAATTGTATTTACAATATATATATATATATATATATATATATATATATATATATATATATATATATATATATATATATATATATATATATATATATATATATATATATATATATATATATATATATATATATATATATATATATATATATATATCTTTTTTTTAATCATTCGTCATTGCTTGTTAAACATTTTATACTCCCTCCACCCCCTTTCCCATCCAAGCCAGCAAAAGGTACAAAAATAGAAGAAGCAGGCAAGTGGATACAACAAACATAAATAAACAGCACAGTGTACAGACCTAAATCATACTACAAAAGCCCCAGCCCAACAGCCAATACTGAGGATAATCATGCACTACGGGCCAATAAACCCTCATCATGTGTTTCCAGTATTTGTCTCAGAGGAGCCCAAATTCGTAGACCTCTTTTTCGAGATTGGGTACCTTTCTGGGTGCAAACATCCCTTTCTATGTGAAAAATTGAGATAAGCCGTACCAACCATTGATTAAAAGATGGAGGAACAGGGTCGAGCCAGGCTGTCGCCAAACACAGCCTAAATACTGCCATGGCAAGAAATAAAAAGGAATGAACTAAGGAAGGAATTTCTTTCTGTTGTACCCCTAATAAAATCAATTGAGACATTCACTTCCTCTTCTTGCTAAACCACTCCCCAAGCTCCCCTTTACTCCCACCAAGGGTCAAAGAAAATGTCCACCCAGAGGGCTCCATGCTGTGCTTGCTCTCATTATGTGTTTGTGTTCCTCGAGTCTGAGACAGACTCTCCATTTTCAAAGACCATGTTTTGTGGGATCTAATCACTGGAATATGGAGCATGAGGCTTGAGGCAGGTTCCATCCCTTTTTCTGAGTCCAATTGCCTTGCATTTGAAGTATAGTCTCTCCCTATCAAAGCCAAGGTAGATTAGGTGTCAACAATGAAAATTAAGGTTAAATAGCAGCAACCCACTAAAAATTGTGAATTGCTTTTTGGAAAACACTAAAGCTATTTTTCGAGGGGGGATAATAAATAGTTTAAAACATGAGTAAGCAGTACATATAATTTACGATATAATGACTCCATTGATTTTCCCATACTGATTTACCCACATGCTGTTAAGACTTTTCTTGACAGCAATTGCAAACACATCTTTTTTTTATCCATGTTGGATATTTGGAAAGAACCTTTGCAGCTAGTTGCAAGAAATATTTACTTTTAAAAACATTACCTTTTTTAATGCAAATGGGCAAAATATTCTATTCACTCATGCATCCCATAATTGAACTTTGTACAACTGTACAAAACCGTTGAATGCTTTGGCATGTGGTTTACCACAGTGTTATCTTTTCAAGTTAGAGGATGTGTAGCAGTGTCTGGGTAAGCCAAAAAGAAGGATCTCTTTTCAACATCCCCCAGAGTTATTGTTCTCAGAACTCATTTTTGAGACAAACAAATTGGAACACATATTAAAAGATCAACTGCACCGTTACAAGAACAATATTATTTTTGGGCACAAACCAACATAATTTTGACCTGACACATATCTTTGAATTTAACAGGTCTATTGGTGGGTTTCAATATAAGGGATTAAAAAGAATCCTCTGGAAAGAGATAAATATATATCTCTCTATTACCTCAGAGTTACCCTCTCATTGGAAGAACATAATATGCTTGGATCTGCAATTTCTTTTCATCTTCCAACATATTGAAGCGTAGAATGCCATAGGCATGTCTCTCTTTGTGCTACTCTTTTATGGCCAGGTATAGCCTCTTTGGCTATTATTTGTCATCATATTGTTTGGTTATCTACTTATGGTGAGTGATAAACTGAGCTGACTCTGGCTAGTGAGAGAATTCAATATTAGCACACATGGATTTGCTTCCCTTTCTGGTTTCATTGGATCCAACTTAGGGTCTGTGTTCAAGATGCACAGTATTTCTATCATATGAAATCAAAACCTTAGCATTGGGCCTCCTGTCATCAAAGGTAGATCACCAATGCAATTTCCATGTGTACACCCTTAGAAGAACCTGAAGGTATCTTGTCACATATGAAAATATATTATTGTTTCATGCTCTATGATTGTAAGTGCCAAAACTGCTTTTGAAGATGCGCCATGAAAATAAAATACTTTTTAAACAAACAATACTCACAAATAACTGCAAGGCTTGCATGCAATGTGAGTTTTTTACAGCCCATGATAAACCTATTACACTGGTTACCAATCATCTCCATAACTGATTTGAAGAGTATATATTTTGTTTGTAAGGTTTTTTTGAAGTGAGGGTAATATTAGATTCATAAAGGGGTCTCAAAGCATTGATCTACTATAATTATGCACTGAGTCTTTACTCATCATCCAGTAGCCCTTGGGTTTAAAAACATTAGCATGTGGGTAGCTGTAAGGGTAATGTGGGACCACCTGTTGGATTACACTCTCAGTCAACTTTCAGACGTTAAACAACTACAACAAATTTGAAATGTAGCCTGAATGCATCTCTTCACCATGAAAGTTTTAGAAATGGATGTGTCTATTCTTAGAATAAACTGTCTATTCTGTGATGTGGTGCAGCCATGTGAGTACATGAAGCGTATTACAACATTTTTCTAGGATAACAGAAGGACCCAAAATGGTAAAGTCATGCTGTTCTGTACAATAACTGTTTCCAGCAGAAACTAAACTTCCTTTCCAAGGTGTAGTAGATCTGCCTTCCTAATCTTCATTTTATGGAAAATAGGACAGAGCTCAGAAAGAAAGTGAGTGCTAGAGAGATGCCACCTTGAATGAAAGAGACTCTGGCCACCAGGCAGCAGACCACAGTGTTTTGAGAATTGTTAGAATGCAGGCCCTTCAAGAGGCAGTGAAATAGGATATCTTGGTATCCTTGTAAATCGCTCCTATCATAAAAGAAGACTAGCGCGTGGTTTTATGTTTTAAGTGTGTCTGAAGTGTTGTTTTGCTTCCATATATAACTTATACTACATGTGGGGCATTAATAATTTGCCTATCATTTCTGTTCTAACCACAGTAGGGCAATACATATATATATATTTTTTTTTTTTAAAACATTGCCGGTGTTTTCCATAGAGATGATATCTGTCTAAACTCTATCTTATATATCTATTCGTAACTCAAGAGTTTGACTACAGGAGATACCCACCCCGAACAGACCATGAAGCACCTAGCTAAATAGTTCTAGGTATTTAATTTTGTCTGTTTTCTTCACTTTTATCACTGCATTGTTATATGATATGCACAAGACTAACCTTACATATGTCACGAAAGGCGGAAGGATCCAAAATCTTTTACTAATGGACTATACTCACCAATAGCCCATATACCTTATTCGTAAATACTAAGTCGGTCGGCAATGGAGAAGGTTCAATCGTTTATTCTGCAGATACAGGCCCTGACAGGGGAGCCTCAGTCTACACGACTCTCGGAGGTGCGCAGAGGATACTGATTACACACAAACAGAGCAAAGCATATATACGATTCACACATAGCACAATGTCACCTTACTAGGAAAGATACAACTTGTCAGTGAGCCAGCAGGAAGACCCATATAAGGCACAATTGATTGCTAGTAAATGGGCCTAAGCTATTCCGGGGGCAGGTCAGTAAGGTGCCTCCCTTTCTATCTGTAGCTCGGGGAGGACAGGAACGGTCTCTGCTAGAATGTGCGCATCCCAGAAGAAGGGCAGGTGTGACCTTGGGTTTCCCTGAGCTACAAAATAGCGAGTAGAGCAGACAGCTAGGTCTGCCATAGTGATTTCGTACAGAAAGCCTAATCACGTGATTTCAGGGAAACGACATTGGAGAAAGAGAAACAAAACAAGATGGCTCCGGTCATACCAATAGGTTTAGGAAGCACTAAAGTAAATCGCTCCTAACAATAATAATGCTATGTGAATATTGCAATGCTAACGTGCGGCTATAAGGTTATATTGTATATATTAGGCCAATAACATGTATTCATTATAATTATATCCCATCAGACGGCCCTTTTGGCCTACTATAGCCAATATAACTAGTTCTATTCTACGAACACACCCTCACCGATCTGCATAAGGTCTAAAACCTCCTTTTGAATCATCTGCTTGTCGACCGTGGCCTGTTGGGAGATGGTTAAGGCAGGCGTTATTTAAGCCGCACAGAAGGAACAACAGGCCGGGCCGCAATGGAGACATAAGCAGCAAGTAAATATGACTTCAAAGGCTCCAGCAAGAATCATAAATATCTTCCACCCCCAAGTGGATAAAAGACCCCAGAACCATCCACTAAGGGACCAAGTACCATTGTCGACATGTGCCTCACTAGCTACCCGGTGTAGTTTCTGAATGGCACGGTGTATAGTAGGGGCCGAATCAGGGATGAAAACACAGCAAGAGCTGCCGATAACGCGACAGGCTCCTCCCCTATCTGCTAGGATGACGTCAAGAACCATCCGGTTCTGGAGCGTAACAAGCCTCGTAGCCTGAAGCTCTACAGTAATATTAGTCAGGATCCCAGTTGTGGTTTGAACCACGTTATCCACAATTCTTGACAAGAGTCTTATACTACGACTATTGAAAATTGGACCTCAAAAAGGGAGTGAGACCTTTGGAAATATCTTCAAATTGTTGCAAGGAGGTGTCAGTCTGATCAGTACTATCAGTATCAAAACTCCTAATACTCCGGTTAGATATATTCTCTCGTCTAATCAACTGATGTGTCTTGTGATAGTCAGATGGGGCAATATAAACTGGGGGGTAGAGGAAGGAGAGGTAACACCGCCCTGCCCATCCCCGGGGAAGCCAAGTATAGGCGTTTTCACTGCATACAAAATATACGTTAGGGGGAGTAATCACAGGATGAGTGCTGTAAGTATGCAAAGTGTAGATGTAATTACATCTACTGTTTCCCACCTTAACATGACCTCGTCCCTGTATACAGAAGGGGGAAGTACTACTTATAATGGGAATTGGCAAAGCTTTGTCATTAGTGACATTTCGTTCTTTAAAATGCTGAAAATACATGGTGGAGTTGAAAAGTTCAAAATCTTGCATTTCCTCTTGTAACCAGGTAGCATTTTCATATTCAGTGTATACATTCATACAAGCATTTGGGTCCAAGGATCCCTCTCCTCCATTCCCTTCAGCATCAAATCCTTGGTGCCGTTCTATATATTTCAGGATGGCCTCATAATCTTTTTCAGTATATATCTTAGGTTCGGCTACATAGACATTACATTACATACATTAATGACAATATTTGGAACCAGGCTTCACAGCTACCTAAGTGGGATAAGGGCAGGGAAATGAACAGTTCATGTTGGTGCATTACTGACGAAAGTAGCCCACAGACCCAACAATTCGTCTTGTTGGTCGTACTAAGGGTCTGATGTAGCATTTCAATAAAAACATTTTTCGCATAAGTTTCTCTGTGTCTAGCCTTATGCGGGGGTAAGGAATAAAAGAGGTGTTCTTCTGGGGCAGGGGTAGTTCCCAACAGTTTCTGTACAGGATACTATAATTCTAGATACACAAATACGCACATTAAAATCACCGTAATTACAACAATAAAAGCCACGAATGCCATCTTCACTCTGGTGGTCCATCCAGAAAACGATTGCGTATTATCAATATACTGCGGAGGGGCAATTGGTCGTTCATCCTCCATGACAAATCGGGCAAAAGGAAACATGCTCTCTATATGTCCAATTTCTAACTCGGATCCTCTCTAAAAGTCCAAAAACTAATCTTTGTATCCACAAAGCACGCAGACCACCATAGGGTTCTTCTTTCCACTGAGGGATATTCTCCTTGTGTCCGTTAGAGCTTCACAGGCAGACTCCTATTGTTCATCAAAAGAACAAGCTTTATATTCCAGTAGTACGACCGCGGCCCTTAACTCAGTCTTTCTTTCTGACCAGAGCTGTTTAACACAATGTTCCAAGCTCTCAATGGGTTCAGTCCAGTGTCTCGCTCAGTACCCCAGTAATTCTATCCTACGTTCCTCAACTCAAGTCTCTGTCTAGCTCCTACCATTGGAAGCTGGGGTACCGTGCTGTTTTCGGGCCGGAGGTCGTATTTACAACGGCCAGGTTGCTCCTGGTCAGAAAACAATTCAGCTGCAAGGGCATCTGAGGCGTTCAAAACTTGCGATGCCTCAAAAATGACAGCCTCCGCTGGTTGAGCTATCTAACTTTCACCTGTGGGCAACACCTCACTCAGTTACCCTACTTCTTGGGCATCTGAAAAAGGCACAAAGCTTTGAATCTGCTCTCCTTCCTGGCTCGGAATTCCTTCTGAGTTTTGTAGATCAAACGGTAAAGGCAGCGGCAGACATTTCAGATGACTGACATGGATCCAGTGCTTTCTTCCATGCACTTTCACCGCCGTTCTCGTAGCCAAGAGGATCTGATAGGGCTCCGACCAACTGGGCTCCAAACTCGATTTCCGTTGGTAGTTCTTCACCAGTACCAACTGGCCAGGTTCCAATCGATGTCCAGGACCCTCCGGTAGTGGCTGCAATGTGTCCGATACCTGTTGATGAATAGAACGCAAATCTTTAGTCAAGGCATACAGGTAGTCTGTCATTAAGGGGTAATCAATATCCCTAAAAGATCGGGGTCTGGGGACTCCCCACACGTTGGCGGGTCTGCCAAAGATTACCTTGTAAGGAGACAATCCAGTTCTAGTGTGAGGGGTGGTTCTTAGAGATAACAATGCCAATGGGAGTTCGTTAGGCCAATTCAATCCAGTAGTCTCACAAATTTTAGCCATTTTTCATTTCAGAGTGCCATTATATTTTTCAACTAGTCCAGCCGACTGGGGGTGTCCGGCGGCATGGAACTTCTGTTTTATCTGCAATCCTTTACAAACGCTCTGTACTAGCTGAGCATTAAAATGAGGCCCATTGTCGGACCATATGACACGGGGCAAACAATATCTGGGCAGGTATTCCTTCACCAGGGCTTTGGCAGTTGCAACTGCAGTGGCTTCTTTAGTAGGGTAGGCTTCAACCCATTTGCTAAAAGCACATACCACCAGTAAAACATATTTTAAACTATTTACCCTTTCCATCTGAATGTAATCAATTTGTATTACCTCAAAAGGCAGGGACGGTGGGGCACAATTTCCACTCAAAACAGACTCTCTACCTCCAGGATTGTGGCGTAAACACACCGGACAATATTTTACTATATGTGCTGCAGTTTTGGAAATGTTTGGGTTGTTCCATACTGGGTCTAATACGGCACAAATACCTTTTGCGCCTATGTGGGCTGGACCATGGGCCATTGTCACTACAGCATATACTAATGCATTGGGCAGTAACAATCACTGCTTTTCAGATAGATCTATCCAACAATCATTCTTATCTAGTTTTCCTATTTCCTGTTCCCATCTCTGTACTTCATCTATTGTTGCTTCCTTCTGCAGTTCTCTTACACTTTCAATAGTATTATCAAACAGATGTTTCTGCTACCCACCGGGCCGATGTGCTAGGGAACATGGGGTTCATTCTAGTCTGAGCTGTTTCTTTCGCTACTGAATCAGCAAAGGCGTTTCCTTTTCCAGTGGAATCAACAACTTTTTTATGGGCACTGCACTTAATAATGGCCACTTTCTCTGGTAATGTCAAAGCAAATAACAATCGGTCAATTAAGGGGCCATGTGGAATTTTCTGACCATGTGTGGTAAAGAAACCCCTCTCCCTCCACAGCCTCCCAAACCTATGGGCAACGCCAAAGGCGTACTGGCTGTCCGTAAATATGTTCACCCTCAGCCCTTCACTCAATTCACATGCTCTTAACAAGGCTATTAGTTCAGCTGCCTGGGCTGAGTGATGGGAAATCCTTGCGGTCTCCACCACCGTCTTTAAAGTCGTGATAGCATAAGCAGCTGTCGCAGTGCCATCTGTTAACTTAAAACAAGAGCCATCCACGTACAACTCCCCTTGAGGTTCAGATAAAGGGATGTCAGTAAGATCTACGCGTCCCTTTGTTTCTTCTTCTGTTCTAAATATACAATCATGGACATCGTCCTTTTTATCGTTTGAAGGAAGGGGTAGTAGTGTGGCTGGGTTCAGAGTGGCACATCTTTTAATTGTGTTATGGGGTGCAAACAAGGTAAGCTCGTACCCTGTCAATCTAGCACTTGTAAGGTGCTGGGTCTTAGTTCGGTTCAAAAGAATATCCACAGCATGCGGTACCATGACTGTGAGATCTGTATTCAAAACTATTCCCTCTGATTGCCGGATGGCCACCGCTACTGCAGCTGTGGTCCTCAGGCAACTTGGGAGGGCTCGTGCAACATTATCCAAGACTGATGAAAAGAATGCACAAGGTCCTTGCTTCCCACCAAAACCCTGTATTAACAACAACCGTCTACCTCGTGCACGTACAGTGAAAAAGGCTTTCGGTAATCTGGAGTACCCAAAACAGGTGCAGAACAAAGAGCAGATTCTAAAGAATCAAAGGCTTCTTGACATTCATCCGTCCACGGTAAGGGTTCATGCACATCTTTGGTTGTCAAATGCAACAAGGGTTTAGAGAGAAGTGAATAGTTAGGAATCCACTGGCGACAGTAAGAGGTTATGCCAAGAAAAGCACGAACATCACGTTGAGTACGAGGGACGGACATGTTAGTTATTACAGATATTCGCTCTGGAGACAAACATCTCCCCGCTTTCGACAGTAAGTGGCCAAGGTAGGTCACTTCCTGTCGACAATACTGGAATTTAGAAAGGGACACTTTATTACCCTTTTTAGCCAAATGATTTAACAATTGAACTGTGGCCTCTTTACAGCCCTCCTTTGTATCGGAGGCAACCAGAATATCATCCACATACTGGATGATCGTGTTCCCAGTTGGCAGAATTAATTCATCGAGGACTGCTTTCAAGGCTTGACTGTAAATGCTCGGACTCTCTGTATATCCTTGAGGGGCACGAGTAAATCTGAAGCTTCGGCCAGCCAATGAGAATCCGAAGATATGTCTGCTATCAGGGTGAATTGGAATACTAAAGAAGGCATTCTTTAAATCAATTACTGAAAAATACTGAGCTGTAGGGGGAATCATTGTCAGAATAGCAGTTATATCAGGTACTACCGGATATTGCGGGACCACAATTTTGTTGACCTCATGAAGGTCAATCACAAAACGATATGTATTTTTGTAATCTGGGGCACCGTCAATTGGTGTCTTCTTCAAAATTGGTAAAATCGGACTGTTACAAACATTAGCAGCTGTCTCCTCAACTACCCCCTTGCGAATGAGGTCACGAATAATGTGCAACAAGGCCTGTTCACCTTCTGGTGAAATTTTATACTGCGGAATGCGGGGCAGCTGGACATTAGGTTTCAAGGTTATTGACACAGGGGCTATTCTTAACAGGCCAACATCGGTATCTCCTGTAGCCCACAGTGCCTGAGGAATCATAGAGAATTCAGGGGGAAGGTTTGAATTTTTGGCAAAATATTGGGCTGCATTCGGGAGTGGCTTCTGCATTGTCAAATAGACACCATCGGGGAAACAAAACATTTGTGCATGTAACTTTTTCAAAATGTCCAGACCCAAAAGGTTTTCTCCACAATTTGAAGTTAAGAGAAAAAATGAATGTATTGAAATGGGACCTACAGTGAAGGGCAGAGGTTTAGAAACGGGGCTTACCACAGGGATTCCAGAGAATCCTACTGATACGTTATTTTGGCCAGACAGAGCAGCCCCTGGGACCAGTGTATGGGCAACTGAGCTATTCATTGCCCCAGTATCCACTAGAAATTCTCCCGACGTTCCCAACAGTTCCCCTTGTACATAAGGTCCCTCCTGGTCAACTGGTATTGAAAAGTGGCCCCCGCTCTGTCCTTGGCTGTCTCATGCATAATCTTGTCCGTCATACCCATCATCCCTATAATTTTCGTTGTAGTTCTGTCTGGCTTGGGGGTTGTCAAAATAATTTTTTCGAGAATCCTCACGGTGCATCTCTTCTCGTCTCATACTATTTCGGTCTATATTCCCTCGACCCCTTCCTCGTCCTCTATTACCCCCATACTTTGCCAGCCACAGAGGGCAATCTGCCTTCCATTGCCCTTCCTGTTTGCAATAGGAACATTGATTTATGTCAACGTTCGGGGGACCCCCTCCACCTCTTCCTGCCATTGCACCCCTCTGGAATGAGCCACGCCCTTCCCGTCCTGAGCCCTGTCCTCTGCTAACCTGCTGCAACAGAACTCTAGTCTTCAAATCCTTAGTCTTCTTTTCTGACTTTTCCTTACTTTCATTCTCTCGATGTTCATAATATTGGGCCATACTGAGAATCACTGACGGGTCAGCCATAGTCCACGTGCTCTCGGCTGCTTGGAGACGGGACATAACTTCGGGGAGCAAATTCGTAACAAACCGATTCACAAACAACCGTATCCCGCCTTCTGTGGATAGGTCTTGCCCACTAAAGTCTATAAAGACTTTCTCAAACCTGGTAAAGAAACCTGACACACTTTCATCCTTCATTTGTTTACAGGCGGTCAATTTGTCCCAATCAACTTTTCTAGGAGGGTGGAGAGTTTGCATACATGTAATCATTTTAGCCGGTACTGCTAGTACCTCGTTTCTAGGTTTTTCTCCAGGTTTTCGTTCTTTGTCCCAGGTTTTCAATTGGTCCCATGTTCCTTCCAACTCGGGGCATGGTCCGTGTCATGAATTTGTCTCTAAATATCTACCGGGATTAAAAGTCCAAAGAACAGCTTGATATCGGGCATTGTCATGATAGCGGAATTGGCGGCCTCAGTCAATTCCTTATAGTAAGCAGTGGGATTTTTACGGGGGTCGGGGAGCTGAGCTTTTATAGTAAGGACCTCACTTCGTTTCCACAGGGTATAAACCCATTGTTCCTGAAGCCTAGCATCTACGCTAGCCCTAGTTACGTGGCCATTGGCATCCCTTACTTCGAGTAGTTCAGGATAGAAGAGGGGATGCACCTCTCTCATGGGGTGCTGCGCTCCCCAATCAGCGCACTTCCGGTGCATTCGTTCATGATAAAGCACCAGCGTTGCTAGGTTATGATATACTTCATCAGCCTGTAATTGGAATTTAAAATCTCGATCTCTTATATCGCGCAGTATCTGAAGAGGTATTCCTTTCTTGAAACACTGCTCCCATAGTGAAATCAATCGAATTGCCATTTTCTCCAATGACAGTTGCTGGGCAGCCGGTTCAAAGCCTTTCATGGTACTCCAAATGTCTTCCAAGGTGTAAATGGAGTTTCTCATCCACTGGGATGCCTGAATCACTATGGCCTTCCTTTCTTCCGTACCCAATAACGATCAAGTATAGACTCCCTGATCCCTCAAGTCCGGTCTGAGGCGTTTGGGTGTGGTATCTTGACAAGCCTTGTATCGGGGATCTATAGCGGCTTGAGTAGGAGGGGAGAGAAATACAGGGCGCGAAGGGGAAGGGAAGGCCACGTCCGGCTGTAGGGATATCAAAGGTGAGGTAGTTGGTCGGAGAGTGGGAGGGGGAAGTAACACACTTCGTACTGATCCATCAGCAGGGGCCGTGGCAGCCGTTACTGGTGCTCCTGCGGCTGATGCTGCTCCAATTTGGCCCATCCGGAGCAAAGGCACGGCTGGGTACAATCCTTGTGGGGCATAAGGAGGGGGTGGTTGGGCTTCCAATAAATCCTCTGTTTTATCTCCTGTCTCTGGTCGAGTCACATAACTTTTATCAGTCTCTAAGCGAAACTGCCTATCCATTTGTGCGATATTCTCTTCCACCTTCCCTTTATCATAAGCTATAGCTTTCTGAGTGACTGTACTGATTTAAGCTTTCCCAATTTCTCTTCTCCTATCCGTCAATGTTTTGCTTCCTTCAACCATAAGTTCAAGGAGTCAAACATTGACTGGCGGCTTTTCTTCATAAACAGTTTGCTTTGGATGTAATTAATCTTTTTCACATCAAACGACCCTGTTAGAGGCCATTGCAAATCGGTTTATCTTTGGTATACTTATTCCAAATTGTAGTAAACAAAATCGGTGTAAGACCGTGTTTCACATACATATCAAAACTGGAGCTGCCCTCGGGAGGGGCAGGCTGTCTTTCTTCCAGCCGTTTACTTCGCTGACAGCAGCACCCAAAACATATTTTACTAAAACAAGACATTGTAATGTTCACACAATTCTATTCATATACTCCAAAAATTCATTCACATTCGGACGCGTCCTCTTCACCATTCACACTCTCATATTCTTCTATTTTCTCGACATAAAGAGCTGTAAAGCGTCACAAGGCAATAACTTTTTCAGTACTGAATACTTATTCTATGCAGATGACATGTCTTCAGAACGAACAGAGCCCGTCGACTCCTGTTCAGGGAACCGATTCAACAGAATTCCAGACCAACAAAATTCAACAACAAAAGGAACAGTCGCTAGACTGTTCTGAGATCACCTGGTAGGCGAACCACGAATCCTCTTACAGGCCATCCCATGGTCCTGTTCTGGTTGGGCCGGGCATCTGGGCACGCAGCTCCAGAACCCTAGCTTACCCAGTTGCTCCCAGGGCTTTCCCGAAGAGAATTCGGCCGAGCGAGTAACTCAGTACACCGCTAAGGCACCAGGTGCGGTCTCAAGTTTTCAGCAAACAAGTCCGTGAGGCATCTATCCCACGCAGCCACTTCGCCAGAACGTCAGACCCTCAGATTCCCTTGTGGTCCGGCTTCCCCGGCCACCTTCAGAATGCAGTTAACCGCTACCAAGGAAAACACTTCTTCCAAGTGTTTCTTATCCAAATACAATCAGAGATTCACTCACCTGGTGCACTCAGGTCGATTGTAAATTCTCCACTGCTGACTCCTAGACAGACTGACACAGTCTGTGCTTCTCTCGGGTTAAGCCCGTAGGACTCCGGCGTAGGGTCTTCAGCAGCTGGGAGGGATACTGGGCTTGAGAGTGGAATTTCTTGTTTTCGTACCACAAAACGGGTGTTTCAAATCAGGAGTCTCTTTACGTCCACCCACTCGGCCAGAACTCCTCCCTGTCCCTTCTGCTCCTGTTTACAGGAGGGGACGACCCTATCGCGGAGTCCCGGCAGAGTCGCCAACTGAAGGAACCAAAATATTATACTAATGGACTATACTCACCAATAGCCCATATACCTTATTCGTAAATAATAAGTCGGTCGACAATGGAGAAGGTTCAATCGTTTATTCTGCAGATACAGGCCCTGACAGGGAAGCCTCAGTGTACACGACCCTCGGAGGTGCGCAGAGGAGACTGATTACACACAAGCAGAGCAAAGCATATATACGATTCACACATAGCACGATGTCACCTTATTAGGAAAGATACAACTTGTCAGTGAGCCAGCAGGAAGACCCATATAAGGCACAATTGATTGCTAGTAACTGGGCCTAAGCTATTCCGGGGGCAGGTCAGTAAGGTGCCTCCCTTTCTACCTGTAGCTCGGGGAGGACAGGAACGGTCTCTGCTAGAATGTGCGGATCCCACAAGAAGGGCATTTGTGACCTTGGGTTTCCCTGAGCTACAAACTAGCGAGTGGAGCAGACAGCTAGGTCTGCCATAGTGATTTCGTACAGAAAGCCTAATCACGTGATTTCAAGAAAACGACATTGGAGAAAGAGAAACGAAACAAGATGGCTGCGGTCATACCAATAGGTTTAGGCAGCACTAAAGTGAATCGCTCCTAACAATAATAATGCTATGTGAATAATGCAATGCTAACGTGCGGCTATAAGGTTATATTGTATATATTAGGCCAATAACATGTATTCATTATAATTATATCCCATCAACGCTAGAGTTAGTCTACTCACCCTAATGACTCATCTGTTGTTAATTAATTTGTGTCATATAGTGCTGCAAATATTCAATATCTTTGGTAAAAGCGAGCATGTCTTTGGCCGAATATTGTGCTAAGCTAAGTCAACTGTAAATCTTTGTTCACTTATTTCATGAACAACAATTTTTGCCACTTATTTGTATTTATCTCATAGCTTATAGCTAATTATGATGTCAGTTGAAAGGTAGCTCCTCTGTTTATATCTAAGCCCACCCAGCACTTACTAATTGCAGTGTAGGGGGCATAGACACTGCCCTGATGAAAGCCTTAGGCCCAAGGCTGATTAGATGTAGGAACATGTTGGCATAATTATTTGTACAGTGACGCATACACGTCATTACACCTAAGTATGCCTCCTGTATTTACCCCTTGGTAATCTTTCATTCAACCATGGATACCAACAAATTAAAGGATACTATGGTCGATTATCCCATTGTTCTTTAAAATGCATTAACTGGCCTAAATCATTGTCCTGAGAGAAAAATATCCAAGAACTCCCTTAGAAAAACCCCATTCCGAGGTTGAGTCCACCTTGGTAGTAACATCTTACCAGGGTAGGATGAGGTGGCAAATTATAAAGCATGTCACATTACGTGAGTGAGTCATCCTTGTCCAAGTCTTGGAATTGCCTTTAATTTAAGTAACAAACAACTAGCAGCATACTAAGAACTCATTGGGTCTCTGGTACTAACCTGCTGACTTGCTGATTAAGCCAACAACATTTCTCTGAGGGTATCATGTTTATTTGAGTTAGTACGCAGGCGTGACCCCCATAATGCCCCTAGTGTCTCCCCATTGTGATAGTATATTCTGTATCAAAAGCCATGGACAAGTCCAGCAGGACAAGGGTTGCTACTCTGCCCTGGTCAAGAATCACAGGGAGCTTATTTTGTACTGCACTATGAGTATTACCTCCGTACTATGAGCAGGACAGAATCGTGCCTGAGTGGTATCCAATAGAGAATCTGAGGAGCTGCATAAAGAAAGTTAGACATTTATAAGTAAGGCTCCCTGTTTTCCGTTTTTACTGATTTTTACAGATAAATACAGACAGAAAACATTAATGTTCTTGTCTGTATTTATTTGTAAATGTGGATAAAACAGAAATTGGGTTGCTTTTTGAGTAATTCTAAATACTGTCTGCCATGACTGCCAGGCCAATAGATGTGTGTATTGATAGATAAGGTAGTTAAAAAAGAAAGGAATTTTAGTAAACAGGCTTTAACAGCAGTAGACATGCACGAGGTTGATACTGAAATTTGCATATTTTCATATAAGTGAACTGATTTATCTTCTGTGACTGTTCACAATACTGAAACCTGGCAGACAGTCAAGCATGAGTGCATATTTATCAGTTATATAAATGTGTAAATATACTAATTTCAGCTTAATTTTTCCGCAAAACCCAAAATAAATATGGATAAATACAGATAAAATTAGCAAAAAATAAATATGGATAAATACAGACGAAAATGGCAAAAAAATAAATACCATAAAACCGGGAGCCCTATTTATAATTTTCCTGCTGTCTTGGCACGCCCATCATATCTTCATGCAAGAAAGGCTTTTTTAGCAGAGGAATAAGACAAACCTGTATCCATTTTTTTGGAACACCGGGAGCCCTATTTATAATTTTCCTGCTGACTTGAGACACCCATCATATCTTCGTACAAGAAAGGCTTTTTTAGCAGAGGAATAAGACAAACCAGTATCTATTTTCTTGCAACCAAGCTGGCTGAAAAGAAAAATTAACCAGTTCATGAATTTCAAAGATAATTAACAGGCAATTTGATGAACAGGGCTTGTAGGACAAGGAGCGCATAGATGATTGTTCAGTGTGAACTAAACCGATTCTACTTGATCTTGTCTCTGACAATGAAGACATAATCAAACATCTGAAATTGAAAGAAACCTCCCACAATAAGAATTAGAATTCTTGTTGTGATCCTCTTTAGATCATAATTCCGTAATACCTTTAGCTACAGTAATATTCATAGCAGATCTGCTTATCATTATCTCTTATGAAGTGTTCCTGAAACATTTGTCAGCAGTAAACATCCTTCCGCCGATGATTCCTCTGTCCTACTTTCTCCAGTCATGACGTACTACTAGGCGGCGCCTCGATGATCTTTGTGTCCACCATTTGGAACGTTCTGAAATTTTTGAATCAAAGACTTTTGTAGCTTCTTTCATCGAGCTCACAGAGTGTTGCCATTCCTTAATATTGAATATAAAGCCCCATCAATATGGAATACTCTCTGATCTAAAGTAAATAGATTCAGGCTTAATTTCTCTACACTTACCCAGTGTAGCAGCCAAAATATCCTGGAAAATTACTTTTTTTAATCATCCCTGAATATGATTTAACCCAATTTAGGAGAAGATGTGTTCTTTAATTCGGAAGTAATGTGCATATGTAAGTATATCTGGAGCTGAGTTCTTGAATTGAAAGGCTGAAAATACACAGTGTGTCATAAGCGGCTTTCTAAAGGTGGCGGCACACTTACCCATAATTTTCCAATTCAGAGTTAGCTATACACTTGTTTGAACTAAGTAACCTAGGTTGCTTCACATAGAGAGTCATTTGATTTTGCCCATTCTGGCCATGGTTGTCTCTATCATTATTTCAAGAAGGTGAATCTGGAGACTAGCTTGTGCTGTTCATTGGGCTCAATGTGATAGAGTCGGGTCTCAGTCTTCTGCAATAAATGATAAAGGTCAGTCAAGGGCTTGGCAACATCCTGTCCTAATGGTGTTATAACCGATTACAATTTTGGGATCAAGAATTGGATATCGCCTTTGGTGACTCAAGCCGATAAGTCTGTGAAGTCTCCCTGCAGTGTCAGTGCTTAGGCGGAGGACCACACCTTAGAACACTCAACTGTAATTTGTTGTGTGGCTTGAAGTACTTCTTTGAGCAAGGGGGTGACATACTGGACGGGCAATTTTCACAACACCAGATGACAGTCAGACGTTTAATCACAATTGCAGTAGAAAAGATCCATTGATTCAGCAACCCCTATTATCGACCAGTGGATCTATTAAATTAACTCTTTGGCCTCTTTACCCTGACCACAGAGGAAACATCACTTTCCTGGAAAAGTTCACCCCACGACAAAAGCTCTTCACTAAATCACAGGCCTACCTCTCCAGTCTGTGATGTGTGGGTCAGCAGAGAACGGCATCAGGTCCCACCATAACTGATGACCAGAGGATGATAATACGGCTTGAAGTGTTTGTCGAAGCTTGCCATGGTTGCTAGGGCCTCGGAGGAGACCTGGATGGCAGACCTATGGGATGTCCAGTCCTGCACTTGTGGCCAGTGCCATAATTGGTGTCCTCTTACAGAATGCATAATGTTCCGGGCCTGTGATACCCAAAAAAAAAAACATCTTGCAAGGTAGGAAGGTACAGGATGAGATAGACACAGGATGCCCCTTCAATTCCAATTTCATAGCAGCAAGAAGGTCACATAGCCTGAAAAGTCAGGCTTTCCCTAATCCCACAGACATGTAGCAATGGGTTGGCCTGTACTCTTACCCTCAAGGGAAAGAGAGCAGCTGCAGTATGATAGAGGATGTGTGATCAGAATTTAAAAAAACAGGGTCACTAAGCAAACCAGGTGTGGGAGTCTCTTCCTGGTCCCGTGCTATGTATTCATGGGCAGTGGTCTGCCAACTGAATTTAGGACTTTGCTTGTCAGAAAGAAAGGCCCTATAATCGTAAGGGGAACCCTTCCTTTTTTTATACCTCGTAGTTGTTCATCTCTACTACATGTTTACTAACTATATGGGTCTTTATATCGCACCTGTGTAAAAGATTAAAAAAAAATTATACATTTGTGTCAAGATAGTAACTTTCCTGAAAAACCTGCATTGAATATTGCTTGGAATCTAATTGAAATTTGGTATGTAAAACACACTTTCTGTTGGAGACGGCCTGCTGCTACCATGTAGCAGACTATGGCCTATTCGTTCAGAATTCAAAGCGCCTTTGGACTAACAGAAAAATATAGCTTAAATGCACATTTCTATAAATAAAAAAGGAAAGAGGTAGAAAGGGAGATAATGGGATAAGTAGCACAATACTGTCTGATACCTATTTAAATTGAGAGTAATGTTATATTTTCTAACTGGTCCAGAAAAGGAGTCAGGCGCAACACTTCCCCCACTTGAACGCTAAAAGTCAGACTGAGGGCAATTGCCCTGTAGAAAGCCACCAGGCCTGATATCCGTCCGATCTAAGGGGCATATTAGCAAGAACCTCATTAAAATTATCGCCGTTTTAGCGGCAGGAAACTGCCGCTAAAACGGCGATAATGGGCTTGCTAATATGTGTTATAGAATTCCAATAGAAGCCCAGGTTAGATGTGCAGGACAGGCGGGTCGAGGTCCTGACTCCTCTATATAATGACGTTCTACTAATGAATGCCGTCCATCTGAAAATCCGACTAAATATGGATTCATAGCCCTAACAGATGTTGAGGCAAAAGTCTTTGCCGACTGTTTGTTGGAAGACCTGGAAAAATGGTCAGTTGAAAAACATCTAAGTCCAATTAATCAACTGGGTTTTCATGAAGGCCAATCCACAGTTAATATTACCCTTCCCCTGATGGCAGAGAATGCACTTTAGAAATAACACAATCTATGTCTGTTTTGTAGATCTAAAAGCAGCATTCAACTCTGTCCCACAAGACATGCTTTGGAAAAAATTATTAGGGTGGGGCATTCTTGTAAACTTCTAGACGCAATTATAAAATTATATACAAACACCTGGGTTCAGGTCAAGTTAGAGGATGGCCTCAATCTGTCTCTGCGAATCAACACTTTTAATGGTCTAAAACAAAGATGTGTACTTGCTCCATGTTTGTTTAATCTTTTTATGAAAGATTTGTATCAACATTTGAATAATATCAATGCCAATCTGCGTAAATTTTACATCGCAGAGCCTTAACAACGCAACCATTACAACACAAACTATTACAACGCATTGCTCTGGGGGGCACTCTAGGATGGGGAATAGGTTAATTTACTATCCAATAACCTTCCCTAGTGTCCACGGGGACTGGAGTTGGAATAGTAAATTAAACTATTCACTATCCAGCGCCCCAAAGCACTATGCGTTGTAATGGACTGCGTTGTAATAATTGCGTTGTAAAGGCATGCGATGTAAATGCATGCGTTGTAACGTCATACATCCGTTTACAATATGTGGACGATACGATTCACCTTAGTCAGACCACTATAGGTCTACCGAGACTTGTGCATTCTTTTAGAGAATATACAGGTATGAATTGTCTTGATTTAAATATTAAGAAAACCAAGATAATGTCGATAGGGGCATCAATCGCCATGTCTAGAGCATAGCAGGCTAAAGGAATGTCAATGGATATGGGTAGGAGCTATAAATACTTGGGAATCCTAATTGATGATAAAGTCTCTTTTACAGGACATTTTAATGTTTTACGAGCTAAGAAATCATCCTATATAAGACAAACTTAGGTGCCAATCGTATGACCATCTGGTGAAAATTATGAGAGCCAAGCTGATTCCAGCCTTAGTTTATGGTTCAGTTATATTTAAAGGGAAGGATACCAAATGACTTAACTTACTTCAGATCAAAGCATGTAAATTGTTTTTTATGATTCTAAATGAAATTGGTCACGCTGGAGTTCGCCTAGAGACTGGTCTCCATCCAAAGCCAAGTCTTAGGCGATTCCCAAATGTATGCATTCTCTCGCTCCAGCTGATCCAGGCACTTTGGCGAACATGTGTTTGCAGGAAATTAATCACTCGACCCATGCTGGTGCTTGGAGATCGTATTTATCCAACTGTCTCCAGACTTTTGAGCTGCAGTCTGAGCTTCAGGAAGTGACTAGAGCCTCTCTTAAACTCTCTCTGAAATCAAAAGTACTCTGGTCTACAGCTTATAAGGATGCTCTGGCAGCAAATAAGCTTGCTTAGGCAGTGGTAAATTCTTTTGATAGATTTGAAAGCCAGTCTTATATGTCTGCATATTTTCCATCACGCATGAGGGACATCCATTTAAAATTATGTTTTGGCAGATATCCAACCAAGAATGTAAAACTAAACTGGATTCAACCATGGACAACCAATTTCGGCAGGCTTTGTGGTAATACACAAAAAACTTTGGGGCATATTATCAAGGACAGGCAATACATTATCGCCGCTTTTATCGGCAGGAAACTGCCGATAAAGCGGCGATAATGGCCTTGATAATATGCTCTATGAATTCCAATCGAAGCCCATGTTAGATGTGTTCACATCTAACATGGGCTTCGATTGGAATTCATGGAGCATATTATCAAGGCCATTATCGCCGCTTTATCAGCAGTTTCCTGCCGATAAAAGCGGCGATAATGTATCGCCTGTCCTTGATAATATGCCCCTTTATTACATATTGTTTGTGCCTGTCCTTATTTTCTTGAGGCACCTTGTATTCTTTTAAAGCTTTATGAGGCTGTGCGTCACTTTTAGGCCGCTGGTGCGTCACTTTTTGTGAAGCACCAGTGGCGTAAAAAATGCGCCTTGTTGCGCCATATTTACAAAGTGACGCATCTAGGTAGAGGAAATCTTCTAGGCAGTGAAATCTATAAGATTTAATTGCGTCATTTCTTGGCCGTTAATGCATCAAAATCTTACACCTGCTTCATGGCAGGCGTAAGACTGATGCAGGCACTAACAAAATGGGACTTGCCCATGTGAAAGTACACATTGCTGGAGTTGCGTCACTTTTGTGACACACTCCAGCAATGCGTCACTTTTGCGCCTACAGATACGTCAGAAATACTGACTTATCTGTAACTCCTTGCGACATGATGCGTCAAATTATAAATATGATGCATCAATCATATGGCAAGGAGTGCGCACTGAGAAGTGACGCATCGCTGCTTTCACGCAGCGATGCGTCATTTCTCATAAATGAGGCCCATTGTTTTTAAAAGCAGGAGTAAGAACCTGTAGTCAAACAATTAAGCTTTGTCTATTGGTAAAATCAATTCCAATAATTTGTCGGTTTGTTAAGTTTCTGGTTTGGTGGAAAGAAAGTTTAAATCTTTATCCAAAACCGTTAGCATTGATATAATTCTTCTTTTGCACTAAGTTATATAGCTTCAAACATTGTGCTTATATGATCTTATTTTTTTTATCTTATATTGATATTTAATGGATTGACAAGGGATAGATAAATTAGATCCACTTATGCACTTTAGTATTAATATGCACAATGTGTTTTAAGATCTCGTTCTTGCTATTGTATTAATTATGTTATTCTATATTCACTCTCGGTGAATATCTCAATGGCGAAGTGTGGTTCTTTTTGATCTTGTGCTATTTTGTGATGATTTTTATTAATCAGACAATAAATATTACATTACATGTGACGATCTAACACAAACTGAAAGACAACTTAAAGTAAGATATAGCGCCTACTTTCATAGCAGCCACTTTGAGACACAATGGATAAGGTTAACAAATTAATCAATATCTTACTATCATCGGCTAACCTTGCAGCTATTTCACGACTGCTACTAGTTGGCCTCCTTTTTTGGGTTATATTATTTGGAACATATAGGTGCTTTTGTACATGTAAATTCGTTGACAGAACAGGCATATAAAACTCCACATTTGTTAAACTGCTCTAAATTTTTTTTTTTTTTTTTTGCTTCATGCTCACCTAAGTGTTCCATGTGTATGACGACTGCACTCAGGTGAAATCAGAATCTGACAATAATCTGCATAGTCAAGTTTAGACAAAACCATTAGTTCTTTTTTCCTTTTGAACAGTCGGTAATCAAATCTATTGGGCTTTCACTTCTGTGAGTAAGCATTCACTTTGAAGTACTTAAAGTGTATTGTTTAATTAAATTCTCTTAATGTAATTCTCCTTTCAGATGCAGTCCGGTTACCATGGTAGCGAACATGTCTTGCGAAAATAAAGGTCTATGTAATGAAGAGAAGTTTGTGCTTCTTTTTCCATTTGATGAGCCCCGAGTTGCATCTCCTAGCGCACGGCTTTGATTTGCAATTATTACAATCTTTGAGCAAATTCTTTGTACATTTGTTTGACTTCAAATGTCTTCCTTCTTGTTTCCGCTTGCAAAGTTTTATCGTGGTTAAGTATGTAACCTTAGCTCACTGAAACTATTGTCTTGAACGGTTTTTGTGCCCGAGATATATCGGGAACAACTGAGGTGAAACTTTTCATAAAATATGCTGCAGCAAAATTATCTATTCCATTATTAGCGTAGCTGCTCAGAGTTCCTAATTTTTTTTTCCTGTGGTGTGTTTCCTTTTGGGTCTATTTTGAAACTATCTGAATTTGTTATGTGTGTGCACATTTGTGTATATGTGTGTGTGCAACCATTTGTGTATACTCTGGTTCATGTGTGTGTAGTCATTGTGTTTTGTTGTGTTGCTATGTTTGACGGTAGAGATGTGGGGGGCATATCAGCAAGGGCCGGCGATAATTATCGCCCATGGCGCTCAGCGCGAGGATAATTATCGCTGGCTAACGCTGAATTTTATCGCTGAGATCGCATGCTATCATCAACGCTTATCTCAACAGTGATAACATTTCAGGCGCAAGCTGCCAAATGTGCGATTATCGCTGGAAATCCAGCGATAATCGCACAACGTTTGGCAATAGCTTGTTGATAGGGCAGGGTAGGCTCAGCCATGATATCCACCTTCCATTGGATATCATGGCTACGTCAGACTGAAAGCAGGTGTAAGGAAAGTAGCGATAACCGCGGTTAGCGCTACTTTTCTTATCGCTCTGCAGGTTAACATGAGGCTAGATAATAGGAGAAATGTCGGTTAGCGACATTTGTCACGTTATTTTGGGGAGGAACGCCCACTTTGCATCTCATTAGAGATGCAAAGCAGGGAGTTAAGGGGAAGGGCGCTGAGGCATGGGTTCAGGCGATAGCGTGACCTTGCTAATAGTGCGATACAATTATTGCCGCTTTACGGCCGAAAACGGCCAGAAAATTGTCTTGATGATATGCCCCGTGATCTTCCCAGTCATTGGCACACCGTTGTGGTGTCCACACGGAGTTATTTATGACATCACAACAGTAATGTAGGGAGCATGGGCATGTGCCATTCCATTATGCTGCCAAGAAACAATGTCCTGTGTACTGTTAATACCTGAAAGTGCACACGTTGCCATGTGGAGAGCTAGGCCACATTCAGCACTGCTGGAGACCATGAACCACGCCTCACCTTTCAAGATGACAAATTCTGTCAGATTGTGAGCCCTCTGGAGCTCTCTCATTGCAAGATCTGAGGAAAATCAGCCCAAACTACTACCGATGCCCAGGCTGCTGGCGCAAGGCGCCTCTTAGTTCCCATCTTGAATAGTTACCAAACAAAGAGACGGGCGCTGGGAACAGGGACACAAGAACAGAGTTTTATTACTCATGAGGAGAGCCTGTCATTTCAGACACGAAACACGGTGTCTTCGGGAGGTGCTCTAACAAGTTCTCTGAGACTGCGTCTTTTATACACAAGTTGATGATGCATAAACATTCCTTACTACAATAAAGACATTGTGAAGCAAGGAAAAGACATCCCCGATACCCCCCGGTTCCGGTTTATCCCAACACGTGGCTACAGTAGAGGTACTCACCCCCCATACAATAGGAGGGGGCTACAATGCAGCAGAGTGTTCCGTTGATTCCTTTGGAATGTGTGCGCCTGATCGGAACTCAGAGGGTGGGGAGGTCATGATCAATAGTAGCTCCTTTGAAGAGGGGCAAGTGCATACAGTAGCGGGCAATAAACTGTATCCTCAGGCTAAGGGATGACCAGCGGTCCGTGCAGACAGTCGGGCTCAGTGGAAGGGGTCATCAAAGGAGGGGTATTCATGAAAGGAAGGGAGGTGTTGGTCAGGCGCGGGGTGTGATTCCCAGGGGCAGAGTCGCACAGAAGGAGAAGTCTTATGACCCCTTCAGGAGAGAGCGAGGGCAGCCAGAGTGCGCGGAGGAG
This sequence comes from Lissotriton vulgaris, assembly GCF_964263255.1. Taxonomy (NCBI): domain Eukaryota; kingdom Metazoa; phylum Chordata; class Amphibia; order Caudata; family Salamandridae; genus Lissotriton; species Lissotriton vulgaris. Next base: position 881,342,538 of record NC_141693.1, read on the forward strand.
GGGTGCCGGGAGTTTAACAAATGGGCAGAGAGGCCATGGTGTCTAAAATGGTTGTTTGTTTGTGTGTGTGCGTGCATGGGTCTATGCTGGCGAGATGATACGGTCAATGCTTCACGGTATTCATTCTGCTTACAGTGAGGGTATGATGAAAGTAAATGAACTCCGTATATGTGCATTAACATTGTCATTTTCCACAGATCCCCCCACTCTGGTCAAATATAAATGGCAAATATGAATGTTTCATGCGGGTGACATGTGCTCACAGCCATATGCCACCAACATGGCATTACCATGCACCCTTTCCATCTATTGGTGCACACTTAAATACCTCACATCCAGGGCCTATTCACATGATAAGCATATCACCATGATGATCCCTCTCAGTTCCTGTCCAACAATTATGTAAATGATGTGGGAAATGCCCGACAGTTACCCAAATGCGGCACCATGCAACTAGTTGGCATGGTCATTCTGTCAGACACACCATATTTGCTATCTCCACATGCCCTTCTGCCCACCAGTGCCAGCCTGCTTTGGAAGTCTGTCCAGCCTGCTGTGGCAATCAGAATCTCTGAATCCCCATGTGTTCCCGGTCCGGTGACTTCTTGGATCTATGTTAACTTATACCCACTCCAGATAACAGGTGTATACAATACAATGGCTCTAGGGCCCCAAAGAGCTCAAGAATTGTGTCTGTCATTAACTACTCTTTCAGTAGCATGGTGTGATTCTTGGAATTAAAATGTTGTAAATGTGGGGGAGGGGTGCTAGAGAGCTCTGAAGCAAGATGAAAACCACTTAACAAGGCTTTACTGGCTGATATTAACATACTCCACTTATTCGAGGTGCCAGAGCACCAAATGACAAGACAAAGATCTGACACCATGCCCTAAGAAGAGATGCTACAGCTGATGCCTTTATTTTTAATGAATTTGGCTCAGAAAAGCAAGATGGTGGCCTGGCCTGCTGCGGCCTGAACTGTGGTTATGTTCACTGCCCCAGCCCATCCCCCACAGCAGCTGGACTAGACGAGAGGAGTCTTGCGGGACTGCTAGGGGTGCCCTGTTAGCTCACCACAACACCTTCTCTCAAAGAGAGTGACTCCGGCGGCCCCTCACCTCTGATCAGGGCCAGCGCCAGCCATTGAAGGCGGGTGCTGCTGAGGAAGTGCTGTGGCCGTATGCTAGGGAGGCCCTGAATGCCGGTAGGTGCCTGCTGACACCTCGCAGCGAGAGGAGATGCTGTTGACACCAGTCTTTGCCATTACTGAATAGCCATCGGGCAGTGAAGAGCCGTGAGGGAAACGGCGGAGAGAATTCCGGGAGGCACCGGGAGCTACGGACCACAATCCCCAGCAGCCCCTGGGGCACCAGCGCGACCGTGACGCGCTTGAAGCGCCCGGAGGCGCTGGTAAAACGCTGACCCCCACAAGGCCAGGGGGGACACCAGTCTTTGCCATTACTGAATAGCCATCGGGCAGTGAAGAGCCGTGAGGGAAACGGCGGAGAGAATTCCGGGAGGCACCGGGAGCTACGGACCACAATCCCCAGCAGCCCCTGGGGCACCAGCGCGACCGTGACGCGCTTGAAGCGCCCGGAGGCGCTGGTAAAACGCTGACCCCCACGAGGCCAGGGGGGACACCAGTCTTTGCCATTACTGAATAGCCATCGGGCAGTGAAGAGCCGTGAGGGAAACGGCGGAGAGAATTCCGGGAGGCACCGGGAGCTACGGACCACAATCCCCAGCAGCCCCTGGGGCACCAGCGCGACCGTGACGCGCTTGAAGCGCCCGGAGGCGCTGGTAAAACGCTGACCCCCACGAGGCCAGGGGGGACACCAGTCTTTGCCATTACTGAATAGCCATCGGGCAGTGAAGAGCCGTGAGGGAAACGGCGGAGAGAATTCCGGGAGGCACCGGGAGCTACGGACCACAATCCCCAGCAGCCCCTGGGGCACCAGCGCGACCGTGACGCGCTTGAAGCGCCCGGAGGCGCTGATAAAACGCTGACCCCCACGAGGCCAGGGGGGACACCAGTCTTTGCCATTACTGAATAGCCATCGGGCAGTGAAGAGCCGTGAGGGAAACGGCGGAGAGAATTCCGGGAGGCACCGGGAGCTACGGACCACAATCCCCAGCAGCCCCTGGGGCACCAGCGCGACCGTGACGCGCTTGAAGCGCCCGGAGGCGCTGGTAAAACGCTGACACCCCCCTCGCCCCCGCGAGTCGCACGCGGGAACAAGCCCGGGTAAAGGGCGGGCCCTCTACGGCCCTCAGCGGCACGAGGAGGCAGGGCAGGGCCAGAAACTCTACAGGACTGAAATCAAGTAAGCCATATCGTTGTGTTAACCATATATTAAGTATTTAAAGTTCTAAACGTTGGCTGTGAGTACATTGAAAAGTATGCCTGCGAAAACTAAGGAAGCCCCACAGAAGACCCTTGATAATTTTCTTGTCCAGACTGTCAGGAAAATTAATATGCAAAGGAGAGACTCTCTTGGTCTAAGCCAATCCCCAGACCTTCGCTGTTTGTCACCTACAGCTTCCACCATGATTGATGACACTATTTTGCAAGAAACTAGCCAGGGGAATGTAATTAGCGGCCCCATTCTCCTGGATGTAAGCAGTGCACCTGATAATGCAGATACGGCTATTGAGACTTCTAACACACAGGCTGAGGGTGGTATTGATACTGACACTGACTCTGATCAAGAGATACATGCACAAGCTGCACCCAAGGAGATGACACCAAAAGGGCATGCTACAAGACCAAGACGCTTATGCACAAAGATCCCCCTAAAGCTGAGTGGCCCGCGTATAGGGGCAAGAAAGAAAAGGGTTACTACCCCAAAGACTAAACAAGCAAACGTCATGGAGGATAATCAGTGTCATAATTTTGAGGACGCTCTTTTTGAAAGGATCTCTGACTTTCTTGAGCATAAAATCAATGCCATTGTCAAACCCTTAATATCTAAGTTAGACAAATTGCATGCAGAGGTCAAGAGGTTGGGTGGCTTAAGCACTAAGGTAGTAGATGGGGTGGAAAATATCACAAAGATAGTCACTATCATGCCCAACAACATAGGGGGAGATGTGATTAATGAAGTCTTTCGTGATAATGAAGGGAGTCAGTTACCTGTTGATAATCCATTGCCCCAGCCATTAATACCTTTGTCTACCATCTCTGAGGGCCCTCTTTTGGTTTCCATCCCAACAGATGTTCCCCCTTCTGTTGGACCACCCCCGGCAACTACCCAAACAACGGTCCCCCATCAATTTCTAGTTGAGGCCACCCCTGTGGTTCTGGTGCTTGCAAACGTACCCCCTCTGGAAGGGGGAATAGTCGAAAGCCCTACCTCCCTTACTAGTAAGGCTCTGCACTGGCTAACCAACAATATGCGGTTAGCCCCTGGGGGGAAACACCATCTGGCAAATGTCATTACGTCTGCGACCAGGGTCCCTTGGCTGGGAAACCGCCCGAAAAAGTTTAAGGGGGACTGCGTGGCAGTGACCCTCTCGAACCAAGACGTTCTCCCAAACATCCTGGCCAATCTATTCCCCCCTCAACGCAGAAAAGGCACTGTTGTTCCTCTTACTTTGAAGTTTTTCCATGGGGAGCAACAAAATGTCACATACCCAAGGACTCCAGTGCTGGGGTGGGACAGACCCTGGGATTCCAACCCCAGACAAGGGCAGGATATAAGGCATAATTCTGTAGCTCAATATCCCTTCCTATCACGGCAAAATTCTTTTGTCGAACCTCTCCAGTTATTTAACCGCTATGCCCCATTGTCCTTCATGGACCAGAATGATTGACTCGCTCCTATAGAAGATACTAACAATGAGGATTTTTTACCTGTTTCTTTTCCTGCCCCTGTACATTTAGATCTAAAAAATAAAAGCAACAGGGTGTGTAGTATCTTGAGCTGGAACATCGCTGGCATTAACTCAAAAATTGGTAACAAGGACTGGCTGGAAATGGTTAGTTCCCACGACATTCTTGTATTCCAGGAGACCTGGGAGACGTCCGACGGATTTGCTCTAGACGGCTTTTCCCAGTTCTCTGTACCTGCTATTCCTAGCACATATGGAAGGGCAAAGGGAGGCTTGGCTATTTATATTTCCTTAAACATTCAGGGAAAGCCAAGACGAATTAACTTTAACTCAACAAACATACTAGCAGTTGAATTAACTACTTTTAACTCACAGCCTATCCTATTAGTTAATTTGTATAATTCTCCTGTCAGTCAACTGCTCAACGAGCATTTGGAAACCTTAGAGGATTTTTTGTCTTCCCACAGCGAAAACAGTGCCCACGGCTTTGACGTGATTCTCATGGGAGACTACAATATCCACCCATGCGACAGGGATTGCCGTGAGGAATATGAAGATTTTCCCCCTTATCTTTGTATTCCGCACTTTGAACACTCACCGCGTGGGGAGGCACTGGAATCACTTTTAGCAACTTTTAATCTTTATGAATTCTCTAGCAGTAATAGAGACTTGAGGTTACCGACATTTGTGGGTAACAACTCTGGCACAATAGTAGATTATATCTTTTTGTCGTCTAGTATTTTGTCTGAGGTCTCAACCTATAAGGTAGAAACCTCAGTTTTTAGTGATCATAACCCAGTAATTTTACAGATTTTATCCCAGGGAGTTCTTGGAAAGAGAGAAGCTGCAGCCTCATGCGCGACTAATTTAGTTCTGGGAGATCAGAACCGTAGGCTGAAGTGGGATCAAGTTACCCCGATCACTTTTATACAGGATACCCTGTCCAAAGTTGAGGGTGAGGTCACAATCTGCCTAGACAAAAACAACCCGTCTTCTAGTTTGATAGAGGCTTTTAATATTATCTGCAACCAGATTGACCTGGATCTGACTGTAAGGAATAAGGGTCGGACATGTAGAGGTAAAAAATGGTTTAACACAGGTTGTTCAAAGGCCCACTCAATTCTCCTAAAGGCTTTAAAAGCGGAGCCAAGAGATAAAGTACAGATAGCGCTGTTAAGGAAAAACTACAACGACGCCATCAAAAAGAGAAAATCAGAGATCAAAACTGAGGCCTGGAACGATTTGCTCTCGCCCGAAATCCAGAGAGATAGCTCAAAATTTTGGGCGATAATAAATCATCCCTTTTTTGTCGATCCAGATAAGCAGAGAGCAGATTGCACCATTCCGGACGACCAATGGGTCACACACTTCAGCAATATCTACAGTTGTCCTGATAACACCTCAGGCTGTGGATTACAATCCACACAAGCAGTCCCTCCCATTTCTCCTTTTAGTATAGAAGAGGTAAAAAAAGCTATCAGCGACACACATTCTAAAAAGGCTCCAGGCCCTGACGGGGTTCCCGCTGACTTTTTTAAGAGTGCCCCTGTATTAAGCGCCAAAATTCTTACCAACATTTTTAATGCCACAAGAGATTTTCTTTTTCCTAGTAGCTGGTCGAAGTCCACCATAATACCTATTTTTAAAAAGGGACAAAGAACAGATCCAGCCTGCTATAGGCCAATCTCCCTAATCGACTCAAGTGTCAAGATTCTGGGAAGAGTTCTCTTAGGTAGATTGACCCTGCTTCTAGAAGAAAAGGGCATTTTATCGAATGCACAATACGGCTTCAGAGCAAAAAGGGGAACCCTGGATCAGTGTCTGAATTTAGAATTGATCATTAGTAAGTATGTAGCAGCCAAGGGGGGCTCCCTGTACATGGCCTTTATGGACCTCTCCTCAGCTTTTGACCTGGTCAACAGGGCTAAGCTGTGGGGGGTCCTTTTGGCCATGGGCTTTGATGCCCCATTAGTGGGATACTTGGCAGAGTTACATAGAGACCTCAAGACATCTGTCAGAGTGACCAGAGAAGGGAGATGTACCTGTCACTTTGATTCAGGGAGAGGGGTTAGGCAGGGATGCATCCTTGCACCCCTTCTCTTTACACTCTATATAAATGGTCTTGAGGCAGTTTTGGCTGTGTCCCACATGGACATTCCGCGCGCAGGAGAAATAAAGATTCCTGTCCTCCTGTACGCGGATGACGCCGTCCTTTTAGCACGCTCTGGAGTGGCACTAAGCAAACTACTGTCAGCTTTTGGGGATTTCATGTCCTCACTGGACATGAAAACCAATGTAGAAAAATCCCACGTAATGATAGTAGGAGCCGCAGGCAGGAAAAAAAAGTCTAAAACTTTCTTTTGCTCAGGGAAGGAGGTCAGGAGAGTTCCATCTTTCCCCTACCTGGGTGTGATCTTTGACGAAAAAGGCAAGTGGGGCCCCCAGCTTTTGGCCAAAAGCAACGCAGAAGCAAGAGCGGCTGCTGGGCTGCTTGGCTTTGCTAAAAAGCTGGGTGCTCGCCCCATGGAGAGCATTATAAAGGTTTACAAATCTAAATGTTTATCGGTTGCCCAATATGGCTCTGTCATCTGGGGGCACACTAATCATGAGTATGATAAAATTCAAAAAGTTGAAAATAAATTCTTGAGAACTCTGCTCTCTGTCCCCCAGTCAATTTCTACTTACATAATACATACAGAGCTCGGCTTGGGCTACATTACCGACACCCTGAAGGCAGCCCCAGTTATTGGCTGGTTGAAAGTGTGGCTCAATCAGGAGCTCACTCTAAACCATCATATTTTTAAAGATTGCTTAGCCTTGGACAATGTTCATAACATTCCTTGGTTAAAATATGTCAAGACGCAGCTAACTCTAGTTGGCCGATCTGAACTTTTTTCCTCCCCACATTTGATAAATCTAGAAGACACAAAGACAGTCAAAAATCTTTTGACTGAGCGCTATGTCCTGGAGAGGGAAGCCACAGAGTTGAACAAACATACGGTTAGGAACATTGTATGATAATAACTGTCCCAGGTATGGAATCTCTGTTCGGTACATAAACCATACCATCGTTTCCTCCTAACAAGATTCCGCCTTGATTTAATCCCTTTTATACTGGGCAATTTTAAAAAGTGGTCTAGACCTGAATATGCCGATCCTTGTGATTGTGACCAATTTTCTATTCAAGACACAACGCACTTTATCCTGTTCTGTGGTCATTACAAAGAGTGCAGAAAAAAATTCCTGCTGCCTATACTGTGCAATATGGGTTTTACTCAAGTTAAACCTGCTATGCTATTTCTGCAACTTTTACCCAGTTTAAAAGTGGCATTTCATGTTGCTAGTTTTTTGGTTGCTGGCGCACGTATAAATAAGCATCGCTTCAACGCCAGGCACTGTGTCCTTGATCAATGATTACCATCTATATTTAAATGAATTTTTTAGATTATGGTACAATTTTATTCTTGTATAATGTGTTTTTAGGGTTTTTTATAAATTTTAAAAATTTTTATAAAAACTTTGTAAATTCATAAATTTTCCTGTATGTATTACTATGTGTCATGATGAAATGTTACCGCGTATTGCTCGTTCTTCTTTTATGATTTTAATTAATCGAATAAAGAAATTTTGACTGACTGACTGACACACCCATCCCAACTGGAGCTGACTGGATGAGGTGGGGCAGCAAATCTTCCTCCTGCAGCTGCTCAGTGGCCCTGCGGGCCCCGTGGCCCATTCCTCATGGAGTCACGGACTTGCCCTGCTGCTGCCTCTTAGAGGGCAGTTTTTGGTGGTTTCCGACTGTGACGATGGGAGCAGAGGAGGCTGGTGCTTCCACGCTGGACATTAAGGTAGGCCTTAAGTCCACAACATTACCTTCAGGGGCCTGACAAACCAGTGAGGCTAGGTGCACGTCAGAGGCAAGAGTTGCTCAGTGGATCTGTGGCCCCTACTGCGAGGGACACTGAGGCCTGTGGGTGAGCGGATCCCCAGAGCAACTGGACCTGAGGGGGTGGCACGGAGGGGGCCATTCAGGGATACGAGGACCTTGGCCCATGCCTGGTGCCCAAGCGCCACTGGAAGACTGAGCAGGTGAGCCGTGGTGAGTACCTGCGGGCCGCGAGAGCCAATGCATGTTGGGGTCACGTCCATGTCAAAGGTATGATATGTTCACCTCTCGAGGATAACCTATCATCGTTCTTCTATATGGATCTTACGTGATCTTTGATATTCTTTGCTCTTTTGAAAGAGCACATGGGAACTTCTGGCATACCAATTTCAGGTCCTACAAGGTTCCAGTATTTCTTAACCACTTTATTGATTTTGTGACTCCTTGTAGTAAATGTGGTTACGCAGATCAATCGGTTCATTTCCGTAGCTTTCTCTTGTACTTCCAACAATGTCTCACGTGGTCTATACCAGGCTATTTTTCTCGCCTTTTTGAGAAGGCCTTTGGGGTAGCCTCTGTCTCGCAGCTTTATGATGAGCAGGTCTGTTTCTTTAAAATAGTCGTTGCGTCTTGTACAATTCCTGCGCAAGCGCAGGATTTGCCCATAGGGCAGGTTATCCCTCAGTTTTCTGGGATGCTGTGAGTTGCATTGTAGGAGGGTATTTTGGTCCATTGTTTTGTTATATAGGTTCATCACAATCCTGTTGTCTTACACTTCAAACGTGAGGTACAAAAATGGTAGGGATTCTCTGCTGTATGACATAGTAAATTGGATGTCGTTTGAACAATTGTTTAGCCAAGTGTGAAAGTTCTTCAAGTCATCTTCAGTTCCGGTCCAAATCATCACGATATCATCAATATATCGGTTCCATTTCGTAATTCTGTCTATATGTGGGTTCTCGTTGGAATATATGTATTTGTCCTAGAAGTTGTTCATGAACAAATTCGCCAAGCTAGGAGCGAACCCACTACCTTCACCAGAGAGCGACTGCGTGATGCTATGGCTAATGTGCTCCATAAGCCATGGGCCACTGCACAAGTCGTGGAGCTTATCAATGACCAGTAGGGTAGCCACATAAAACCTGAAACCCTGCCACAAATCATGCCATCCTTCTACTCCCAAGTGTATGCCACCATGGTCACTCCTGACACGGCGGCCCTGGCTGCCTACCTCGACACGAAGCAAATGCTGTGCTGAAACAATCCCATTGCCTGTACCTAGACGCCCCTTTTGCAGTGGAAGAGGTGATCCAGGTAATACAGAGCCTCCCCAGTGACAAAGGCCTGGATTAGATGGGCTCACCACCTCCATATACAAGGAATATGCTACAATTATAGCCCCTAATCACCTGGCTGTGTGCAAAGACTCCCTGGTGTCCAGTATGCTGCTGCTGTCCCTACGGAAAGCAATCATTATTGCGATACTGAAACCTGCAAACGATCTAATGCCTGCGACTAATAACTACCGCTTTCAATGTTAAACATCGACAACAACATTTTTACTAAACACCTTGCTAGTTGGCTACTCCCTTTACTGCCAGACATTGTCCGTCCCTATCAGTCAGGATTCATACCAGGCCCTTCAATAGTCCATAACCTCTGCATGATGTTTGCCCTCATGCATACGTAGATCCCAAGCTGGAAGCGGTTGCTGCCATTGGACACCACTAAGGCATTCGAATCCCTGGAAGAGTTGTGCTTGTTCCGTCTGCTTCTGTGACAAGGGCTCAGCTTTCGGTTCGTACATCTGATCGGCCTTCTATATGCTTTTCACCTTAATAGAGCGATTTCTGCTTTGTTCTCCATCTCTCGTGGGACCAGGCAGGGACGCCCCTTGTCCCCTGTCCTATTTGCCATAGCAATGGAGTCTCTGGCTGCTCAGCTGCGACAGCACCATGCCCACAGGGTCCTCAATTTCATGGCTAGGAGGATCTTGGTGTCCATGTACGCTGATGACATCACACTATATATATATGAAAAGCTCAAATTAACCTGTCACCTATTATACGCAAGGTAATTAGATTCAGTGGGTACTCTGGTATTAACATAAGCTGGGATAAATCTACTCTATTCCCTCTTGCCTCAGTTACACAACCATTGAAATCCGAATACCCCTTGCAGTGGGCCACTGACCTGGTCCACTGCCTGGGTATCTGGCTCAGCCGAGACATGGAGGAACTCTCGAGGGCAAACTACGGAAGGACTATGACATGGTTGGAGGAGCAAAACCTGACCTGGAGCCAGTTGCCTTTCTCCATGGCGGGAAGGACTGCTATTGCGAAAAACGATCATTCTGCACAAATTCCTTTGCCTTTTCATCAATCTACCACTCACCACACACTTTTTGAAACAACTGCGCTCCAATTTGATTTCCCTAGTCTGGGCGGGTAAACAGTCCTTGATCACGTGGGAGACGCACACCCTGCTTTTCCAGCAAGAAGGTCTAAATGCGCTTAACAGACCGTACTGCTCACAAGCCCAATACATACATTTCTGGCCATATCCCACATAGTTCCAGCCTCACACTGCAGTTGAGGTGGTCCAGGAAACCCCTTGCCCCTTTGCCACTGCACTTTACCAACCTTACAGGCCACCACATGTGGAGATCAATATGGAGGCCTGCGTTCACTGTGCCGTAGCATGAAGCATTGTGCCCAGCTGTCCTGCATGTATCCCCCCTCTATCTCACTAGTACATAATCACATACTCTTAATGCTGAAGAACGAAGCTAGAGGCAAGGCCACCAACAAGATCTCTATACATTTGGGGACCTTTACCAGTCAGTATGTGCCCCCACTTGAAGTCAATGAGTGCCCTCGCCCTACCACGCTACATGTCCTTCTCTATCAACAGGTCTGCGCTAAATGCTGCACCTGCATGGCACGTTCCACACGCCACCTCCCACACTGCGTGTGTTGGAACGCCTATTAACAAACTCCTCCCCTACGCAAATTGGTCACTCGATTGTATGTCGAGATGCAAGGTAAGCCACCAGGGTATGCCCCTACAGCTCGCACGATGTGGGAACTTGACACAGCCTCCCCATCTCCAAAGCACAATGGACATATTGCTCTGGGCAGACTGCAGACCTACCACCTAATTATAGACTTTGGCTCTTTCATTTTAGGTTCCTACACAGACTATACTGCACTCCGGTCCAATTGCATCATATGGGACTAGTTGAGGAGGCACCACCCCACAGGCCACATTCCGCCATCTCATGTGGAAGTGGTCACACAGCGCTGGCTACTGGTCTGCTGTATACAGAGACCTAGCCCACATCACTGGTCTCTCGCCACTGCAGTCCCCACTGATTGAACTCCTGGGATACATCAAAAATCCCCTCTGAGACTCAGCTTCTCACTGGAATGCTATCACTTCTACCTAAAAGGTGGATAGCCATCCATTGGGGCAGGTGACCCGCGCCTAAGGTTGTGACCTGGCTACAGGATGCTGCTTACTGCCAGGAGCAGCTCTCTAACTACTGGGTGCTCATTCCACCAAGATGCCTTCCCAAGGACATCTGGGGACCACTGACGACTTACTGAGACAAATAAAGCCTACTACTATGTCAGACACAGAGGAGGGCATACCATCTGCAGGAACAGGTACTCCACCTGCTAAGGAGACCTGTGCGCCTCATCACTTGGTCTTTATGCACTGGGCAGCGAAATCTATGAGTCCTGCCAAGTATGTGGGTAGTATGCCTGATATATTTGGACATTCTCTCTGATGTGGTGTTTTTTACTTGCTCTTCTTTCCATCAAGAAAATCTATAAACTGCTGTGTCTTGTCTATACCCTGACTTTCCTCCTCACCCCTCCCTACCCTTTCCCGAGGTTCTTGCCTTATTGATGTTGCCTTTTAGAAATGCCAATAAAAAAATTACAAATGTTATAAATGTGGACTCCTGTTACGAATCCCAAAAGAGAAACTGCGTCCTTTCGACAGCTTCTGGTCAATAACCGATCAATGGTTTGCAACCATACATGCAGTCTTAAACCACTGAGGCACTGCACTGCAACTCACAAATAAGAGTCACCGTTTTCGCACAGTTTGCTATTTCCAATTCAGAATTAGTTACAAAAGTTAGTTTGAGAATGAAAACATCTTTTTTGGTTCACCAAGTAACTTTTGTAAATTGCAACACAGTTTGTTGCAGTTGCAAAGCATGTGATTTTGCAAACAGCAAGTTTTGCAACTGCAAAGATATTTTGAACACTGGGCCCTTACTTCAGAAATCAATTCACTGGCTCTTGTAAACATTTATCCACTATACCAGTTCATATTGCCTGAACATTCTGTTCATGAATTGCTTGTTAAATATTTGTGTGAATAATGTTAAAAAAAAGTATGTAAAAGTTCCTTTTTGCGTTGACCTACGCAATATCTTTTTTTCCGTTTGGATATTAATTTTTATTTTGAATTTGCAAAGTATCAAGCTCGTGGGAACACTAAAGAGCACAGCAAAATTGGCAGGACTTACCATCAGAGTATGAGACTATATGGCAAGACTCATCTCGGGGTTTTGATGTCTAGAACGTCATGAGGTCACTTCTTGAAAGAGACACACTCAATTACTACAGTGCCTAGAAGCACCATCCACCTAAAGCAAAATAGTTAATATTACTAAAGATCAAAAGGGTACCAGAAGTCTCCAAGGAATATGCCATTCAAATATATGGGTTTGACGGAAAGATCCATCTATGCCACCTAATTAGGCTGCTGGCTCTAACTAAAAGATAACTTCCATCTATACAAATTCAGGGGCATATTATCAAGGGGGTTTATCTCCGCTTTTTTGGCTTTAAAAGCCAAGAAAGCGGAGATAAAAGTATCTCCCTATTACCTAGCTGTCGCTAACACCAGTTAGCGACAGCTAGTAGGAGATAGCGACCATCTTGGGCCCCACTTTGCATGTCAGTGATATTTATCACTAATGACATGCAAAGTGGGCGTGCCAAGATGTTAGCGACTGGAAACAGCCGCTAACATCGCTATCTCCTATTAGCAACTTTAGGAGATATTCGCGCTAAGCGTGAATATCTCCAACACCTGCCCTGATCAGTTCTTAGCCATGTTATCCAATGGGAGGTGGATAACATGGCTAAGAGCATTAGCTCGGTAATGCATGAATATCGCTGACTTTTCAGCGATATTCATGCATTGCGGCCGATTTTTATCGCTTTTGCGATAAACCTTGGTAATACCAAGGTTTATCTGCGATACAAATCGCTGCAGCTCAGCGGTAAATTTTTGTCTCTAACCAAGCAATAGCGATAATTATCGCTATTGCTTGGTAATGTGCCCCTCAATCCTTCTGTCCACCACAGAAATTCCTTCAGTTCTCGAGCATGCATGCAGCCTGATGAGATTTCACAAAGGAACAGAGCAGGTACAGAAGAACCGTAATTTAATGTTGCAAGGGTATATTGTACTAAAGTCCTTGGCACTATCCAGAAAGAAGCTAGTCCGGGAAATAGGATACATTCCTGTTCACTTATTGTCCAATTTGGTTGTTAATTTTATAGCCCTATAAATGAGCAGGCAGCACAGTTCAGAATTGATATTGTAACAGCAAGATATTTTACAACATAGTCATAAGTTATGTCTGTGCACAAATCCTCTGCTCAGTTGTTACTAGAATTGTTATTTTTTAAGATTTGCTTGCTAGGAGCGATTATCCGCACGAAATAATGGAATACAATGTTCATATATTATAATGCAGGATAACCTCAGAGTATTGGGTACAAAATATGTATACCCACCACTGTATCAATCGTGCAATGACCTGCAAATAAAAAACTAAAATAGAGTTCCAAGGAGCATATGCAACTGGCCACGCATATTTCTCTGAGAGTGAATCAGGCTGTTTGATAGGATGACATTACACTCTCTTTTTAAATCAAAAGGCCCATGGTGGTTCCAGAAAAGAAGAAATGGTGCGGTTTGATGAGGAAAGCAGATAATCAAGTTCATGTTGGAAAGTGGTGAGCCCTCAAGATTGGGATATTGGTCAGGCAGCATCTGTTACAGGAGAGAAATGTGTTGAAGGTAAACTTGCCAGGTATAGTGGCCAAGGCAGAGTCTAAGTAATTTGAGCCAGTGAATATGAAGGAAGTCTTAGCAACTGCTGTTGTAAGTGAAGATGTCTGGAGGAGGATTTCAGATTGTGTATCTCTGTACAGAAGTAGGTATGGTAGGAAAAAAGTGTTCAACTTTGTTGTATGAATGTTTAGGTTTGCCTTACTCTGAAGACAGTGATTATTGGCAGGAAATGGCTCTAGTGGAAGAACACTTGAATCTAGAGTATGATGTACATGACAGTAGATTGCAGAATAGTAATGAAGGCATAATTCGGTGATGAAGTTTACATTTCAAGATGGTACCAGAATGACACAGGGATAATGCACTATGTGGTGATGTGGCTACTGCCCGGGAAGATGTTTGCCTAGATTCGAAGCTCTTCCGCTCCCGCTACTCACTGCAGCTTTTCCTACAGACTGGAGGGGTTGCTGACCCACTCCTCCTCAACCGCTAATGCCCTGAAGATGTGGGGTTCTTGATGTGCCACTGTCATTTTGGACCTCCGTGTGGTGCATTCATGAAGCTGTCTCCCAACCACATGGTGCCCTGATGAAAGACAGCGGCCCTGCCTGACTCGAAAATGGCTGCTGTTGGGGCACATCTCCACCTGTGAGTCATTCTGAGCAGTTTTGACAACCCCATGGTCACTGCTTGCGGAAACAGCTATCTATGGCATAGGGGATACTCGCTTGCCCCCTTTGTACCTGCTCCCAAGGAGGCTATACCCCATCATCAACCTCCTACTAAATATACTCGCCTGACTTGGGGATGGCCTTCAGGCACACATCATGACCTTCACTCCTCCACCCAAAGCTCAATTTCCAACTACGTCTCCCTGCATCACTTATATCATGACCTGCATTTGAAGTTACTCTTAACCCCTTGCACAACCTCACAATAACAGCACTCTCACCATCGTTTCCACTGTCATACTGTGAGGGCATCTCCTCCCAATAGTTCACTCACATCCCCTTACCCATGACCCAGCTTGCACCTAACTACGACCTACTTTCCACTCGGAGCTACAAGCTTTACCTACATGCCCAGTTGAGATGTCTAACCGAAGAGCACATGACTCAAGGTATACCAAGGGTCACCTAAAAGAAGCAAAACCTCAGCAAAAGTGATCCAAACAGGATCCCCCCATCTCTGACTCATCGATAAAATCTAAACTGGACACCAGATCTACTCTGGTACTCATAATTCAGAAACTCAGTACTCCACATGTCCTCACACAATCAATTAAAGCTAGAACAGACTGTGCAATATGATCTGACATGCATTAAACAGGATATTCAATTACTGGGCGGAAGTGAAGGATGCAGAGACTTGCATAAGCCTCTTGAAAGACCATAAACAGAGCTCAACCAAATCCTTGTCAGCCTTCACTTCCAGACTGGCTAGATTGGATAGAAGACTTACAAACCTGGAAGACAAACATAGGAGAGGCAATCTTCGAATATTTGGCCTCCCAGAGGGTTTGGTGGATGATGCTTCATCTGGTGCCTTTTCAGTAAAAAAAGTGGATACCACAAAACTTAGACTTAAACTTCACAAAGTATTGCAAAATAATTAATGCCCACAGAGTCCAAGCCTTCACACTGAAAAACATCTCATCACCCAGAGTTCTGATTTTCCTACCTCTTCACTACTCACACACAGAATTAATTCTCTCCCAGGTGAAAAAGATGCAAAGGTTCAAAATGCACAGCTCCTTTATCGGAATCCCCCAGGACTACTCCAAGGACACAGTCAAGAGGAGAAAAGCATTCCTATCCCAAAGGAATGCACCTAAGAACCTGACAATACAATTCTCTTTTGTTGCCCAAACTCACCTGAAAACCATCTACATCGAGAAAATATCCATCTTTGATGACCCTACATACTTGAACTCCTTGACTGCGCAAATTAAGGAATTAAAAATGAACTCTTAGGGTAAATAACTCTTGCTGTAATTATTCTTATGAGGTGCGCCATTGACCCCCCATTCACCTGTGATATGCTATTATGATGCTAATTTTCTACTCATCAATATTTAAACACAATTAAACACCCATCTCACCAACTAACAAGCTCTCTCTGTTACCTCACACCTTAGTCCTGTAACAGTGTCACACTGACTTGTGTGATCCTGAAAGCTAACAATGTAGTTTAGGTAGCCTATTTATCACTATGTATTGAGCCACTAACAAGTCACTTGTAATTAACTCGTATGCAACTAACCAGTTCTGACAATGTTCTGATAATGTTCTGATAATGATCTGATAATGTTCTAAACACCTACATCTAAACACCCACATTTCAATTCAATTCAAATTTCTTTATTTGGTTATCGTAAACAATAACCATAAAAGCAGAATAAAATACAGGTTATATATAATTTCTTGACCAGCAAAGTACATATTTACACATCACTTTATCATGGATTTCCGACAACTAAAAACATTTTTAAGAAACACAATAGCAAAATCATTTTCTAAAAATTGCAATGCTAAAAATGCTGGTCAACAGCATTTAAGGCCAAAATGCTTTAAAACAGGTACAATCCATCTCTTTCTTAATGCAACGTGATACTTACAGAAAAACATGATATGAAAAGTTGATTGTAGTGATGTGTCATCGAACGGACACTTACACAAATCTCTAGCCCAATCGTTGACTACAGGAAAACTTAGGGATCTAAATAAAATGTTCACCTAAAACGAGCCAACAAAGTCTTGATCTGTTAAAAATATGTACTGCTGGATTGTTGGAGTCAGCAGAATTAAGTGGTGGGCTTGTGCTGTCGGCTTTCTCATTTCATTGGTTGCTCTAGTTTCGCCCAGAAGACCCATACAGCTGGCTTTAAGTTCTTTCCTAGATATGCTGCACATCAAAGACGGCTCTGTGAAATATTCTGGGTGTCCTATTTTTGTAAGGAACATTTTCACATACTCCAACCATCTAATATATTTGACACCATCAGACTTCAGGGCATCTGCCAATATATAGCGAATAAAACCAGTTTCATCTGACAACCACATTCTGTGCCAAAGAAGAACAGGCTGGGTCTTAATAGTGTCTTCCAAATATGGGATGCCTAGTTTCAAGTTGCAAATGTAATTTGAGGTGCTTTGTGGTAAGGCCAGAAGGAACTTAACGAAAGTATTTTTCGCGATCTGCAGTGACTTTATGTCTGCATAGCCCCATATGCCAGCCCACATTTAAAGTAGTCACTCCCCTTTTAATGGCTCATTGACCTATTAGGATCTCTAAGCTCATGCAAAACTAAGTCGCTAACCACAAGATTTATTACTTACCGGTAGATAGGGTGTTATACCTTGGTTTGTGCTATTGGCACAAGAGGTTTCAGCATCTCTTTAAGAATGTGAACTGTGTGATAAATGTGTGATAAATGTGAATGTTATAAGTATCTTGAACATCATGAATACCAGGTTTACCAGGCATACCATGTGTTTGCCTAGGACTGGAAGCTAACGTACTAACTGTTTATTCTACACCACAATGGGCCTCATGTCCCACAGCCAGTCATGGGGTTACAGCAAATTAAAAAAAAAATTAAGTTTGATTTGTTAATCTATCGATAGCAATGTCTGCTGTTAGATCAAGAGGTGACTGTATTCATGATATCCCATACAATCTCCACCATCATTGAGCTGGGTTTGTTAATGGCACTGCTATAAAGTCATGACCCTACTGAATAGTCATCCCTCTAAAGAGGTGCCTAGTGCCCCCCTAAGTCCTATTATGCTTGCACACTCAGTGGTAAAACTGTTGGCGTCTCTGTTCTGGTGTCATACCATGCTTTGTATTATTTTACCAACTCCCATCATAATCATTCTAAAGGATAAGCCCTCTTCCCCTATGAAAATCCCGATACCACCACAAGAGCGTGGTTTCTAGCCTTGTGAATCTAGGCTTGGCCTCTTGTGGCCTCTTTCACCCATTCTCCTGTTAAAGTTATCACTTTACCTACATTCCTTTCTCTGATGCATGGGTTCTTGCTCGTATTCTCCTTCTCTTCTTAATTAGCTCCTTCTCCTATTATCTCTTCTCTCCTCGCTCTTCCCTTCTCTCCATACTTTCCAACTTATCCCCCCTCTCTATCCAGCCTTTCTTAGATTGCCTCACCTCATCTCATCATCATCTTTCCCCCTCCCTACACCGGATGGCATTGACACAATCAACCCAACCTCTCTCACTACTACACCACTACAGACACTCTCCACAAACCACATATATCCCAGATATGCATAATATAAAGATGTGCAAAAAGATTGAACCACCACATGAAACGTCAGAAAATTCTAGACTATCTCCTCAAAGTTAAGGGTGACCTAATCCTCTTACAAGAAACAAAGTTAGCTAATAAGGAAGCCACCCGCTTAACAAAACTGTGGGTTAATTACCTTTCTTGTGTCTCTGACATCAAAAAGAAAAACTCCCTTTACCCTTATCTCTAACTCTTCAGGTCTTCGGATCAGGTTCTCAAAAAGCGGACTTGGAAGACAGATGGCCAATAACAAAACATCAAACGGACAACAACTAAATTGTTGGGGTAAATATTTACACTCCCAACCTTCTGGTCACAAGTACACAAAAGGTTATCACACAACCCCCTAAGATGTAGAATTATCATGGGTGGTAACTTCAACCTACCATGAGACAGGATCCTAGACAGGAACTCCACCTGCCCCTATAGACCGAGCAAATCTCACAAAGGCTAAATCTATGCCAGATCCTCAAGCTGAAAGATGTACGGAGACTATTTAACACAATAGGCAAAGACTACTTATTTTTTCCCATCCACACAACTCTTTTTCTCAAGTACTGTTAAGTCGACGAGGTTCCCATTCCAACAACTCCAACCCCACAATCAACTCAATACTAGTTTCAGACCACTCTTGCATATCCCTCCTATATGATATCTCCCAATCGGCATGCAAACCAAAAACCTGAAGAAGGAATAACCTTCTGACAGAAGACCCTATATTTGGGGTTAAGATAAGAAAATGAAATTATTCAATTCATAGAATTTATTAGAACTCATGACCCAACCTTCAAGTTGTATGGGACGCCGACAAATCCACAATCTGTGGTCACATGATCAAACTAATGTCTTGGAAAAACAAATAGGAGAACCTCAGCTTTGATAAACCAGAACAACAAATAAACACCCTAGAGAAATCTCGTAAACTAAACCCAGACAGAACATATTTTAAATAACTAATGAAGATAAAATATGAAAACTAAAAAATGTTAAACAACACAGTACACCTCATTGCACAAAAAAAGGTATCTCCTTCTATAGATGTAACAAATCAGGAAAAATATTAGCTTCTTATCTTGAACAAAACTAAAGTTGATTCAGGATAACCTCCGTCACTAGTGAAGACAGCACACCTTCCACCAAGGAAGAGAAAATCCTTGCTACCTTTGAACATTTTTACTGCAACATTTCCTCTAAAATCAACCACACAAGCTAAGGGGTGTGGCCAAGATGGCGGCAGTGGAGGACATGTCCCTCTGTCCCTCCCGCGCCGCCTGGCAATCAGCATTTGAATTTGCCCTATCTGGTGCCCATCTGCGCTGCCACAGGGTCCTTTCACTGGTCTGGTTCCGGTGGTCCCGTTATTTTGGAGCAGGCTGCCGGAGATATGCCCTTTTGCAGCACCGCGGCCTCGGCGTCTCTTGGGCCTGGCCTGCCGCGTGGTGAGCTGCGCGGCGGCCTATGTGAGGTGGAGCGCATATTCTGGGCAAGCTGCGGATGGCCCGGGAGCGCAGGACCAGTGCTGGTGGCGACTGCTGGGCCTTGGGAGGCTTGGGGCCCTGCTCTGGGCGGCAGCCGGCCCCAGAGAACTTGGTGCTGCCTGTGTGCGCCGGCGGAGTTTGGGATGGCTAAGCAGCTTCGGTGGCGGCGGATGCTGCCTGAGGTGAGGAGCGGAGGGCCGGCTCCTTAGCGGCTGGGAGGTTGGTCCGCGGTTCGGCCGATGTGTAGAGCACCGTATCGGAGCCGGCAGCGGTGGGCAGCGGGAACCAATGACAGGCGAGGCCCCCCCCAGCGGCACCCGTGGGTGAGAGGGACTTAGTGGCCTGGAGGAGCAGAGGGCCTGAGCGGCGATCATTGAGGTGGTGAGGAGCGGAGGGGTAGCTGCCCAGAATCTAGGGGGTCGGACTGCGGTTCGTCGGACGTGGTGGGGCCTGGTGCTGGTTCCTTCAGTGGTGGGCTGTGCGTGCAGTGAAAGGTGAGGCCCCCCCTTGCAACACCCGCTGGCGAGCGGGATTTGGCGGCCTCTGAGGAGTGGTGGGGCGCTGTACCAGCCTGCGGATAGGCGGGCAGCACGTTGGGGCACTGGTGAGACCCTGCCCCCTTCACCCCTGTTGCAGCTGAGGCCTGAGAACGGACCTGTGACCTGGTGACGGCGTGGGGCCCCCTGCGGGTGCTGGCGGGAGCGGCCCTTATTCTGGGGGTGGAGGTGACCCCCCCTGCTGGGCTTGGTTACGGCAGGTGGTGCCCGGTGCTAGAAGGTGACGGGTCTGGGGCCCAGGGGCACTCTGTTTTGGCTGGGGTTCGGCGGGCAGGCAGAGCACCGGACTGTGGGAGCCTTGGTAGGCCCTTCTTCTCTGCCACTGGGGGTGCCCGGGTGTACCGCTGCAGGGCCGGTGGGAGGCCTCTTATCGACCCGCTTTTCTGTGGGCAGCGCCTTTGTGCCAGTGTACCCCCCTAGTGGGTGCTCCGCTGCCGGGGGACGCTGCACGTGCAGGACGGGGACTTGCCTGCTTTGCTTGCGTGGCACAGTAGAGTAGCCGAGCGCGCCCCACTGAGAACAAGACGAGAGAGTGGAGACAGAGGGGCGGTGAGAGGCCCTGTGACTGTTGGTGGGGGCTGCAGCCCCGGTGGAGTTTGGGAGGCCTGGCACTACGCTGCCTCCCTGTATAAGACACCCCCCGGTGTGGGACCTGTAGTAAGCCTGGCGGGGCTGACGGCAACGGCATCCGGGTACAGAGGAAGCTCACGGGCGGCAGCATAAGGAGGCCCTGCACAGCGACGGTATTTGCAATTGGTGCTGGTCGTGTGGGGAGTGTGTTGACTGTCAAGGGGCGCACTATTGGCATCCATATCAGCAGGCGACCTTTACCAGCGGCGGCCCGTGACTGGGCTGTGGGCCCGAAGCTGCGCTACTATGGCCACTAACAGGGGCAAGAAGGACAAGCCTCCGAGGAACTCCTTGCTGAAACTGGGGAGCCGGGTCACCTCGCAGGTGGATACCCCGACTGGTCAAATGGAGGATGTGGAGGCACCGGCAACCAAGGCCTTCATGCTGCAGCTTTTTGCCGCCATAAAGGAAGACATCCTGGAGATTCGCTCCCAACTCTCCTCTGACATACGTGAAATGCGGCGGGACGTCGATGCTATTGGTGAGAGGGTGGCGACCCTAGAGGAGCATGATGTGGGTACGGCCGACGAGCTCCATCAGCTCCAGCAGGATGTTATTTGGCTAACGGAGCAGAACTTGGACCTGCAGGCGCATACCGAGGATCTGGAAAACTGCTCACGGAGGAACAACATCAGGATACGAGCTGTCCCCTGGAAGGGAGAGGGGGAGAGCCTACGGAACTACGTGACAGCGCTGCTCCGGCAGATCCTGGACAAGGGGGATGACCTCGATCTTCAGCTGGACAGGGTACATCGAGTTGGCTTGCCGAGAAATGCCAAGGCCCCGCCGCCGGACATCTTAGTCTGTGTTCATGACTTCCAGATTAAGGAACAGATTCTGCGCAAGGCATGGGCCCTCTCCTCAATCCAGTTTCGTGGGCATCAGCCTGCCCTTTTTCAAGACCTGGCGGCCTCCACCCTCATCAAGCGTCGCAGCTTTAAGCCAATCACCACATATCTGCGGGAGCAAGGCATCCCCTATTCCTGGGGTCATCCATTTTGCATCATTTTTAAGTTCAAGGGGAAACTTCTGCAGCTTCGCTCCCTGGATGCGGCATTTGAGGCGCTGGGCTTGGAGAAATCGGACTCCACTGCTGGTCCAGCCAGGTCTCCTGCTCGACGACGCAGGCGCTCTGATGAATGGCAGACAGTGGGGAGATCGCCCCCATTGGGGAAGCCTGACCCTTCTACTAGTCTCATGGAAAGAGAGGCCGCCGTCTCCTCTGTGGCCCTGTTGACTGACAGCGAAGGTGCTTCCTGACTGTAGTTTGCTTGGCCCAGGATGTGCTGCATGGTGGTGCTGGGAGGGGACACAGGAGTTAAGACTGTGATATTCACTCTTCCTTGTCCCTAGTGGAAGGTGGTGCCCTGTATCAGGGTTGGGTAAGGTGCTGAATGGTGCCGCATTCCCCTTCTAGGATGATATTCTTGACGAACATTAGTCATTTTCCAGTCTGCTTTTCACCTGCTTTGAGATTGTGTTCTGTTGCACGATGGTTTGGGAGGGGGTTTTGGGGGGGGGGGGGTTTGGGGCTTCGCATCAGTGCTCGGGGTGAGTAGGGGTGGGTTGGGGTGGTTGGGTGCCCCGATATATCCTTCAGTGGTCCAGTTTCAGATGCCCTGTCTAATGCCTTTATCTCTCTCTGGCGAGTATGGGTAAGGATTTGAAAATTGTTAGCTTGCATGTTCGGGGTCTCAATAACCCTGTTAAGCTCACAGTCATACTATAGCTGTTGGAGAGTGCGGAACGGGATGTGTGTTTGTTACAAGAGACCCACCTCCTCTCCGAAGATACTAAGAGGATGAGGGACAGGCGTTTCCCAGTGCAGTTGTGGTCCTCCTGTCCGGGGAAAAAGCAGGGGGTGGCTATCCTGTTTAGCGCTGAGGCCCTCTGTAAGATCCTATCCCAAGTGGTTGATATTAAAGAGCGCTTCCTGGTGGTTAGGGTCCAATGGGGGCCACGCACTTCACAGTAGGCTCCCTGTATGCCCCAAACGAACGCCAGGAGCCTTTTTTGAAGACAGCGCTCGCTGAGGTACTAGCTTATATAGTGTATGTGCTGGTGGGGGGAGAACTGAATGTAGTAATGGATCCTGTTCTGGATAGATCTGCTGCTCGTTCGCATCAGGTGGGGGCCATCTCACAGGGAGGGAAGCAGTGGTTTCAAGAGGGGGGCTGCATGTCGTTTGGCGCACTCAGCATCCCCTAGAGCGCAACTTCACTTTTTACTCCGCAGCTCATAAAACTTATGCGCGCTTGGATCACTTCCTTGCAACGACGTCTCTAATGCCCCATTTGTCTGCAGTAAGCATGAGCGAATTTTGCGGATCTCGCGTTCGCGAATTTTGCGGATTTGCGGATTCGCAATCCGCAAAATCCGCGAATTCCCGCGAATTTGCGGATTTTTTTTTTTTTTGTGTTCGCCCGTGTTTCTGCCAGTTCGCGAGGGTTTTGTACACTTTCGCAAATTGCGAACTTACCTGTCGGGTCGCAAGTTTCGCGAACTTGTTGTTTCTACGTGTCCAGCCTGTTTGGGACACTCTTCTTCATCACTGCCACTCTCTGTCACCACTGCCACTCTCTGACTACTCATGCCACCCTCTGGCCCACCCATGCCACCCTCTGTTTCATCACCACACCCTCTGGTTGTCCAGTGTACATTATTTTCGGCAAAGCAAAGCACACCTTCCCTGCCTCAAGTGACCTGAATTAATTTGGGGCTGATTCATGTGTCACAGAATATTTTTTTAGCTGGCACCTGCTTCCTTAGTGCGCCCTGATTAGTGATCTTTTGCACTTGCTAAGTGCTTTCATTGTTGCAAAATTAGTTACAACACCTGCCCTGCCCCAACTGACAATAATGAATTAGGGGCTGATTAATGGATTTTAACTTCCAGCCTGGCTCCTGCTTGTCTCCCTTAGCTGTAATTCAGGACCTTTGTGGCATATGTGTAACTATTCTGAGGTTCAGAGCAGGGTCACATAATAGTTTCAACTGGCAACTGAACTCTGGAGGGGCCCCTCAGGAAGCACTCCAGGAAATGGCTACTAATGATGAGCCTGAACTTTTGAACCTGGTAAGTAGTTACTTTCAGTTTTGCTAAGATCGTATTTCTGCAATTTGGCACTTATTCGCGGGGCGCGAACTCACGCGAACAGTGCGAGCAGTGCGAGCAAAATCCGCTGCTCGCGGATTTGCGGATTTTGCGGGAAATTCGCAAATCTCGCGGATTGCGGATTTCCCGAAAATCCGCAAAATCCGCGAGCGGAACGGATTTTCCGCCCACGCCTAGTCTGCAGCAGATATTTCCCCGCGCTCTTTGTCTGACCATGCCCTTATTTCTGTACAGCTTGCCTCTAATGGACATCGGCCGCCGTCGTCTGGTTGGCGTCTTCGGGACTCCCTCCTAAACTCGGAGTCAGTAGTCACTCGCATGCAGGCCACAATTACTCAATATTTCGTGGACAATGACAGGGATGGTATGGCGCTAGGGTCCGTTTGGGAGGCCCTCAAGTTGGTAGCCCGAGGGGACTTTATTGCGGTGTCTGCGTCATTTGCCCGGATTCGCAGGGAGAAGCGCAAGGAGTTAGAGGTTAGAGAAGGAAGTGGGAGATCTGAAGGCGGTACATAAGAGGACAGGGCTCCACCCATGTGGAGGGAGTTGGAAACGAAGAGACGCATGCTCAAACACCTCGATTCGGACTGAGCGGAGTACACCCTCTTGCGCTTACGCCACAAGTTTTATCTCAGCGGGGACAAGGGGGGCCGGATGTTGGCACACAGGTTGAGGGCTTGAGCGCAGCAGTCCGCCGTTCAGGCCATTAGGGCTGCGGGAGCGGTGGAGCAAACCACTGATTCCCTTATTGCAGATTCTTTCTGGCGGTTTTACCACACCTTGTACCGCCGGGAACCCTCGGATCCTGAGCATGTGGAGGCGTATTTGTCTTCCTGTGGTGTAACGCCCCTATTTCAGACTTCGGCAGAAGCGCTTGACGCTGAAATACGTATCGAGGAAGTCATCTCCGCGATTACGCGATTGAAACTGGCCAAATCGCCGGGGCCAGGCGGCTTCTCTGCCATCTTTTATTAGAGGTTTTGTGTGGAATTAGTGCACTTTTTAACTCGCCTTTTTAATTCCTTCCTGAAGACAGGAGAGGTGACCCCTTCCATGTCGGAGGCCTCTATCACAGTTATCCCCAAGTCCGGGAAAGACCCCATGGAGTGTGGATCGTACCGCCCAATCTCACTCCTCAACATTGACGCCAAGCTTTTCGCTAGCATTCTGGCTGCACGCCTTAGACCACTAATGGACGGCATCATAGAGCCGGATCAGGTGGGGTTTACACCGACGCGGCAGGGGGGGATAGCACTAAGAGACTTTTGCACCTCATGGACTCTGTATATCGCTCTCGCATGCAGGCCCTCAATCTATCAATAGACACAGAGAAGGCCTTCGACCGCATCGATTAGATGTATTTGTTTGCGGTTTTGAAACCTTTCGGCCTGGGGGCTAACTTCCTGCGATGGGTGCGCTGCCTGTATGCGGCGCCGAAGGCAGCAGTCCGGGTGAACGGCTGTAGGTCTACTCCTTTTCCCATCTCTTGCGGGACGAGACAGGGGAGCCCCCTGTCACCGTTGCTTTTTGCACTCTATATAGAGCCCTTTACCCAGAGAGTGCAGTCCAATGGAGGCATTGAGGGGGTTCGGTTTGGCCCAGACGTGCACAAAATAAGCCTTTACGCCGATGACGTGATTCTTTTCAGCTGTTACCGCTGAGCCCCCCGCCGGGTACCATAGAGAAGCTGCAGGGGCTGATTACCAAGTTCGTATGGAATCACAAACATCCACGGCTTGCCTCCTCGTTGCTTACGGCCCCTAAGGCCAATGGTGGGCTGGGCTTTCCCTCATTGCAAGTGTATTACCAGGCGGCCTGTCTGCGATACATTCTCAAATATAACAGGCCTTATTCCAGTAAACACTGGAACTTTATGGACCAGGCGGTGGCGGGCTGCAATATTTGGCGCAAGTTATGGCTCCCTTGAAAACATAGAACTTGGGGCATATACTCGTCCCCGGTGACATCGCCAACCATGATTGCGTGGAACCAATTGGTGCGGCGTAAGGGCTGGACCACCTTCCCATCGCCCATGACGTCTATTGTTGATAACCCAGACTTCCTGCCTGGTTGCTCTTCCCCGATCTTTCAGCGCTGGAGGGTGAAAGGCTGCAAGAGAGTGGGTCACCTCTTTGACCTTGACGGCCTAATCTCATTCCCCTCGCTCCGCCGGGACCACTCTTCCCTCTCCGAATCTGATGTCTTTCCTTATGCGTAGGTGGCATATTGGGTCACCCAATCTCCTAACGTTGCTGCTATGTCCCGCCCACAGACAGCCCTGGTACCTTGGGTGGTCTGCAAAAAAGGTGATTGCAAACTTATATCTGACTTGTATGCCATGATCATTGCGCGCCCTAAGGCTCCTCGTACTAAAGCTCAGGTTCGCTGGGAGACGGAACTGGGGTGCCCGCTATCGCATACGGAGTGGAAAAAGGTGTTCTACCGCGCGCACCACACCGCTGCCAATGTTGCAGGTGCTGAATCGGCCTATAAGGCGGTGGCATACTGGTACTATCTAGGCGCGCCCTGGTGTCAGCGCTGCTTAGATAAGAGCTCTTGAGGCGGAAAGCCGAGAGCGAGGGACCTCCGTGATAGTTGTTTTTAAAACTGTATTGCGTGATTGTACCTTTGTTTTTTAAAACTATTGCACTTTGCTCACCTGATTGCTCTGTGTCGCTGCTCAGCCGAGTGAGGCGCTGAAGCAGGCAGCAGGCAACCGCCGCGACCTCCCGGGCTCCGCCCACCGAGTTAGGCCACGCCCCCTTTACTTTACCTAGGCGCGCCCTGGTGTCAGCGCTGCTTAGATAAGAGCTCTTGAGGCGGAAAGCCGAGAGCGAGGGACCTCCGTGATAGTTGTTTTTAAAACTGTATTGCGTGATTGTACCTTTGTTTTTTAAAACTATTGCACTTTGCTCACCTGATTGCTCTGTGTCGCTGCTCAGCCGAGTGAGGCGCTGAAGCAGGCAGCAGGCAACCGCCGCGACCTCCCGGGCTCCGCCCACCGTGTTAGGCCACGCCCCCTTTACTTTATCTAGGCGCGCCCTGGTGTCAGCGCTGCTTAGATAAGAGCTCTTGAGGCGGAAAGCCGAGAGCGAGGGACTTCCGTGATAGTTGTTTTTAAAACTGTATTGCGTGATTGTACCTTTGTTTTTTAAAACTATTGCACTTTGCTCACCTGATTGCTCTGTGTCGCTGCTCAGCCGAGTGAGGCGCTGAAGCAGGCAGCAGGCAACCGCCGCGACCTCCCGGGCTCCGCCCACCGAGTTAGGCCACGCCCCCTTTACTTTATCTAGGCGCGCCCTGGTGTCAGCGCTGCTTAGATAAGAGCTCTTGAGGCGGAAAGCCGAGAGCGAGGGACTTCCGTGATAGTTGTTTTTAAAACTGTATTGCGTGATTGTACCTTTGTTTTTTAAAACTATTGCACTTTGCTCACCTGATTGCTCTGTGTCGCTGCTCAGCCGAGTGAGGCGCTGAAGCAGGCAGCAGGCAACCGCCGCGACCTCCCGGGCTCCGCCCACCGAGTTAGGCCACGCCCCCTTTACTTTATCTAGGCGCGCCCTGGTGTCAGCGCTGCTTAGATAAGAGCTCTTGAGGCGGAAAGCCGAGAGCGAGGGACCTCCGTGATAGTTGTTTTTAAAACTGTATTGCGTGATTGTACCTTTGTTTTTTAAAACTATTGCACTTTGCTCACCTGATTGCTCTGTGTCGCTGCTCAGCCGAGTGAGGCGCTGAAGCAGGCAGCAGGCAACCGCCGCGACCTCCCGGGCTCCGCCCACCGAGTTAGGCCACGCCCCCTTTACTTTATCTAGGCGCGCCCTGGTGTCAGCGCTGCTTAGATAAGAGCTCTTGAGGCGGAAAGCCGAGAGCGAGGGACCTCCGTGATAGTTGTTTTTAAAACTGTATTGCGTGATTGTACCTTTGTTTTTTAAAACTATTGCACTTTGCTCACCTGATTGCTCTGTGTCGCTGCTCAGCCGAGTGAGGCGCTGAAGCAGGCAGCAGGCAACCGCCGCGACCTCCCGGGCTCCGCCCACCGAGTTAGGCCACGCCCCCTTTACTTTATCTAGGCGCGCCCTGGTGTCAGCGCTGCTTAGATAAGAGCTCTTGAGGCGGAAAGCCGAGAGCGAGGGACTTCCGTGATAGGTGTTTTTAAAACTGTATTGCGTGATTGTACCTTTGTTTTTTAAAACTATTGCACTTTGCTCACCTGATTGCTCTGTGTCGCTGCTCAGCCGAGTGAGGCGCTGAAGCAGGCAGCAAGCAACCGCCGCGACCTCCCGGGCTCCGCCCACCGAGTTAGGCCACGCCCCCTTTACTTTATCTAGGCGCGCCCTGGTGTCAGCGCTGCTTAGATAAGAGCTCTTGAGGCGGAAAGCCGAGAGCGAGGGACTTCCGTGATAGGTGTTTTTAAAACTGTATTGCGTGATTGTACCTTTGTTTTTTAAAACTATTGCACTTTGCTCACCTGATTGCTCTGTGTCGCTGCTCAGCCGAGTGAGGCGCTGAAGCAGGCAGCAGGCAACCGCCGCGACCTCCCGGGCTCCGCCCACCGAGTTAGGCCACGCCCTCCTTTTCGGATATTTGAGAATGTGCTGTTTCCGGAGGCGCAGCGGACGGGCGCAGCGGGCGCGCCGGCGGGGCGCCGAAGGCGCGCCAAAGGCAAGCCCGTCTGCGCCCGTCCGCGACCTGACGGGACCAGGGGCCATATCCCTTGGCTCACCGACCTCCCAAGGCAGGCCATATAGCTCGGCAGCCCTACACAGCATAGGAAGAAACGTCGCTGCCCAGTGCACGCATATATACATCCCTACAGAACTTCCCCTCAGCTGCCCAGTCTGCAAACATCCCTTCCGGAATACCCCCTTGGCCGCTGTTCCGAAATACTGTATGTATGCACTAAATTGCCGGTCACTGCCCAAGCACTGCTTACAAATCGCCATGCTGCTTGAGGAGCACAAGCCAGACGTGCTCTTTTTAACAGAGACATGGCTTACGGCCCAATCCGAGCCCGATATTGTTACAGCCTTACCAGCCAGCTATCACATTTTTAGACTCGACAGACCAGAAGGGAGGGGGGGTGGGCTGGCCATCATCACAAAAGACCAGTACCACTGCCGCACCACAATATCCACTATCCCTGGCTGTGAGAGTCTGGAATTCTGTATAGAGTTCAACGCCAACCACTCCTTCTCTGGTACGCTGATATATCGCCCCCCTGAGTCTGCAAAACTATTCCTGAGAGCACTACCAGAGATCGTAGCAAAAAGATCCCTATCGGCGGCTAGTTATACAGTATTGGGAGACCTCAATCTGCACTTTAACTCGCCGTCCGACCATTCTGCCAAGGAGTTAATTGATGACCTCGAAGCCCTTCAACTGGCCCAGTTGGTCACAGCCCCAACCCACGAAAAAGGGAACCTTCTCGACCCTATTTTCAGCAATAGTATGGATCTAATAACGGCCCAACCTATCCCCCTTCCGTGGTCAGACCACTACCTGGTGCCATTTACCTGGTCCACCCATAAAACCCCCCAACTATCCCCCCAAACCTCGATGAGAAGAAACTGGAAAAAACTTCCCGGCGACCTTTGGAGGCGTGAGCTAGATGCTACCCGTCCGCCATCCTGCTCAGACCCCAATCTGGCATATGGAAACTATGTTAGCTGGATCACAAATTCTTTAGACTCTCTCCTGCCCCTTCGCAAATCGTCCTCTAAGCGAGCACAGACATCAGCCCCCTGGTTCTCTGACTCGCTGAGAGAGTTAAAACGTTGATGTAGGCAACGGGAGAGAGCCTGGCGTGCAGACTTCCTTCCGGAAAAAAAGGCCGCCTATAGAGGGGCGATCAGAAGCTATAAAGAAGGGATCAAGGCAGCCCAGGCAACTTATTATTCCGACAAAATCTTGGAAGCCAGATCAAAGCCTAAAGAAATTTTTAACATAGTAAAGCAATGCACGAATGCCCTTACTGCTCCCCCTCTAACCAAGACCAAGGAGCAATGTAATGAACTGGCGGAATTTTTTCACGATAAGGTGTTGAACATATATTCCACCTTTCCAGCCATGGTCCTGAATCATGAGGTGCCTGACTCACCCAACTCGGAAAATCTCCCCTGTTTAGGCCTGTCTACTACTGAACCGACTCTTGATCACTTCCCTCTCCTGGACCTTGTCACCTTAGAGAAAGTGGCTCGCCAGGTTAAGTCGGGCTCCCCTTGCGACCCAGCCCCCCCAGAAATCCTGTTGCAGGCAGGCGATGTTATCCTTCCTGTAGTCCTGGAACTGCTAAACTCATCTCTGTCCACTTGTACAGTTCCCACTGCCTGGAAGCAAGCCTCTGTACGAGCGCTCTTAAAAAAAACTAATTTGGACCCTGACGATCACTCCAACTATCGCCCCATCTCATTGCTCCCATGGACTGGCAAGGTGCTGGAAAAACACATAAATGCTCTCTTGGTTCAGTTTTTAGAGAATCACTCCCTACTGCACACCTCCCAGACAGGCTTTAGACCTGGCCACGGGACTGAAACCGCCTTGCTAGCAGTTACCGAAGAGTCTCGAAGGATACTGGATCAGGGGGGATCAGTGGCAGTGATCCTCCTTGATCTAAGTGCTGCCTTCGATACGGTCAGCCATGCCACTCTGCTGAACCGTCTCCAGAACATCGGAGTCTCGGGAAACGCACTAAGATGGTTCAGTTCCTTCCTGGCTGACAGATCTTTCCACATCTTTGATGGCAACACAACATCTACCATCAAGCCTCTCAGCTGTGGAGTTCCGCAGGGCTCATCACTGAGCCCTGTACTGTTCAACGCCTACATGAAACCGCTGGCTGGGGTAGTAGAACCGTACGGCATTAAAATCGTGTCGTACGCCGACGATACCCAGCTAGTGGTTTCACTGGCCCAAGAGAACGGTGGGCAAGCCTCGGCTGGCCTGCTGAACTGCCTGGAGAGCGTGAGGGAGTGGATGACCAACTCCTCCCTCAAACTGAACGGTGGAAAAACTGAACTTATGCTCCTAGGCCCAGCCTCACCACTATCCTTTTCTTCCCTATGGCCCGCCGGTCTAGGAGCACCCCCTACCCCCAAGGACAGTGTTAAAAGCTTGGGTGTTTGGTTAGACCACAAACTCTCCTTTTCCACTCAGGCCACCAAGTTGTCTGCCACCTGTTTTGGCTTATTAAGAACGCTGAGGAAGGTCCTTCCACTTTTACCTCTAGATGCCAAGAAGGTGGCGGTACAAGGCCTCATCCAGTCCCGTTTAGACTCAAACAACGCCCTATACCTGGGGGCGCCTGAGATGACTCTCCGAAAGCTGCAGGTGGTACAAAACTGCGCAGCACGTACCATACTCCAGCTTCCACGGTCTCAGTCCGTTAGACAGGGACTGAAAAGCCTTCACTGGCTGCCTGTGAGACAGAGAGTGGCATTCAAGGCTCTGTGTATCACACATCGGGCTTTTTGGAAGACTGGATCAGCAATCAACACCAGCCTTGTCACCCCTTACCATCCTAATAGGAACCTCCGGTCTACCGGTGCTTTTCTGGCAGCGGTACCCAGAGTAAAGAGAGCCAGGTCCGGTGGCAGGATGTTCTCACTGAACGCCGCCAAGCTGTGGAATGCCCTCCCCCTTGATCTTCGATCCACACCCGACCTACTCTCATTCCGCAGAAAACTGAAAACCATACTATTCAGGAAGCCCTTCTAGTTCCTCCTGTGCTCCGTCACGTCTCTGTCTAAACTCAGCGCTTGGACGCCCCTGGGCAGCAACTGCGCTCAATAAATCGACAAACAAACTATACCACAGCTCGTAATAAGTCCTGGGACTCGAAATACTCAGGCCTGTGTTGGCGGGGATGTGGTGCTCCGGGCACCTTGACGCACCTTCTCTGGCACTGCCCGAAGCTAGAGCGCTACTGGAAGGTGGTCCTTGATGATCTAGATGACGCATTTCACATCACATTACCCAGGGCTCCTGACCATGTGCTGCTAGGGCTCCCGCACGCAAAAGCGTTTCCATTGTGCTCTATGAGGGGTAAGCAGATCGCTCTGGCCTTGTTAGCGGCGCACTTAGTCATCCTTGCGCAATGGCGATCCACTGATTCTCCTGACCCAAGGGACTGGATTTGGCAGCTAAGGCATCTATTGGCGATGGAAAGACTCTCTTTGTGCATGGATGGCAGGGGAGAGGATTATGCGGAGCTGTGGGAACCATTCATTCATCTCCTATCTCGAGATCTGCGCGAGGTAACATGTCCAAAGTATCTGCAACTTATCTCGGTGGCGCCTCAGGGTGCAGTCCAATGGATTCGGAGGATCTGGGATGTGCTGGGGGGTGGGTGTGACTTAGCGTGTGCAGGGGGGGTAGATGAGACTGATGCGGAGGAGGGTGGTGGGATGGGGTGGGGCGGTGGGGGGAGTTTTGTTTTCTTTGTTGTTCCTGTTTCTATTCTTAATTGCAGTAAAATGCCAAAAGTGATGGCTGTTCCTCCTGGCATTGCATGAGCCCTCGCCGGGTTGCCCTCTGGGGTGTCGACCCAAAGGCTGTGTTTAATACTACTGGATCTTGCTCTGCCGGCCAGTGGATGTAGGCAGCTGAGCTGTGTTATGTGACGTTATAATGCTCAATAAAAATGATTGATTCTAAAATCAACCACACTTCCTACGAAACCTGCCTACAATACCTTAACATGATCCCCATCACAAAAATAGACAACAAAACTAAAAGGACGGGGTAAATCTTTTAAACTGCTGACCTAAGGCTCGATCTGACAAATCAGCTTGTGGTGTCTATTCCTCACTCACATTCCAACCCCTTCACAATTTCCTCTTCTTCACACCCAATAAAATCCCCATTAAAAAAAGTGTTTTGTTACTATAGCAAGACGTAGCCCTAATTACAAGGTGTGTGTCTTGGACAGCGTTATCTAAGTCCTGAAGGTTGCCAGTTGGGGAGCATTTGGTTCAAGTAGGGGTCAGGCCCTAACAGAAAAGGGCAAAAGAAAAAGGGTCACAGGACCAGAAACATTCTTTTGCATTCTATCAAGCTCAATAATACATCCGTCACAATATGGATTCATTAAGGGTAGGTTCCACACAGACCATATCAAACTCTTCAGTCATGTCATTAAGAAAGCCCAACATCTCAACCAACTGGCCTGTACGACTGCACTTGATGCCATGAAGGCCTTCGACAAGGTCTTGTGGTCTTTTCTACAGGCTCCCCTTGCTGCATTCAATCTTGGTCCTAATCTATCTAGAATGATTCTTGCACTATATAAGGAACCTAATGCCAAAGTTAACATTAACGGAACCCTAGCAAACAGCTTTAACCTACAACAATACACTAGACAGGGACACCCCTTTCTCCTCCACTTTTTCTACTCACCATGGAGCCACTCCTTACAAAAATTTAGAAAGAACCCCTTTATTCCCACCAGGACCACAAAAAATGGCAATATATGCAGACAACATTCTCCTCTTCACTTCTCAGGCTGACTCTGCCATACCCAACATCATGTCTACTATCGTTGATTATGTACTCAAATGAAAATTAACCATTCACTCGGGACTTCAGCATAAGTTTGTAAGAATTCATTTGTTTGCAGTAACAAATGTTTCAAGACTTTTGCGGCTTCATCGGGCTGTAACAGAAAAAAACACCAATATGACCAACCTTGAAGCCATATAATACTAGTTTTCAATACAGATAACACAATAATTTGATTACAACAAACATAAATACACATATCCGTCCACGTAACATGATTTACTACATTCATTATAAACAACTTACATTCGAGATTCGCCAATAAGTCAATAGATAAGTGGTTTAAATTTCCACATTACCTCTATATCTCCCACTGATTCTCAAATAAGAGGATATTACTTCCAAGTATGTTAACACTCCTTCCGTACCTGTTAAGTATGGCACCTGCGTCTTGAAACTGGAATCAAATTTAAAAGAGATTTTAGCAGCTAAACCGATGTTGACTTTCAGGAAAGCATTAACATTGAGGTCAATGCTAAGTCCCAGTGATACGATTACATAAATGGAGTAGAATAGGATCACCGAAATCACCATGTGGAAGTTTAAAATGTGGATCATGTGTGTGTTGCGGGTATGTACAAGATGGGTGCACAAGATTTGGAGGCTGTAAAGACAAAAGGTGTTTTTAGATTAAATCTTTTATCAACTGCAACACTTAGAATTGTGTGCATATGATGGCTTTTGTATGTCAGATACAATACATAGAGTACACAACCAGAAACCCGAAGGAGAGAACATATTCGGTCCCTGAAGAATAGAGATTACAAGTATGCAGTGGCCATGAATTTTATGAAAGCCCACAGCCCAAGAGAGTTGGATGTGATCATTCTGATTACAATGGAACAGGTTAAGATGGGTTGGGGAGGGGGTAATATTAAGAAGCTAGTATGTGTATGGGAACATTTTTTGATGAATATATTAAGGACATTTGCATTGGATCTGAATCTCAATAGAGAATTTCACACACTAGTGTAACAGAAGGTAATTTGGCAATAATATGAGAGTAGTGAGAGAGCGCAAACTGAACAAAATGTATGAGTGCACCAGAGTTGCAAGTAGTACGCACAAATCATAAAGAGAAATGCTATGAGTGCTGAAAATATATTCACCTATACCTTGAAATGTGTAGTTAATTTAGAGATTTCATATAGAAGTGGAACTAATGCAAACATGTGTGAAAATGTATACTTTTATTAGAAGTGATTAATCAGGATCCATGTTATGTAGCTGCTAAATGGAAGAAATCATGCTGCAAGGCATAGAAGGGTTTAGAAACGAAGATTGCTTTACATGGACATGGATTGCACTAATGTTACACAGATTTGTTTATTCATTAGATTTATATTCCATAGATGTGTTTTCTTATTATGCTAAGAGAAAGAAGCTAACATGTTATTTTAGTTAACTTGCGAAAGGGTTGTAGGCCTGAAATGATGAAAGGATTTCTGATTTACATGTACCGGTACAGGCCGACTTGTGTCAGGAAATAAGTTGCAAAACTTCTGTTAGAAGTCTATGAGAATGGAGACTCAGCTACGGATGTCTGTCTGCAAATGTGAGGGGGATCCAATTAATAATTGGATGAATAGAGTTTTGTTCAAAGATTGGTGCAGACATAGAGGAGGGTTCAGGAATGTTTTAGGGGGTATCGGCGGGCCGGGGAAGAGTCGGAGAAGCAAGGTCAACGCTAACGCACGAGGCCCAAGTGAAGAACATCATGGAAAAAGCCAGAAGCGACACCACGTGAGGGGCGTCTCACGAGGGGCGTCTCAAAGGTTGTTGTGATTTTGTATTAGGGTCAGCACCCCGGGGTGGAGAGAGAGCAGATGCCTGAGGACCCTTTAGAGAGCGGATGGGTAGGCAGAGAGGGGTCATGACTGGCGATCATAGGTTTTCACCTAGAGACTAAGTGTGGGTGATCTTCTTAGGAAGTCATTCACAGCTGACACCTTTTGGTAGGTTGGGACTCTGTTAAGTAGGGATACCATCCAGAGCAGGGTAGGGACAGCCTAACCTGAAACCTTTCCCTCCTGCTGTAAATGACGGAGAGATCACAATATGTGTCGATGCTTGCAGCCCTTTTAATTTTGGAATTAGTCTTAGTCGTATTCTTTGCTCGCTTAAGGGCTTTTCGAGAGCACATGTATGTAGTGGTGCCTGTATACCTTTTGAATCTCATTTTGAGATGCCTGTACTTGCAGTTAACCTTGACTCTATAATAATCTTTAAAAGCTAGAAGTAGTTTGTGGTTTTTCTGAGTCGAGTCCATCATTAGCAAAGTTAACCTGGTATTGGATGCACTTTCTTTCCTCAATGACAGGCAATAAAGGTTCAGTTGACCAGAACGGGGTTTAGATCTAGAGCAATAAGATAGAGATCTACAATCTCGCCCTTGCAGTTGGTAGCAGAGGATGGTTGCCTTCTTGAGGAAGGTGATCTAGGCCAGGTTAGATTACCCCAAGGCCCCTAGAGATCGATGATCGGAAGAACCGCCCGCCGAAGAAGGTCCGGATGACGTGAGACAGAAAAGCAGCAGTATCGGTCGAGAGTGAGTATAAAGGATCATGCGTGTTAGATTGCGGTGTTTTTGTGTTGTATCTATGTTGTAATGTCTGGCGGAGTTGAATGCCTGTAGAGTGACTGCGGAACAGGTTGTGAGCGCGCGCAACCGGTGCAAATCTTAAGTTCAAGGAGAGCTTAAGTGGTTCGGGTGTATCGGACATCCAGAGTAATTGTCAACCAGTGTGAAGGGGGTCATGAGGTACCATTGATCGCCCGCAGGACCGTGATAGGGGGAACGTAAGTGTGAGTGCGTGAGTAACGGACGCTGGTCGGAAGTTACTGTGTGTAAGCAACCTATCAGAGAGACGGATGACATTTCGTCAGTTGGGGTGACAATTACAGATAGACTGTGGACGTACAGTCAAGGGAAGTGACGGCTTCGTCGGAAGTAGTCATTTTTCGGTGTATGAATGGGACGCATGTGTGACCGGGAGACGAGCTGAGAAAGGAGGGGTGCTGCTGCGAAGCGGAGGCGAGTGACGTCAGAAAGTGCCGCGCTGGGATTGGCCGGCCGGAGCAAGACCGCGCTGTGATAGGCCAGTTAGCAAAGACGCGCTAGGATTGGTGGATTGTCATCAGGAAGTAAACAGAATAGAGAGGGTCGAAATTGTACGTATAATCATGAAATGTTTTAAATGGTTAAGGGCGGCTTTTAAAAGAGAGAGGCGGAGATCTTATGATGGGGAAGAAGCCCCGCCGGAGGGTACGCCGGCTTATTATATGGCGACAAATGTTGGGCTGCACACTATATTGTGGATTTCAGAGTGGAGTAAGATTACAGAAGGAAATGAAGAACTGACGTTCCCAAAGTACGGGACGTTCAGATTAGAGGTGCTACACCGATTAAAAGCAGTCATGACCTCAATGAGACCTATGCCTAGACCGACCCAGTTTGAAGCTCTCGATGCGTGGATTAGGGCAGCGCACGAGAGGAACTTGAATAGACGACAAGAAAGGGTGAAACGATCGGTAAGAGCAGTGCAGGATGCCAAATGGGATGCGGATGCTAAAAGATGGAGAGTGAATAACTTCGAAGTAAATAAACTGTACCCAGTATTAGAGGTGGCAGGAAACAAGAGCCCATTCGAGGAGGATGAAGAGAGCGAGACAGAAGATAGCCTGATAAATAGGTTATTAACAGATAGGCCACCCCCGTACAACAATGAGACAGGAAATGTCGAGCCATGCAGAGAAGGGGGGCCTGGTAAAGGGGAGTATGGACCGCTTCCCACTACAGATTGGGATCCCACGGCAAGTAAAGAATTGCTTCAATCTAGTCCGGTGCAGAAGGTAGTCGGAAGGTTTGTGGTACAAAGGGTGCCAGAAACGGAGTGTGCCACTTCCTACGCACTGCCAGATGCCCTGCAAGTACCTGTTACCATAGGTCCTATAGTATCGATCTACGACCCAGAGAGAGCAAAAGGGGAGGAACAGGTACGACTGGACAGGGAGAGAGCAGAAATGACAAGGAGGAATGATACAATCAATTCCCCAAGTCAGTTGACAAGACCGAGAGATTGGAGCACCCCAGTTCAAACAGCAGTAGATCCAATAGGAGATCCGGGGGGCCCTAGATGGCCGGAGGATCTGAGGGGATCAGGACGGAAATCCTTCCAGGAGCTAAGTGAGTACATGAAGAAATGGGATGAGGCAGTGGAGGCTCACAAGAGCATCATAGCAGCGGAAGCTGGAAGGGAAAGCCAGGATAGCAGGACCCGGACTCACTGTGGGGCTGACGAGAGCAGTCCGAAGTGGGACGGGAAGGGTCAGGACAGTAGAGGAGACACATGTCCTACCAGGAGAAGAGGGAGACCAGACCTGGAAAACAGGAGCCCCGAGTGGGGGGGGGGGTGTCTCGCCCAATACACAGCGAAGGGGATAGGAGAACGCAGGAGTACCGGAACAGTTTTAAGTGCACCCACTATGCGTCTGAAAATAGTGGGCAGATTGAGAGTTGCGAGAGGCCTCACCATAACCCCTGTGACTACGGACAGGAACGCAGTCCTGGGGATATGGGGAGCCGAGAGGGAACCTACCGAATCTTGAGTGACACTAGGCAACGAGAAAATAGCGACAGAAGGGAGAACAGCAGGGAATCCTATCAGGGAGCAAGAGAGGACAGAAAGAGTGGACGAAATGAGATTGGGGGAAACAGGCCCGTGTTTCATCACCTTCCAAGGCAGGATGGCCGAGCATGGGACCTAGAGAGATGGGAACAAGGGAGGACACTCCTTAACTCCCCCGAGCCCAAGCGTAGGACTCGGAGTTGGGATGGTAGAGAGACCAGTGAACCCCCTAAGAAAGACATACTGCGAGCCGAGATAAAAGCCAAGAGACTTGATGTCGCCAGCCTAAAATCAGATCTGGATGACATGGTGGATGGTACCTTGCCTCTAGAGAGAATGGAGATGTATGAACAGGATGAGATACTGTTCATGGCAAAGGACATCACTCGGAAAGCGAGAGCGGCACATGAGAAATTAGTCGAACTGGCAGGAAAATATATGGTAGACCTGTCAAGGACCAAAGCATTACAGGGTAACCATAGGCTACATTATTCAGATCAGGACCTAGATGAGAGAAGAACAATAGGATTAAAAACACACATAAGGGAACTGATCATGGGAATAAGGACATGGAGAGCGCTTGATAAATGGGAAGAAAGGTGGTCCAAGAAAGGGACCGTTAGGAGAAGCATGCTTGGGATGACCCCAGAGGGAGGACTGCAGAGAGTAGAGGCATACCCTTTGCGTGAGGTTGCAAATGGGAATTATGTGCATGTGCCATGGAGTAGAGGAGACTTAGCAGCCTTTACCAACTCCTTCCCTAAATTGAGGGAGAACCCAGTAGAGTGGTATAAACAGGTGGAGAGGTTCGTAAAAATCTCCAAGGTACTGTGGATAGATCTGAATACACTGTTTGACATAGTGGTACCAGGAGACTTGTGGACAGCATGTAAGGTTAGTGCCGAGTGGCCCACAGCAGAACCAGAGAGAGATGCACGGACCAATGGGCCGTCCGAGACAGTAATGGTAAAATACGAGAGAGTGATAACTTGGCTGAAAGACAAGGTGCCCATGCAAGACATAGATTGGGTCAAAATAGATCGAACTAGGCAGGAACCCAAAGAGACAGTTCATGAATATTATGAGAGATTGCTGAAGGCGTTCAAACAATATAGCGGGTTGGATGTAATGGACCCGAAAGACATAGGGCAGTTTGTGTCTAAGTTTGTCTTGGGTTTGAGACCGGATATTAGTTTAATGATTCAGCAACACTTGATTTGTTGGCAAAATAAACCTTTGGATGAAATTCTGAGATATGCTAGGTACTGTTGTGATGAGATAGACTCAAAGGCAAAGAAGCTAAAGGAAAAACTGATGGTGGTGCAGATGCAGTCAGCTGGTAAGGGTGGACAACAGCAACAGCAACAGGGGACAGGGACTGGGGGTAAGAAACAGTATGGTCAGAACAAGGGCAATGAGGAGAACTCCACCTTCAGACCTAGGGTGGACATTGCGGCATTGAAAAAGACGACCCGGTGCCATCAGTGTAACGAGGTGGGGCATTGGAAACGCGAGTGTCCCTACAACATTGAAATTGGAGAACAAGAGGTAGAGGAGGAAGAGACTCAAAGCACTCCAGGAAAAGGGGTAACGCCGTACCAAGGGAAGGTGGTCAAAGGGGGGACCCCAGCTCCGCGAGCTCAGTTCCCTCAACCACCCAGAATAGGGACAACGGGAAAGACCTATAGACAGATGCCTCTGTTTGTAGGAGGAGAGGAGTGCTATTACGATGATCCCTTAACCGGACAGAGAGTAGAGAGAGAAGACTGTACCCTCGGGGCAGCCTTAGATGTGGATCAAAGGGGACCCTATGTTGAGGCAGAAGTGGCAGGGTGCCCCACGACATTCTTAGTGGACACAGGAGCCACCAGATCCACGATAAGATCAGCTGCAGTTCCAGGCCTGCCTATGTCTGGAGAGACCATTCAAGTGGTGGGGGTCGCAAACAGGAGAATAACGAGCTCATTGACGGAACCGGTACAGGTGAAAATAGGGAAGTACAGCGATGAGCATCAGTTTGTGGTTTGCGACTCTAGTCCTGTATGTTTATTGGGAAGAGACCTATTGTGTAAATTAAATTGTACAATATATGGCACCCCGCAGGGAGTGGAGGTATTAACCAACGATGATGACGCTGACTTTAAAGTCGCTAATTCAAGAATATGTGTGGAGCTGTATCCCACTTTGACAGTGGATGAGCTCCCCTGGGATCTAAGGGAGACAGTGGCACCAGAAGTGTGGGATTTCACTGGGGAAGAGATTGGACTGGTCAAAGGAGTAGACCCAGTGAAAATAATAGTGAAACCACATGCTGAGTTTCCAAGAACACCCCAATATAAATTGACTCCAGAAACGATTGCAGGTATAAAACCCCTGATCGAGTCCATGATTAAGCAGGGAATACTGAAAGAAATCGTGGGTAGTCCGTGTAACTCCCCGATCATGGGTTTGCAGAAGCCCAACGGGAAATTCAGGATAGTGCAGGATCTTCGAAAGATTAATAACATAGTTGTCTCATGTTGTCCAGTGGTACCGAATCCATCAGTGATACTGTTTCAGATACAGTTCCAAGCCGAATGGTTCACTGTGATAGATCTTTGCCAGGCTTTCTTTTCGATCCCTCTGGACGAGGAGAGCCATTTTCTTTTCGCATTTAAGCTGGAAGGTAGCGTTCTAACATGGTGTCGTATTCCTCAGGGGTATACAGAAAGCCCATCGATCTTTAACCAGCTGTTGAAGAAAAATCTTGAAAGTCTAGTGCTGCCCCAGAAGTCAGTTCTGGTCCAGTACATAGACGACCTACTTGTGGCGTCAGAAACGGAAGAGGCTTGCAGGGAAGACTCCATTGCTTTGCTAAATCACTTAGCTGCAAATGGGCACAAGGTGTCCCCGGGAAAATTGCAGTACTGCCTGACAGAGGTACAGTACTTGGGGCACAGAATAGAGAAGGAGAAACGGAAGGTGTCCCCAGACAGAATAGAGGCGATCATGAAGATGAATGCGCCCAAAACACAGAGAGAGGTCAGGATGTTCCTAGGGATGGTGGGGTATTGCCGACAGTGGATAGCGAACTTTTCACTGAAAGCAAAACCCTTGCCAAAACTGACGCACAAGGAGGTGAGTGATCCGGTACCATGGGACAAGGACTGTTTGATGGCGTTCCTGCAGCTGAGAGAGGATCTGTGTCGTGCTCCTGCTCTGGGAATGCCTGATTACGATAAAATATTCTTGCTCTACTGTTGTGAAAGAGAGGGTTGTGCTTTGTCTATCTTGGTCCAAATCCATGGGAATGCCCGTAGACCAGTTGCCTACTTTTCGGCTACGTTAGACCCAGTAGCCGCAGCGTTGCCCGGATGTCTCAAATCCGTTGCTGCAACAGGTGTCAGTATCGAACGTTGCGAGAACATCGTCATGGGAAACCCGTTAGAGGTGTACGTGCCGCATTCTGTTGAATTGTTAATGACCAGGACCAAAACACAGCATCTGACCAATAGCAGGCTCACGCGATATGAGCAAGTCATTCTTGCTGCAGAGAACGTGACTCTCAAGAGATGCTCTGTTTTGAACCCTGCCACCTTGATGCCACTCCCAGGTGACATTGATGATGATGTATGTACAGACCATGATTGCCTTGATGTGACTGAACTATGCACCAAACCGAGACCCGACATCGTGGATGAGCCACTGACGGACCCCGATGAAATTTTCTTTGTCGATGGCTCATGTGTAAGAGACGAAGTTGGGCAGTTGAGAGCAGCTTATGCTGTTTGTACAATTACTGGAGTAGTGGAAGCCGGATGCCTGGAAGGAGTACACTCCGCTCAGGTAGCTGAAATTATTGCCTTGACGCGTGCCTGCCTGGCAAGCAACCAAGTTCGAGTTACCATATACACCGACAGCCAATATGGTTTCGGGGTAGTTCATGGTTACGGGCAATTATGGTCTCAAAGAGGTTACATGACTTCTTCAGGCTCTCCCATTCGTAATGGAGAGTTTGTACGTTTGCTGTTAGAAGCTTTGCAATGTCCAGCAGGTATTGCAGTTGTAAAATGTACCGCCCACACCAGGAATATGGACTTCGTGTCACAAGGCAATAGATATGCCGACGAAGTCGCGAGATATTGTGCAGAACAAGGGTACTCTTTCACGGAGGTGGAAGTGGGCGGAATAAATATAAGAACTGAATTAGCCATGATATTGGAAACTGTAGACACTTGGGATGAGTTAAAATGCATGCAAGAAAATGCACCCGATTTTGAAAAGCAAACCTGGAGGACAGCAGGATGTGTGATAGGTGAAGCGCATTTCTGGGTTTCAGCAGATGGAAGAGCAGTGTTGCCCAATGAGATGGTGAGCCCAATGGCCAGACAGATACATGGTCCAGTACATTTAGGGAGAGATGCTATGTTGAGAGTATTCAGACAAACCTGGTACAATCCTAAGTTCAGAGTGGCAGCAGAAGCCGTG
This sequence comes from Lissotriton vulgaris, assembly GCF_964263255.1. Classification (NCBI taxonomy): domain Eukaryota; kingdom Metazoa; phylum Chordata; class Amphibia; order Caudata; family Salamandridae; genus Lissotriton; species Lissotriton vulgaris. Next base: position 881,385,105 of record NC_141693.1, read on the forward strand.
TGCCAGCGTTGTGTGACCTGTCAGCAGTTGAATGTAGGAAAAAGAACACCAGTTACATTGAGTCACATAGGGAGGTCTGGAGGTCCATTCAATAGGATGCAGATAGACTTTATTGAAATGCCAAGGTGCAACCGCCTTCGTTATGTCCTGGTGGTTGTTTGCATATTTTCCAGATGGGTCGAGGCATACCCTACATGCAGGTGTGACACCCTCACAGTAGCCAAGTTATTGCTTAGGGAACTCATACCACGATTTGGGGTACCGGCCTCTTTGGAATCAGATAGGGGAACCCATTTCAATAGTGAGCTTGTGAAGATGATTTGTGCGGCTCTGAACATAGACCAGAAATTGCATTGTAGTTACCGACCAGAAGCTTCGGGAATTGTGGAGCAGATAAACAGCACCATCAAAAATCGAATTGCCAAAATGTGTTCATCAACGTCCCTGAGTTGGCCTGATGCTCTGCCATTGGTCCTTATGAGTATCCGTAGTACGCCAGACAGGAGAACAGGACTGTCACCGCATGAGGTGTTAATGGGGAGGGCAATGAGATTGCCATCAGTACCAACTGCTGCACTGTTAAACATCACAGATGATATGATCCTGGACTATTGTAAGGGGATGTCTGACGCCATTCATTCTGTGTCCCTTCAGGTGCAGGCTGCCGAGGTTCCGTCGTGCCAGGACCTGTGCCATGACCTGTACCCTGGAGACTGGGTGCTTGTGAAGAAGCATGTAAGAAGAAGCTGCCTAGACGTTCGTTGGCGTGGACCCTACCAGATCATCCTGATCACGAACACTGCAGTGAAGGTGGGAGGCCTGCCCAACTGGATCCACGCGTCTCATACGCGGAGGGTTCCAGCACCTCTGGAAGAAACAGCTCCTCTCTCGGATGGAAGTCCAGCTGTGGAACGAGAAGCCATAGAGGGGGCCAGCCAAGCTGTGGAGGTGCAAGAAGAAGAAGGGAACGTGTCGGACCAAGCTGAGGACGGTCAGTACAACAGTGAAACGGACGATGCTACAGAAGGAGGAAGTAGCTGGGAGTACGAATCAGACACCGACCAGTCTGAAAGAGAGCGCGAGCAGACCAGAAGGAGAAGGAGCAGAAGGGTACGTGGAGAAGCCAGTTGGCCGCAAAGAAGGAGTTCTAGCCTGAGGTTAACTCCAGAGAGAACCCTTGCTCCAATATCGGAAGATTCAGACCCGGAGGAAGGTGCGCAGGGCGCTGAAGCACCAGATCTAAGAAGGTCAAGAAGAGTACGTGTGCCTAGCAGAAGATACGCCACTCCTGAGTGGACATATCTGGCGACAAATGTCTTTGAAGCGAGAGACAGGGAGGATACGAGCGGTGGTGGTGACCAGCTCTGAGCCCATCATCACTGTGGAAGTACAGCTGTTAGTGCCCGGAGTCGAAGCAGAAGGGTCACTAACGTTCACACTCCCCAACCCTCCCCGGCTGAGCAAGTTAAAGCACATGTTTTTCACCGAATTGCAATTCCCTGACTTTGGAACAAAGATAACAAGCCATGAAGAGCACACTCTTCGCCTGGAAATATTGAACTATGCTATTCAAGCCGCAGGCTCAAACCTCATCGTAGATGCTTAAAGACTTTGTAAATAAGCAAGAAAAAGAAGATTACCTAGCGCCTAGGAAGCAGAGAATCTTAGGGACCTTCCTATAAGTTGACGGAGAAGGGCTAGGGTTGTCTGTGTTAAAACTTTAAAGGACTCTTGCAAAAGGAGATTGCCAGCTTCCATTTGTGTGGTTCTAAAGACTGAACGATCAAAAGAGACTGTAAAGGAACAAAGAAGAAAAGAATTTTGAAATTGAAATTAAAGGAGGGAACCATACTGTCTGAAGAAATGGAGGCCGGTAGTCCAACTCGTAGAGCTAAATGTATAATAGGCACACTAATAGTAGGAGTGATACTTTTAATAGCTTTAGTAGTTACTGTATCGTATGTAAAGGGACATGAGAGTGTGGCAAGGGCATCAGACAAGAAGTCTGTAGTGACACCAAAACCCACTGTTGCTGGTAAGAAAGAGGAAAACATACAGGAGAAAGCGTTATTAGCAGCAGAAGCCCGTAGGTTACACATGGATGAGTCCCAAGGCGACTATAGGTCAAATGCTTATGCCAAACTTTTGTATGAATGTGTGGATGCCATGGATGTTAAAGACTGCTACGTCTGCATGCAACTGCCGGCGTCTGTAGATGAAGGCATTAGATATCATCACCTCCCGTTGACATATGGCATTACATGTAGCTTATTGCTTAGTATATTTTACGGAAGAGATAGTTTTGAGTATTATTTCTCTAACTATGATTCCGTGTTACCAGAGGTCCCAAATTACAAGCAAATGAACAAATGGGACTACTGGAAGAGTGAAGACAGATTGGCCAAGTTCTTCATTCCTTGGGATACCTTAGATACTTCACATGCCCGCAGAAATAACTTGACATGCAAGGTGTCAGAAGTCGCAAAGAAGTTTATAGGGCAGGTGGATGATCGATATAGAAGGCAAAAGATTTTGAAGAAATCAGGACAATGGAAAACAGATTGGACCGAGGAAGAGAAGGCACACAAGAGAAAGGGTAGTAGTGGTCCAATAGCTTTGGATAAGACACAGAGAGGGAAGTTATGTCTTCACAGAAGCAAAACGTATTACGAAAATGTATTCATAGGAGAAGTCAGTTGTGAACATGCTTTCAGATTAGAATATTACACAAAGGATTTCTTGAAAGGAATGCAAGTGATTCCAAATGTATATTTTGTATGTGGGAGATATGCTTACGTGAGACTACCTGACAATTGGTATGGATCATGTTACTTGGCAATAGTTTTTCCCAAAATATACCATGCTCAAGACTTAGAGATCATCGAGGGCAAGGCCTCGACAAGAGGGAGAAGAGATGTAGGAGATGCAGAATTAGTTGGAGATGTATTTGGAGCTGCATTTCCTCTCTTAGGACTGATCCTCAATGATGTCAAAATTAGGCGACTGGCAACAGTCGTAGACAGGTTGTCTGCCAGCACTGCTAGATCCTTAATGCTGGTGGAAGGAGAGATGCAATCGATAAGGGCCATGGTGCTTCAGAACCGTCTTGCATTAGACGTTCTGCTAGCAAAAGAGGGCGGAGTCTGTAAGGCTTTGAAGGTCCAGGAATGTTGCACTTACATTCCAGACAATTCAAAACCTCTTGAGAAGGTCATTATGAATATAACTAATATTCACAAGGAGATCGAAGACCTAACTAAAGTAAATGTTTGGGAAAAAGTGGGTCATGGAATGGGCGAAGTTGGCTCGCCAACCTAGGGAAGAGTTTTGTGTGGTATGTGCTGAAACCTATCATCATAATAGTGATCTGTGTGATCCTGTTGTGGGGACTGGTGAGGTCATACGTTATGTTATGTTATGTTATTTATATTTTTATAGCGCACAGCTGCCCCAGCAAAGGGGCGTCCTGGCGCTTTGACAGACACTATAACATAACACACAATAAAAGAAAAGGAAATTAACCAGACACGGGAAACAGGAAAGTTTTAATCGCCTGCCTGAAGGCGAGCAAGTCTTCAAGAGCTCGGATGTGTACCGGTAGCGAATTCCATAAACCTGCCGCAAGCACCCTAAAGGAGCGGCCACCCATTCTGCTCAGTTTAAAGCGAGGACAAACAGCCAGGTGAAGCCCCTCCGATCTCAAGGATCTCGAAGGAATATAGGGCGTGAGTAGGTTGGCAAGTGCCGGCGGCGAAGAAGATTTCAAAATTTTAAAGGCCAGGCACAGCGCTTTGAACTTGATTCGCTGTCTGACCGGGAGCCAATGTAAGGCCGTGATGGTACCAGACACTGAGCAATGTCTGGGGAGGCCCACAATGGCCCGTGCCGCGGCGTTTTGTACCCTTTGGAGCCTAGAGGCCTCCGCTTGATTCACCCCTAACAACAGCGAGCTGCCGTAGTCCAGCCGAGATAGTATTGAGGCCTGGACCACAAGCTGTCTGGTAGGGGGATCGAAGTACTTTAAAACCGGCCTTGTTCCCCGCAGAATGCCATAGCACGTGGCAGCCACCTTCTTGGTGTGGTCCCTGAAGGTGAGCGCAGAGTCTAACCAGATACCTAAATTTCTCACTCCAGAAGCTGGAATAGGAGTGACACCCAGCTCTGATGGCCACCACTGGTTACCCCATAGCTCAGCGTGCTTCCCTAGTACCAACACCTCCGTTTTGGTGGCATTCAACTGAAGGCAGTTGGTGCGAAGCCAGCTTGCTACTGCCACAAGACCCGCTCGGAATCTGGGGGCCTCCACCTCAGGGTCTCCACTAAGTGTCACCGCTAGCTGTGTGTCGTCCGCATATGAGGCCATCGTAAGACCCCACTGTTTGACGACACCAGCCAACGGTTTCACATAGAGGTTGAACATTGTAGGGCTCAACGAGGATCCCTGTGGTACCCCCAGCTCCAGGGGATAGGTGGCAGATTGGCCAGGTGGTATAGCCACTTTAAAGGATCGATCCGATAGAAAAGACCGAAACCACTGGAGAGCGACATCAGTCACTCCCGCCTCCTGTAAGCGTTGGATCAGTATATGGTGGGACACAGTATCGAAGGCAGCGCTTAGATCTAATAGTAAAAGCGCTGCAGTACGACCTGAGTCCAGTACCTGGCGAAGATGTTCCGTGATGTAGAGTAATGCCGTCTCGGTACTGTGTCCCGACCGGAAGCCGTTCTGACTGGGATCCAATATCTGGTTGCGAGCCAGATGCTCAGACAGAACAGAGTTGACGTGGGCTTCTGTTACTTTGGCAATCCAAGGCAACAGGGATATAGGTCGATAGTTTTCTGGCAACCGGGGGTCAGAGTTGGCTTTTTTTAGTATAGGAGTGACCACTTCCTGTTTCCATGCCGTGGGTACCGTTCCGTTGGACAATGACATATTGATAAGATTCAATATGGGATCACGGCACAGCGGGGAAAGTGTGTTGATAAAGGCTGGCTTTAACGGGTCTGAAGGAGAACCTGACTTGACCCTGAGGCTGAGCCTGTCAAAGGTCTCTATAGTCAGTTCAGGTAACATAGCCAGGGTCTCATATCCCATCGTATCGGAGACAGTAACCTCTCGATTCTGGTGGAGTGTGTCAAAACCTTGGTAGATTTTTTTCACTTTCTCCACAAAAAAGGAGGCCAGTTTATCACAGTGGGAGTCTGTGCAAATCACCTCTGAGGTGGATCTGTTTTTCATAAGGTCCTTCAGTACCTTGAAGATCAGTTTTGATGGATTGGGGCTGGAAGCAAATTCTTGAGCGTAAAATGCGGCTCGTGTTCTGCAAATAGCTCTATGGTAGAGCTTCAGCTCAGTAAAATACCGAGTTTTCAGAGCAGGGTCATAGGATCTTCTCCATTCCCTCTCTGTTTTTCGGCAGGACTTTTTCAGTTCTGCGAGAGACTCATTATACCAAGGACTGGGTGTTTTTGTCCGGCCTTTCGACCACCACAGAGGTATAAGAGAATCCAGGGCATCGGTGATCCAAGCGCAGAACTGTTGGTAACCTTGTTCCACATTAATAAAAGTGCTCAGAGGTTTCTGTTCCAGTATACTGTAGAACTCTTCAAGCCTAAGCTTGTGCCAAAGCCTTTTTAGAATAGGCCTGTCCACAGAAATAAAAGGCTTATCGTGGACCGGACAAAAGGCTTCTACCAGCAGATGATCAGTCCACCCCATCAGCCTCGGATCTGACAACCTCACCCCGTCAAGTGTGGAAAAAAAGGGGTCCAGAATATGGCCCCCTGAGTGGGTTGGAAGGGTGACGAGCTGAGTGAGTTGAAGAGCTTCAAGATCCGCCAGCAGAGTGCTCACGGTAGTGGATGACCCATTATCGAAATGGATATTGAGGTCCCCCAAGATGTTAAAATTGGCACAACCGAGCGCTATAGGACTGACCATATCGGCCAGTGCGGACCTGAAGACAGAATCATTGCCAGGAGAACGGTAGATGAGCAAACCACTGAAAGTGAATTGATGGGAAAAAGCGACTTTGAAAATAGCACTTTCGCATGCAGGTAGTCCCGACGGTTTCCATTCAGCCGGAAAACAGGATTTGACTGCCATAGCGATGCCACCACCTCTTGTGGTCCTATTGGAAGTGAAGACGGTATAGTTCTGAGGGAATGCAAGATTCAATATGGCAGAATCAGAATCCTGAAGCCAGGTTTCTGTCATTAGAAAGACATCGGGATCCTCTTTCTCTATCAATTCATAAATAGACAAGTGGTGCTTTACCAGTGATCTAACGTTTAGGCACCAAATACGAAGATCTCGAGATGCAACACACGTTCGTGTGACAGGAATAGCATCTTCCAAGGAACGGATTTTAGTAGGGCTCTTAAGTGACCAGCCTTTACAGGCACAGCTATAAGGACCAACTAATGGGTCCACAGGCTTACAAACACATCCTTTGGACATTTGCACTATGGCCAGCAGCTCTGACCGTGTGTAAGACAACATACCTGCCAGGAACGGCGAAGCAACACTGTGATGAAATACAGAGCCTGCCCCGCCTCGCGCTGCCTCGACGCGGACGAGCGCAGACGGGCAGGACTCTGGCACGACTCCGGCTAAGCGACGGCGTTCTCACCTGCGCGTCCCGCTGCGCGGGAGAGGGGAGCTTTAAGTAGGCTCACCAATCCTAGCGCGAGCGCGAGGACGCTCCAAGATGGCGCCCGAAGCTACATTCACAGCCCTACCCAAAATGGCGCCCACAGTGAACCACCCCCGGGATCCAGGCCCGCCAAAACGGCGGTGAGGGAGCCAATTATATGCGGAATTAGGAAGGGGGCAAGACCCTGCTAAAAACAGGGGAGAAGTGCAGCAAAGTAAAATTAAAACAATGTCACAAAATCAGGAGAATTAAAAAGCGAAGCGCCAGCAGCAGCGCCAGCAACAGCGTGTGCGCAATAGAATAAGCGTCTGTCAAGGCCGCCTCGAAACTGGGTCCGCCTTAAGTAGGCTCACCAATCCTAGCGCGAGCGCGAGGACGCTCCAAGATGGCGCCCGAAGCTACATTCACAGCCCTACCCAAAATGGTGCCCACAGTGAACCACCCCCGGGATCCAGGCCCGCCAAAACGGCGGTGAGGGAGCCAATTATATGCGGAATGAGGAAGGGGGCAAGACCCTGCTAAAAACAGGGGAGAAGTGCAGCAAAGTAAAATTAAAACAATGTCGCAAAATCAGGAGAATTAAAAAGCGAAGCGCCAGCAGCAGCGCCAGCAACAGCGTGTGCGCAATAGAATAAGCGTCTGTCAAGGCCGCCTCGAAACTGGGTCCGCCTTAAGTAGGCTCACCAATCCTAGCGCGAGCGCGAGGACGCTCCAAGATGGCGCCCGAAGCTACATTCACAGCCCTACCCAAAATGGCGCCCACCGTGAACCACCCCCGGGATCCAGGCCCGCCAAAACGGCGGTGAGGGAGCCAATTATATGCGGAATGAGGAAGGGGGCAAGACCCTGCTAAAAACAGGGGAGAAGTGCAGCAAAGTAAAATTAAAACAATGTCACAAAATCAGGAGAATTAAAAAGCGAAGCGCCAGCAGCAGCGCCAGCAACAGCGTGTGCTCAATAGAATAAGCGTCTGTCAAGGCCGCCTCGAAACTGGGTCCGCCTTAAGTAGGCTCACCAATCCTAGCGCGAGCGCGAGGACGCTCCAAGATGGCGCCCGAAGCTACATTCACAGCCCTACCCAAAATGGCGCCCACAGTGAACCACCCCCGGGATCCAGGCCCGCCAAAACGGCGGTGAGGGAGCCAAGTATATGCGGAATGAGGAAGGGGGCAAGACCCTGCTAAAAACAGGGGAGAAGTGCAGCAAAGTAAAATTAAAACAATGTCACAAAATCAGGAGAATTGAAAAGCGAAGCGCCAGCAGCAGCGCCAGCAACAGCGTGTGCGCAATAGAATAAGCGTCTGTCAAGGCCGCCTCGAAACTAGGTCCGCCTTAAGTAGGCTCACCAATCCTAGCGCGAGCGCGAGGACGCTCCAAGATGGCGCCCGAAGCTACATTCACAGCCCTACCCAAAATGGCGCCCACAGTGAACCACCCCCGGGATCCAGGCCCGCCAAAACGGCGGTGAGGGAGCCAATTATATGCGGAATGAGGAAGGGGGCAAGACCCTGCTAAAAACAGGGGAGAAGTGCAGCAAAGTAAAATTAAAACAATGTCACAAAATCAGGAGAATTAAAAAGCGAAGCGCCAGCAGCAGCGCCAGCAACAGCGTGTGCGCAATAGAATAAGCGTCTGTCAAGGCCGCCTCGAAACTGGGTCCGCCTTAAGTAGGCTCACCAATCCTAGCGCGAGCGCGAGGACGCTCCAAGATGGCGCCCGAAGCTACATTCACAGCCCTACCCAAAATGGCGCCCACAGTGAACCACCCCCGGGATCCAGGCCCGCCAAAACGGCGGTGAGGGAGCCAATTATATGCGGAATGAGGAAGGGGGCAAGACCCTACTAAAAACAGGGGAGAAGTGCAGCAAAGTAAAATTAAAACAATGTCACAAAATCAGGAGAATTAAAAAGCGAAGCGCCAGCAGCAGCGCCAGCAACAGCGTGTGCGCAATAGAATAAGCGTCTGTCAAGCGCTGATCTATACCAATGGTATAGATCAAATAGATTGGAGAGATCCAGAAAAGAGCAGTTACAGAGATTGGCTGCAATGCAAGATAATCAGTACCGGAGTCTGAGGGCTCTGGAAACGCAGAAACGAGGGGCATTAGCAATTAGTTCAGTTTAAATGTTGGTGATGACCCCTAGAGGTCATCAAAGGGGGGAACTGAGAGAGCGCAAACTGAACAAAATGTATGAGTGCACCAGAGTTGCAAGTAGTACGCACAAATCATAAAGAGAAATGCTATGAGTGCTGAAAATATATTCACCTATACCTTGAAATGTGTAGTTAATTTAGAGATTTCATATAGAAGTGGAACTAATGCAAACATGTGTGAAAATGTATACTTTTATTAGAAGTGATTAATCAGGATCCATGTTATGTAGCTGCTAAATGGAAGAAATCATGCTGCAAGGCATAGAAGGGTTTAGAAACGAAGATTGCTTTACATGGACATGGATTGCACTAATGTTACACAGATTTGTTTATTCATTAGATTTATATTCCATAGATGTGTTTTCTTATTATGCTAAGAGAAAGAAGCTAACATGTTATTTTAGTTAACTTGCAAAAGGGTTGTAGGCCTGAAATGATGAAAGGATTTCTGATTTACATGTACCGGTACAGGCCGACTTGTGTCAGGAAATAAGTTGCAAAACTTCTGTTAGAAGTCTATGAGAATGGAGACTCAGCTACGGATGTCTGTCTGCAAATGTGAGGGGGATCCAATTAATAATTGGATGAATAGAGTTTTGTTCAAAGAATGGTGCAGACATGGAGGAGGGTTCAGGAATGTTTTAGGGGGTATCGGCGGGCCGGAGAAGAGTCTGAGAAGCAAGGTCAACGCTAACGCACGAGGCCCAAGTGAAGAACATCATGGAAAAAGCCAGAATCGACACCACGTGAGGGGCGTCTCACGAGGGGCGTCTCAAAGGTTGTTGTGATTTTGTATTAGGGTCAGCACCCCGGGGTGGAGAGAGAGCAGATGCCTGAGGACCCTTTAGAGAGCGGATGGGTAGGCAGAGAGGGGTCATGACTGGCGATCAAAGGTTTTCACCTAGAGACTAAGTCTGGGTGATCTTCTTAGGAAGTCATTCACAGCTGACACCTTTTGGTAGGTTCGGACTCTGTTAAGTAGGGATACCATCCAGAGCAGGGTAGGGACAGCCTAACCTGAAACCTTTCCCTCCTGCTGTAAATGACGGAGAGATCACAATATGTGTCGATGCTTGCAGCCCTTTTAATTTAGGAATTAGTCTTAGTCGTATTCTGTGCTCGCTTAAGGGCTTTTCGAGAGCACATGTATGTAGTGGTGCCTGTATACCTTTTGAATCTCATTTTGAGATGCCTGTACTTGCAGTTAACCTTGACTCTATAATAAATCTTTAAAAGCTAGAAGTAGTTTGTGGTTTTTCTGAGTCGAGTCCATCATTAGCAAAGTTAACCTGGTATTGGATGCACTTTCTTTCCTCAATGACAGGCAATAAAGGTTCAGTTGACCAGAACGGGGTTTGGATCTAGAGCAATAAGATAGAGATCTACAATCTCGCCCTTGCAGTAGCATCAAGTACAGGGGTCCTCCCTGTAGTGAAGGGGATAAGAAACTAATAGTTTTTAGGATACATGTAGTTATGGGTGTGACTTGTATTTTGCAGTATGAGTAGGTTGTGTCAAATTTGAATATTAGTCCCAGGTACAATTCAATGGCAATATAGAGGACATGAAGGATGACAGGGGGAGCACATTAGTTCAGCTAAGTCATGTTGAAGAAATGGAATTTAATTCATGGGGACATTAAAGTGTTTCGGACCAAAGTCGGAACCCAAGTGTTCAGAGTTGTGCACACGGATTGGCCCAGAGAAATCTCCCTAGAAGCCCCCCTTTCAAACCAGTGTCCTGCCAGTCCCCAGCTTAGGAATGCTGCAACTAACGAAGATGGTAATCTGCCAGAGGAAGCCACTCTCCTGAGTTTTCTGAGGTTTACACATTCCCAGTAGCATGTCCACCACAGTCCTTACAGCTCCAAAGTCTCCACCTTACTGGGACCACTGCACACGTCTGTCAGAACCCGCCGGGGTTCCTATTGCTGAAATTAGTTATTCACAGTGCTGTGGAGCACTGAACTGAACCGTTGGCACACATACAACTTGGAAGTGATTGAGTAACTGCACCTGTGCCTAGCCAGAGCAATGTCCCTGGATAGATGCCAGGGATCACAAGCGCTGAGGTGACTACTCAGTTACCAGGAGTGAGATGTTATGCCAGGACTCAAACCGAGTTCTAGCCCTGCATTGAATTCCCCTAATTGAGCTGTATGGTATTAATGTAGTGTGGTTAAGGTAACCACACACTTTAGTACACTTTGGCTCCCAGAACAAAGCTACTTCTCATTTCAATCACTGATTGAAGGCTTGCCCTGGATGGCACTCCATTGTATTTTGGCCATGTTTGCGCAATACAAATACCAAATAAATATATATATATATACATACATACATACATACTTTTTACTAAAATACCTAACACTGGCTATGCAATACTTTATTTTGTCTGTTAATTAACTGTTTAGTTCTGAGTTCTTTCCTCCGTGCACTATGTCCCTGAGAAGCCTCAATGCCCTGAGAGGTAATGGCTTGTGACCTACTCAAGGTCTCAAGGGAAGCCGAGTAGGTTTTCCGCCTGAAAAGAGTCTCGTAACAAGTGTTTACGGGGACTCCATATCCTTCCCAGGATTGACCATGAGGCCCAGTTTAGCCTCTAAAAACATATGCCATTGATTTGCAGGAAAAATAGTATGCATAATTTCAAATTAAAATAGGCATACCTTTCACTTTTTTGGAATGGCACTCACAGGGCGGGACCCTGTGCAGTCCTGAAGAAGAGCTGAGGGGTACAGCTCGAAACTAGTTGACCTTTTACTAGGGTACTGTTTTTCATAATAGAACCAGCCCACCTAGTAAACCACCCCACTTTTAATATATCCGCTAGGCACATGAATAAAGTTTGTTTAGCTCACTAGAAGGATATTTTTAACCCTCACCACTCCACTCACTTTCCCCTTTTTCACATGACACGACACATAGTCCACACAAAAAGTGCTCCTACGCAACATCGTTAGTCGCAGCACACCTCAACCCGCAGCGGGTTGGGAAGCCCCTATGATGAAGCATGTCAACGTGAGGAAACTCCGGTGAGTGAGGGGACTGAAGAAAAAAAGTTTTTTTCCCCTTACCCATTCTGTTTTCCCTTAAGACATACCCAAATTTGGAAATGTCTTATCTGTCAGCTAGGTTTTCTTGATCTGAATCCTTCAGATTTGTTTGCGTACATTAAGTTGTGGAGGGTGAACCTAGCTGCTTTCTCCTCTACCTCCCCCCTCTTTTTGAATTTCATATTTATTAGGCCACATTCACCATCTATTGGTTGTATTAACTCATCTGTGATGTGCAGAGAATTCCAGTTGCGTAGGTGATAGATCGCAGGTTTACCTGCTCTGGATTTTACCATACTCACCCGCGCCCATAAAACATATACACTTTGAACAGGTAAACTCACGCTTAACTAGATTTTAACCTTTTAGGACCTATACCTTTGACTTACCAAATCCTAGTCACCAGTACCTAGAGTCCTAAGGGATCTAGTGAGTTAGCAAGAAAATAGGTAGTAAATAACATTCATTATATATAATAACCACTGACTCGGGAAAGGTTTAAACTCTTTATCTATGTACATTTCTTAAATGTCAAGGTCCATTATCAATTTCAATTAATAATCTTGTTTAGTGAGAGATATAATGATTGAAGAAAAGTATGCAGCGATTTTGGAAAGAAAATATCATTAAGCATTTGAACATAGGGTGGGTAGAAAAAGGAAACAATACAATGACAAACCCACACTTATTAATAGTTACCTAGAATGGTGTGAAGACCAACCCTGGCCCTGGCCACAGGCTGGGATAAAGGACAGAACCCCTATAGTGCAGGTGCCAGCAGGATAGAACAGGTGCAGATCAGAATCAGGAAAGGTACGGACCAAATTGAAATCAGGACAGGACCACCGTAGAACAGGACCAGCACCCACAGCTAAAGTGTAACGCCAGCGTCACACCCCTCTCTGCAGCTAACAGTCAGACCCCGATGGGGTTATCGAACTCCTTCCCAGAACCCCGATTGGGTTATCGAATCTTTTGACAGAGTGCTCCGCCAGCACCTCTGCTCTCGATTGCCTATTGAGTGTGTTGGGTCAGTGACAGGTTAGCTATTCAGACAAGTCGGACAATCTAACTAGCTAAGCCTACCTTAGATATACCATTTTCCAGCGCAGTTTACCACCCCCCAATGTTGCAAATGTGTGAATCCCGCAATTTGATTGGACAAAAAGACGAGGAGAGGTCATCACACCATATTAATATGAGGTAACTTGCATCCTGTATTCAAATTAACGTTCCTTCCCATAAAAAAAATTCCCATGTACTTTTATTCCACCCGGCAGTGAATGTATCAATCACAAATACAATGTATTATAAATTGTACGGTCCAGCTTCCTCTTGTAGGGTTGAAAGGTCATGTTCCCAGAGTTTTCACAGTCAAGTCTGATGCAGGCATAGGTTCAATGCTATGGCTTGTGGATTCGGATGAAATCAGCGCATGCTCAGTTTCAGGACCCAAAATGGAACAACATTGTACTTGATTGTTCCAGACATGAGCTAATAGCAAAGTCAAAGAAAAACAGTTTTAGAACAAAGAATAAATGAACGCACTGTATACCACTTATCTCTACTCTATTCCCTTTATTTTATTTCAACTACAGCATTAGGAGTTAAGCAGAACAAACAATTTAGCAAAAGCAGTGATGCAGGCTTTAGCACGTTAAAACATAGAGAAGCCATCTTGGTTCTAGTGCGCAGAAGCAAGAATTTCCCACCAAGCAGAGATAATACGTCATGTCACATGAGTATGACAGACACATGCGCAGTAAAGTTCTGCGTTGCGGCAGCCATTTTATTACATTTGGATTACAGTTAGTAAAAAGCACATAGGCGAGCTTCCCCTAGATACTAGAAATGTCGTGTAATGCAATTATTAGTAAACAAAACATATTGGTTAGCATATGATATGTTATTCTGAGAGGGCTTATTCCAAGCAAGTCGCTTTACGTGCGTAACCTTGCTCCATCATAGGCCTACAGATATTTCTTTGGTTCAGCAGTCGGATGCATGCTGAGGGGAGAGTCTTTGGCTGTATAGATTCTCTCATACCTGACCCTCCATCCTGTATGCACCCCAGCACAGTGGCCTCAGAGCAGGAGTCTCTCTGACCCCATATTGATGAAGTAGTAACGAAGATAGACATAAAGGGTAGCAGAAATCTTGTGGTAAAGGGTCGGTCATGACTGATGCACAATTGCTGATACGATTCCCTGCCAACATTTCGTTTCCTCTAGATCAGTGCTTCATAATCTTTTGACTTCAATGAATACCCACTTAATCATTACTGGAACCTAGGTATCCCCACTGAATCATTATTGTAATCTGAGGACCCCTACTGAGTTATTACTGGAAGCCGGGGACCCCGACCTTAACATTTTCAATTATTTGAATCACAAATCAATGCACAAAATATACAGAAACAAGCATTTATCGAACAAATACACAAATAATAAAATATTTTATTTTATTCACAAACAAATATTTTTCAAAATATAAATTTTAATAGAAATGGGAAGGTTGGAGGTTTTGTAAATTCAATTGAGGCTGCTCATCTTCCATCCTGAATTCTATCTGATGCACTTGTACTGCTCCCACGAATCAATCTGAGGATACTAAACTAATTTTTAACCTCCAATTAGAAATTACTTACATTTACAGAATTTAAAAAAAAGTATATTTTGTATTTTACTTTTTTATTCATCTACATTTTTATTCATGAATATGTGTATATTATTTAATTTTCTAAGCAGTCGCTGGCGCCCTGAGTGTGCTTCGCGGACCCCCAGGGGTCTCCGGCCCACAGTTTAAGAATCACCGCCTTAGATCATTCCTGATTCAGGGGCGGCCTTAGGCATGTGCAAGCTGTGCACCTGCACAGGGCCACCAAACCCCAGGGGCCACCCGTCAATATATATCCTTAATATAATAATCCTCAAAGGATGGATACATAGTTGTGTGGCGGCCCCTGGCAGGGATTTGGCAGCCTCCGGCTCTGTTCCACTTCCAAACACCCTGACCCCGACCCCCCCCCCCTCTTCACCTGTCTCTGTGCTCCGCCCCGCCCGGTCCCCCTCTTCCGGGGCCCCCTACCTACGCTCCCTGCCCAGGGCCGCCATGAGCCTAGAGTCGCCCCTGCCTGATTATTAAGACTTCCCTACAGGGTAAGTGAATCACCCTATAAGGTGGCTTGGGGGGGGGGAGACTTAGTTGCAGGACAAGCAACAAAACATTTACAGACGCAAGGCATCATATACTGTACTTGAATGTGAAATACTGCAGCTGAAACATACTGGAATTAAATGGTGGAGAAGAGTAGTGACATGCAAGGTGATCCCAGGTTTTTAGTGGCTGCAATGGTGTCAGTCACTAAACAAGTGAAAACAACTAAAGTATTGAAGATCCCAGTAAGTTTATGTCCCTTGGTGGTCCTCTTAGAAAGGTATAAATAACAAGACAATACAGATACAATTACTCATCTGTAAGTGCAAGACCAGTAAGAAGAAAAAAAACTATGGTGACAATGCAGGGTGATGCTTCTGAAGCCTCAGGTTTAGGGAAAGCCTGTGGTCACTCCAGTGAGTCCTATTTCTATGTTAGTAATTCTCATCTGCCATTTTCGAAGAGTTCTGACTGACACGAGGCATTCTCGAGTAGAAATCTGTGAAAAATGCAGTATGGGTAAATATACTACATAATTCAGTGCCTAGCACTTGCTTTGAGTTGAGTTTAATGTGGAAGGTTGGATATAATAAGATAGCATCACGCAAACTTGGATATTATTTTCACACAATGATATTGCAATATAAACATTTATTTCACTTTACACTGTTTACAGAGTCCTGAGTTACATTTTACGATTCAAAACTAAAGACTGGTTCTTTGATCGAGAGACTTTTTGTGGGTGTTCCGTCGAAGGTGTGCACATGTACTGCGCCATAATATAGTTCCTGATGGCCGGTGGTATTTGTGGCATGTGAGGTGTCCGCTTTCACCCCAGCCATCTTGTGATATCATCTGTAGAATTCTAGAGCATATGTCGTATCGCTGCCATACCTCAGTGCTTGTAATAAATGACAAATAATTTCTACAAGAACGTCAGCTGAGTATTATCAAACCCCTGTACCTACCAAACGTACGTAGAAGGCAGGGGCATAGTACTGACTGTCTCAAAGTACAAAGCAGAGTCGTCTATGACCTTGAAATAAAGCTGCACTTCCTTTCCTCGCTTCATCAGATGGAACCCTGGGGAGGCCATATTTGTGTTGTCAGCTTTCACATGCAACTCGGCAAGACACCTTTGAAACGTGAATACAATTCAAAAGATTAAACATTTATGCCTCAAGAGAGTTTACTTGCCAAGCCGATTTGTTTTCTGCAGCTGTGCAAGTAAAATCCAGCCCACTTCATCTAGCAGGCTGCTCCTCGTGGGCAGTCCGTGGGCTCCACAGGAGGACAAAAATAGCATTGTTTCTAAAAGCAGTTGACAGCGTGCGCTTAGGTTTTTGTCAGATATTCAAAACCAACGCTGTCCTGAGACCACATTTAACTTAAACAAATGTGTGTGTTGGAGTCATTTTCTTGAATTTGTATTCTTTCAACAAGGCACTGAAAAGGCCGCGCACCGCTGGCTGGGTTTCAAGGCACGCGGTTGGCAGCTGCAGCTGAACAGAATGAGGCCAGATTGAAACAACACAAGCATTCTTCGCTTGTTTTTCCCTGTCCAGCATTGAAACGGAACTGGGAGATGGCAAACATTGTTACTGAGGCGAAACAGCACCACAGTGCCATGTTTCATTAAAGAGTATATTAAAAAGAACATGCAATATTGTATTTCTATAAATGATTTCAAAGCTGGATATAAAACATCAACATGAGAGGATAGATCCCACGCGTGACTGTGAGTAACAATAACGAAAGTACTGTTGCACAAGTACCCTTACTTATTTAACATTCAGAGCATGGAATCACAGAAGCTTCTCAGTTTTTCTCTACATGAAAATGTAACAAATCTACTAACTACCCAAGTGTTGGACTTGGTCCTCTATGCAGGGTCGTTCCCAAACGTTTTGTCTTCATTCCTATTTTTTATGTATCGTTGTTGGACCAGATAGAATTCCCATGTATTTTTATAAGGATGAACCTCATCTTTGGGCTTCAGTGCTCGTTAATGTTCTTAACGCAACAACCCAAATTGGTCTTCCTCAGATTGGAAATATAACAATGCCTGAACCTCAACCTTATCATAGGGAAATGCGTTGTGGCGAAGAAGAGATCTATCTTCCTTGCATTTATGAACCTTATTTGAACCTTCGATGGGGTGAACATGTCCAAACTTTGGGACATTCTTGAGGAGTTGGGGCTGCCTGCCGATCTGATCAACTTCCTTAGAGCTCTACATATGGATGTAAATGCGCCAATTATGACTTCACTTCTTCCCAGAACCGGCAGATGGAAGGGCAGTCCTTAAACATGTGTATGTCAGATGGTTCGGGGAGATTACATTTGTTACATCTTTTTCCTGGCTGGAATTTTGAAAGCCTTAGAGGGGAGAGGTAAGCCTGATGTGCCGTGAACAAATGGTTACGCCTCAGCCATGTGAAGAGTAATACATTTTATCCATATCTCCTTGCACCACTGAAAGCCTAGCTCTTCCCCCCACAGCTCCTCAGGTAGGGTAAACTCCCCCATCAACCTCTTCCAGCAAACTCCAGTACCACAAAGCTACCTCTTTACCTCCCACTTGCCTCTCTACCAACTGCTGGTCCAGGTTGCTAACTTTCCCCAGAAGAGCACCTTTCCTACACAGGGCCCTAGCCCAGCTATCGAGCTGCATATGCTTAAATCTGTATAATCCAGGGCCTACCTTATCCCGTAACTCTTCCCATGCCATCATAGACCCTCCTGCCAACAGGTCTCCCCATCTTACAATCCCAGCATCCTTCACAGGAGTCGACAAACTGTCCTTTAACCCTTTCGATGCTCATGATGGAACGGTTCTGTCATGAGCATCCGTCGAGCTGTGCTCATGACGGAACCGTTCCGTCATGACCACGCCCGTTTTCATTAGGGCTCAGCACCGGCGGTAAATCGGGGCAGCATGGATGAGGTTAAACATAACGGTAAACCTGGAGAATTCCACACTGGCGCAAAGTTTGAGAAATAGGAACGCCCTAATCTCTTTCTAATCTGTGCCCAGGCTTTAGCCAAGGATTGAAGAATGTTTAACGTAACTTTTTTGAAAAATTTCCGGTCCCCGAATTTAAACAGAAATCCGTCAATTGGTAGGTCCGCCCCAACTAGCATGGCTTGAAACATTGTCCCTATTGATAGACTGGATGGTGTTTTCAAAAGCATTCTGTGGGATAACTGAAAAGCCCATGCATAGTACTGTAAGTCAGGTAGTGCCAGCCCTCCCTTTTCCCTCCTCCTCCTCAACTTCTTCCATGCCAATATAGTGGCTTTATAGTTCCAAATAAAGAAATTAATCTCTCGTTGACATTTATCCAGCTGTTTAGCATCAAAGGCCAAGGGGATGGTGTTAAAGATAAATGTAAATTTGGGAAGGATAGCCATCTTTACTAAACTTATCCTCCCCAGTATGGTAAGTGGAAGGTGAACCCAAGACTTTAATAGCTTCCGACATTCACGTTTTATGAACGTTGGAAATGGCCGACGGGTAGGAGCCCCCCGAAGGAGCTCCAAATCACTTGGGGTCCCCGAAGTGGATTATCCCTGTTAATGCCTGTCTTGGAACGGAACAGAAAAGATCCTCTTAAGATTAATTGGATGCAACTTCACAACATTGGAAAGATCGGGCTGATGTATCGTCGCTCACCTGGCTAATGGTCACCGGTTGGGTTGCCTTCATTGATGCTGTGTGAATGGCGTCGAATGGTGAACTCCTCATTGCCAACCTTCGTCACCCCAACTAGTTGGTAGCGGATTGCGGTGGCCACAGGAGCGGGCTGACCTTTCTGTCACGATCGGAGGCAGACTCGATTTGGGGCTGAAGCTGAACTATGCGGACGACCCACACTGCGGCAGAAGTAGGACACGTCTATCCCTGGACGAGCCTGTGGACGTGGCTAGTCGGGGTCAAACTTAGCCCATTCCGTCCTCGGACCGCGCAGGGGTCTGATGGTGCATGGCAAATTTGCTGGTTCCACACCACTGCAGCGGCGCCACCGTGCAGGAAGAGCCCTCCACCAGGCAGAAAAAGCTCCTTGTTCCTTCATTATGAGTCACCCGAGGAGGCGGCTCACCTCACAACACTGCAGCGGCTCCTCCGGGCTGCGAGAGCTCCTTCCTTCGCTCCAATTCGCCTGACGAGGCGGCTCTCCTCACATCACCCACATCACTGCAGCGGCTCCACCAGACATCATATGCCCCTCGTTCCTGCACTGTGATTCACCCGAGAAGGCGGCCCCCACCTCACCACTGCAGCGGCTCCCCCGGGCATCTTTCGCCACTCGCACTGATCGACGAGACCCCTAAGGAAACGGGGCCCCATCAGGTAACTGCAAGCGAGCGAGACAAATGCAGGCTGCCCTGTAGCGACAGCGCTTACAACATTGCTCCGCTACAGAGACACGGGGTAGATCATTTCGTGATAAGCACTGCGGGCTCCAACGTAAACATTTCTACTAGCCCTGCCCCCACAGCTCAGCACATAATAACGCTGAAAACGTGGAGATTTCCAATCTCCCGCTCTCCATTATCTCAACCTGGGGCTTAAGATCTGTCACGCAATACAACTTCTGACCACACAATTTAGTGAATTATCGGTTGGCCCTGACCTGGCTTACAGCCAGATCTTATCGTCTATAACAAAATCCACTGTGGTAACATGTAGATCATTGCACCTCTACATGTTTTTAACTCCTCTACTGAGTATTGCTGTGTATACTAGCATGGCTGACATCGTCATTGGGGCACTGATGGCTAAAATGGCTGTCCTCCACAACAGCAAGAGAGAATGACCCTCCCCCTTTCATTGGTCACTCATAGCAAGCCAGGTGGACCTGAATCTAAAAGCATCACAATAGAGAAAGGACTAAAAGCTTATCAGACTAAAGGCATCTCAAAGGTGGCATGGAAATTGAAATGAGACTGCACCAGGAGATCCACAGTCAATGGAAAAAAACATAGGACTACACTGTGGTCTAGGAGGTTCTTACCAAGGCGGGGGCCATCTTGGAACGACTCCGCTACAAGGATCTTACCGGACCACCCTCTTAACTTATCTAAGCTTCAAATTCTGAACCTTTAATAGAGGACTCAAAGACGCATTCTAAGAACTATGAACTGTCTGTTGGAACACAAGGCGAATATTGGCGATATAGACTTTCTATGCTTATATGGTTATATTATGTAATATCAAATTAACCTATTTGAGTGGATTTGATCACCATCACCTCATCTAAGTCCCGGACTCACATAACCTAAGTCCTGGACTCACACAGCCTATCCCACGACGACCCTAGGCACCCACACTCCTATCTTTTGCTCTACACGTAACATGGAACCCCTAGGCACACATACTTTCAATATCATTTACCCTCCACACCTCTCAGAAAAAGCCTCTAACCGCTTCAAACATAACTTCCTGAAACTGCATCCCGAAACCCTCTTCGCTGACCCCTACTTTTCCCAGCACAAGGGACACATTACAACCGACATCATTTTCCACACCAAACGCAGAGCCCAATGGCGCAAAGCATTCCTTACACTACTTTCGATCTCCTCCTCGAGAAAATCCCCACATGGGTTAGCTATCTCTATCGCACCTTCACAGTTCTTCCAAGCTACAGCAACAATTTCTATCTATAATAATGGCACAATCCTCATGCAAGCCACGAATCACAATCTTAATTTACTTGAGAAGATCTTCCCCAGCATTAAAGATCATGCATGCAATCCCCCTGCCTCAACCCGTCACTCTCCCCCGATCCAATCCACCCCTTCGGCCAACACATATGTCACCTCCTCCACATCCCCACCATCCATCCCCGCCCACTTCATCCCCACCCCCCTCTTACATCGCACCCACCATCCTCTACCTCCCTGAATACCCTCCCCCCCACACACCCCACCCCACCACGACATACCAACCCACAGTTCATCCCTCACCTCCTGCCCAACCCCTTACACCCCACCCACCAACACCCTCATACACACCCCGACCCCAACACACAGATGGAATACTGGCACACACATCCCCATCATCCACCCTCCGCCCACCTCATCCCCACCCGCCCCAGGACACACCCCAACACATCGTTATCTACCAACCCTCAGATCAACCCCTACTTCCCAACCAACCCCCTACGCCTCAACCACCAACACACTCAATCACATCCCAGCTGCACCACACAGACCGAATACTGACACACACATCGGCTCTCCTCCACACCGACCCCGAACGCACCCCCCTTCTATCCTCTGTCCGCTCTCAGCTACACCCACTTCTGCTATTTACCAACGACAACCATCCATTTCACCTATTGTACCCACACTAAGTGCCCCTCCACCCATACATGCAACATCATCCTCCACTCTTCTTAGACCTACCTCACACACAACGGAAAGTATCAGTCACAATAGGATTTTGTCTGAACTCCTACAAATCAAAGAAGAACTCCACACTGTCAAAAAGATGATTGCTAGACAACCTACGCACGTCAGATCGACGTACAATGCTAGATCAAGCTACCCCTCTATGCACATCTCACATATTCCCAAGCACCATCGCCTCTCATGGAACTCCATGCCATCCCCCAATCTCCCTTCCCGCCCTATCCGATGCACTAACCCATTCTCGGAGAAAGGTATTTGCTCCCTTTTACTCTCCTATAATCCCCCTCCCATCTCCCCTAGTGCCATGACACACATGATTAGGGCTATCACCTCCAATCCACACAGACCCGCCACTCACAACAATAGAGGAATCAGTGATAATCACCTTAGAAGAATCACACTCACACCCGATCCCACCCCTTCTCTCATGATACCCCTTCTCAAATGCGCCCTCCTGAATTGTAGATCGGCCGCTAGACACGCAGTAGATGTCGCCGACCTCATCATCTCTCATGAGCTTGATTTGATTGTGCTAACAGAGACATGGCTTACTGAATCCTCCTCACCCCTTCTGGACATTTTGGTACCACCTAACTATGACATCATCGTACTTGACAGAAGTGTAAAAGTCGGGG
The DNA here is from genome assembly GCF_964263255.1 of Lissotriton vulgaris. Lineage (NCBI taxonomy): Eukaryota > Metazoa > Chordata > Amphibia > Caudata > Salamandridae > Lissotriton > Lissotriton vulgaris. The sequence continues at coordinate 881,407,179 of NC_141693.1, forward strand.
AAGGAATAGCTTGCATACATAGGAGCAACCTATCAGTAATTAGAGCCATTTCCCCCACCTTCTCCTTTTGTGAATACATGTGCATCAACATCACCAGTAATGGTACACCAGTTTGCTCTCTTCACACCATATATCATCCGCCGCGTGATAACCTGACTTTCATTGAACACTTCATGGAAATGATCACAACAACCATCGGACGTCAAAACACCCAAATATTTCTAAGCGATTTCAATCTCCACTGGAATGATAATGATGATCCAACAGTCAACAGCCTCAAAAACTTCATTGACACGCTTGACCTCGCCCAAATCTGCAACAGCCCCACTCACAAAAAAGGCGCAATCCTGGACTTAATAATTTCCAAAAACAATTCCATCCAGCTTGACTCAATCCTCCCCTGTGATTGGTCAGACCACTACATCATTACTTTCTTCATCAGGGAAACAGTGAAACTTATTGCAGCCCAATCTGCTAAACCAAAAATTTGGAAAAGAGACTTGAAAAAACTCAAGCCCAACACTTTGCCCAGTCACTCACATAAACTACTCCTGCCTCCGGAGGACCTCTCCTCCGTAAATGACCTCACCAATCATCATCTTAACACAATGACTACGGTTATCAATGAAGCCGCTCCTCTACAACTAAAGAGAGTGCCTTCTAAAAACTCTAAACCCTGGTTTAATGACCTGCTGAACGATGACAGACGCTCTCTTAGAACCTCAGAACGTCTCTGGAGATCAGTCCCTTCTGCCAAACACCTGAAAACTCTAAGAAGGAAGAGAAAAGACTATTACAGAAAGATCAAACGCACTAAAGCCGAATTTTTCTCTCACCAACTAGATCAGGCAAGAAATAGACCCAAAAAATTGTTTGATTTAATCAAAAAACAATCTTGAGACGAACCTAAACAACAACAAGATACCTCAGGCACCCAACCCACCTGTGAAGAATTCTCGGCTTTCTTTAACACCAAAACATAAAACATCAAGAGGGATCTCCTCAACGACCTCACAGTCCTACAGTCTTACCCTCATATAACAATACCTCCCTCATCTCCATCTCCAACTCCGCTTCAACAAACATCCTCAAAACTTCAACTAAAAAATGATGCAGCGTGGTCTTCCTTCGACCCATACATGGAAGAAGCTGTAGGCAAGATTCTTAGCACCCTCAAGCCAGCCAATCATACCACCGATCCTCTTCCTGCTAACGCAGTTAAAGATCTAACCCCTCTGATCCTGCCGCTCTGGACCAAGATCATCAACAGCTCTCTACAGCAAGGGTGCATCCCTGACGTCCTCAAAATAGGGCAAGTCACACCCATCCTAAAAAAAAACACAGCTGACCCGATGGATCTTAACGACTATCGTCCCATTTCGAATAGCCCTACCCTAGCCAAACTCTTGGAAAAATGCATCCTCCAACAATTGACAAAACATATTGACCTCTTCAACCTCCTTGACAATCACCAATCTGGCTTTAGAGCAGGGCATAGCACCGAAACAGCCATGACTCACATTATCGATGATGCGCTACAAATACTCGACCAGAATGGTTCATGCCTACTCATCCTGCTAGATCTCTCCTCTGCCTTTGATACGGTCAAACATGAGAACCTGACCGATCTACTGAACCTCAGAATGGGTCTATCAGGGTCAGTGCTCAATTGGTTTACCTCCTTTCTTCAAAAGCGGACCCAAAAATTCAAGGCCAATACTCCTTCTCCAATCCAGTTCCAGTAACTCTTGGAGTCCCACAAGGGTCCGCTCTATCTCCCACACTGTTCAATCTATTCATGGAACCTCTTACTGTCTTGTTGCAAGCATCCAACGTCCAATTTCACATGTATGCAGACGATACACAACTCTATCTGAAGATTCATACTCCTGAAGATGTCATACTACTCAACCAAACACTGTTGAGCAACCAAACATGGCTAACTGAGAACCACCTCAAACTTAACGCACTCAAAACTGAATTCCTACTCATAGCTCCACCTTCCAAAATCCCCCACCTCCAGGACTTGTTCAAACACCTCACGTCATTCAACGTGCAACCGGCAATCATTGACTCAGCTAAATCTCTGGGTATAACCCTTGATGGCAACCTCAAAATGCATAAACACATTGCCAATGCAACAAAACTTCCAGATTAATATTCTAAGGAAACTTAAACCCTTCCTACCAAAAAACGACCTCAAAACGGCAGTTCAAGCTCTAGTTATCCACAGGATCAAATACGGAAGTGTGTCACTTTGCGGTCTCCCCAAAGCTACAACAGCACCTCTAAGAGCCACCATCAACGCTGCAGCCAGGCTCATCGCAGGCTCAAAAAAAAGGTCCCGCATCTCCCCCGACCTGAAAGCATTGAACTGGCTACCATGGGAAGCCAGAATTCACCTAAAAATAGCATGCTTAACCCACAAAGCCATTCACCATAAAGCACCCAGCTATCTCTCTCTGAAACTGTCTATCTCAGGAGGCAAGAGATCCACAAGAAGTGCAGAAAGCCTATTACTGAAGCCACACAGATTTATTAAGGCGAAAACTTACAAACGCTCCTTCTCAGGGATGGCTCCTAGGATTTGGAACGCACTACCCCCAGAGACCTGACTTACCACATCTACTGCATTGTTCAAAAAGGAAGTAAAGGCAATCCTCATGGAAAAATTCACATTAGCCTCTCTGACATTCACGACCTATATATATGCAAACAGACAATCTACATTGCACGTTGGCTCTCTCGGCCCGCACCTTTCTCTATATCAGAGACAAGATTTAGCGCATCTTAGAATCCAGCTTTTGATCTACCTCTCTTGGATGTTTTCTTTATGCACACTTTTTCCACACATATCTGTATTTCTGTACTGTGTACTGCTGTATTATGTTTTTATATCTCATACTGCTTGATATATACTGCTATTGTGTACTGTTTTTGTATACATTTCCACTGCTTGTAAAGCGCTCTGATACCCGCAAGGATCTGGTTTGCACTCTATAAAACTTTCAAAATAAATAAATAAATAAATTTGTTATAAACCCGGTCTAGATTGTTTTGTACAATACTTCCAACTTCTTGGGTAACCCGGATTCAAAGATATCACATGGAGGAGATCACATCCAGTTGTATGTTAGCAATGTTCCATGCCATTATTTCTGTTTTACTGGTGTAAATCTCGTACCCTGAAATCCGCCCAAACTCCTCTGCCCTCTTGATAACAGTGGGAAATGATAGATCCGGGTCAGACGCAAAGATGAGGATATCGTCTGCATAGAGTGCTACCCGCCTCTCCCACCCCTCTAATTTGAAAGGAGGGATGTTAACCTCTTCTCTCAAAACCTGAGCGAACGGTTCAATGTACAAATTGAAGAGGAGGGGAGAGAGCGGGCAGCCCTGCCTAGTGCCCCTCGTAATTTTAAAGGGTTCTGTCAGGACATCATTAATTAACAACCTGGCCGATGGGGCCCCATACATGAGAGTGATAACTCGACAGAAATCCTCTCCAAATTTAAATCTTTTCAGAACCGCGGCCAGATAGGGCCAATTGACCCTATCGAAGACTTTTGTTGCGTCTAAAGTGAGGGTTGCCAGAGGAAGAGAGAAGGCGGAGGCGATGTCTATAGCTCCCACCAAATCGGGCGTAAGATCAGCTAACTGACGTCCTTTAATGAACCCTTTCTGGTCTTGATGTACAATTGAGCCAATTACACTCCCCAATCTAGTTGACATGATAGTTGCGAAGATTTTATAATCGCTGTTCAGGAGCGAAATTGTCCGGTAGGATCAGCACTCTGTCGGGTCTTTATCTGGCTTAGGGATTAAAACGACAGTCGCTTCACTCCAAGACTTTGGGGGAGCCTCCCCCTTCATGAGAATCCCATTAAAAAGGGCCGTCAGTGTTGGAACAATAGCTGCACCTAACACACGATATAACACTCCTGGTAGGCCATCAGGGCCAGCCGCATTCCCTCGCTTAAGTTGTCCAATGGCTTTGCTCACTTCTGCCTCCGATATTTCCATCTCCAAACGGTTGCTTTGCACTATTGAGAGAGTCGGCAGAGATTTTATCAAGCCAAGCATCCCTTGCCACATGGTCGTTGGTAATGTCCACTTTATAAATCCCCTTGAGAAAATCTAGAAAAGCGCTCCCGATATCTGAATTAGAAATCCTGGAAGCAGCCTCCCCTTCCAATTTTATTTCTCTGATGTAATTTTGAGCTTGGTCAGCTTTAACTTTCCAGGCCAAAACCCTACCTGCTGCTTCCCCAAATTCAAAATGGGAGATCTTACTTGCCTCCCATCTCTTAGCCACCCTGTCTTGTAAGATGTTCTCCAGCTGTTTTTTCAGGTCAGCCAGCTTCCTTTGCTCGTCTGTTGAACCCATGGAGGTGCCAAGCTTTTGCTCGATTAAATTCATCTCCACCTCCAGAGTTTTTATCTTCTCCCTATATGTCTTCCGCCTATGGGAGGCTCTGTTGGTTATACACCCTCTCAAAAAAGCTTTCAGGGCCTCCCACACTGTGGCTATAACAGCAGATTCGAGATTAATCTCCAAAAATAGTTTGGACTCTGCTAAAAGAAAACTGATTTCATCGTCCTCTAATAGAATGGTCCGATCAAAGGACCACGACGCATGTCTAATCCGCTGGTCAGATCTTAAAGTGAACAAAATAGCCGAGTGGTTGGAAAGATAGGAGGGGAGATATACTACCGCCGTCAATGAGTCTTTAAGACAATAGCTAAACAAAGCATAATCGATTCTAGATTTATGCTTACATTTAAGGTTCCGAAAAGAAACCCCCAATTTATTGCTTACCCTTTCCCTCCATAGATCCGCTAGACCCAGCTGTGTCATTATTGCTACAAGGGTTTGCCTTGATTTAGAATGTGTTGCGGCTCTAGAGTTAGGGGATTGATCTAGTTTAGGGTTGAGTACAAAATTAAAATCGCCCACCCAAATTACGGGGTCTTGCGAAGTTACCAGATGATTCCTGATAATGTCCAAGTAAGACGGATCATCTTGGGTTGGACCATAATAGTCCACCAATGTACAAATCCAACCATCTACTGAGATTCTTAGTAGGAGCCATCTCCCACTATCATCCTCTTTATAGTCTAGTATCTGGACTTTTGCTGATTTTTTAAAAATAAATAGGATCCCTCTGATATTTGCATTGTGGTCTGTACATATGAATTTATCAATCCATCTCTGCTTTTTTAATATTTCGTTGACTTCTGCGTTGAGGAGGTGTGTCTCCTGTATGACAATGATCTTCGCCGGGGAGTCTCTCAAATATTGGAGAATTCGGTCTCTTCTACTCCTCACGTGCAGACCATTGACATTTCAGGATGAATATTGAATGGAAGTCATTTCATTGCTTCCCTCTCCCTCCCCTTTACACCACCCTCCCATGATCCCAGAATCCTGTACCCCTTGACCACACAATCTGGCAACACTGAGTCTGGATATATACACTACCAGGGCACATAAAGAACTTAAAAAGGGCTGACATATGAGGATTTTAAACATTTTTCCCCCCACCCAAAGTGTCCCCACCCGTACCCCCCCTGGAAAACCCTCCCACACTTACTCTGGCCTGATGTGTAGCCAGATTTACGTCCTCTAACAGCCCCCCCTCCTACACTACTTACACTGATAGGCCAATAAAAAATACCTACTAGAGAAGACGACTACTAGAAAGGTAACTGATATTGAAGGGAAACCATTTTTTTCCTTTTGTAGATACTTTTATCTTTACCCCCACTTTGTGTCATTCATTTTTTTCTCTATTTTATTCTTTTTTTCTCTTCTTTTTCCCATTATCTCTTTTTCCCCCTTACCAATAAAATTTGGGAATTATAGCCTTAACCTGAATCTCTTAGGCCAAAAATAGGTTACATGGTGCAGATGGTGGCAAGAACTTTATTATATTAGCTTCCCCCGCGAATGATCCCCAATAGATTCCAACAATTCGTCGGCCTCAAGAGGAGATCGAATATTGTGCATTTTATTGTTATACATTACCCGCAGAAACGCGGGGAACCTCATCTGCACCGTTGCACCAAAAGATATAAACTTGTCCATTCTTTGGCCAAGTTCCCACTGTCGATCTTGTGTGGATTTAGAGAGGTCCGACCGTACCTCAAAGGGAAAATCAGGACCCTTTAAAGTTTTTGCTTTCAGTACGAGGTTTAGGATTTTTTCCTTTAGGGTGTATGTAAGGAAGTTAATCAAGATCTTTCTGAGTTTAGTTCTGCAGGGTTTAAACGGAAGGGATCCCGATGTATCTGCGCCATATCTTTCTCTAGAACGTCGGCTGTCTCTTCAAGATTTAGGGAGTCTTTCACTAATGTAACCACATAAGCCTTAATGTCCCCCCCTTCCTTTCCCTCCGGAACCTTCAGGAGCCGAAGATTGTTCTGCCGTGAATAATTTTCCAGGGATTCAACCCTCTCCCGCATGACATCCCACTCTCTCCGTAAATTTTGAATTTTTGTCTCAGCTATCTCTAGGTTGACCTTCAATGACCCAACAGAGCCCTCAAGAACCTCTGTTCTTTTGCAGAGACCGTCTACTTTCCTCTCGAGGATCTCACACACGGCCCTTATCTCATTCTGATTTGATTTAGAGACCAAAAATTCACACCTTATCTTCTCCCTCATTGATGTTGTGAGGGTCTCGAGCGGATTTCCAACCCCATTTTCTCCTTCATATGTCACCAATCTCCACGCAGAACTGGTACATGTCCCGGCCCCTGGAGCAACATCAGGTGGCCTCGTATCACCTACTTTACAATTAATTGCTGCCTCGTCCTGCACAGCTAGTACTTGCTCACTGACAGCAGTGACTACAGCTGCAGCTTCAGTGAGACGAGAAAGCTCAGCCATACCTGACTCTAAAGTAGAAGTGGGCTCGGTAGGTTTAGTTGGTAAAATATCTAATACCTGGGGTAGTGCTTTAAAGAAGGAACGCAATGAAGGGGTAATGCGTACTGCGCTACTCTGTGGATGCTTGTTATTAGCCCCTCTCTGAGAACTACCACTTATTTTAGTGCTTTTGCTCGCCTCCTTACTCCTGGCCCCCTGGTTATCACCCATACTTTCCCTAGTTCTATTGGCCTCAGCCACCACCACAACCCCCCTATCTACTACTGAGCCTCTCTTCGTCCCTACCTCCACCCTAGTTGCACTTTCTGGGTCCTGTTTGTTTTTTCCACTTTTGTATCCTTTCCCCTGTTTTTTACTTTTTGGAGCCTGCCTCTTGTTTGTGAGCTTGCTGGCGTTAGAACAAGGAGTCCCTGCACCCTTCCCCAGCCCCTGACCTTACTTCCAGTGTCCACAGCCAAACCTCCAGGGACCTCGGAACTTTCCAGATTCAGCGCCCCAGGCTATGCTTCCTTGCTGACTATCCTCTCTACAGGGGTCTCTGCAGGGGTCGCGGGGAAAATGCTGGAAAAAACTGAATGGAATCCGGCAGCCGCGCCTCCTCTATTACTGCTGGATTTCCCTCTGAGGAGCCCGTGAGCCGCCGACGTGCGGCCGCGCCTCAGCTCTACAGCTGCATGCCTCCACTGCAGCAAGGAAGCGGGGGGAGGGGTCGCGGGTCCGTGACAAAGCACATAGTTGATTTTAACAAAAGCCGGTAAGGGGAGCCGAGCCACAACTTTTCCGCAGAGTTTTATTCCTCCCTCATTTCCCTTTTAGATCCGCTTCTCACAACATAATTTGCCAGAAAAATGCCAAAAAACGCTGGCAGTGCAGCAGTGTATCGGAGGACTGTTAGGACGCGCGCACCGCTCTAGCCTGCGGCCGCCATGTTTTCCCCCCTTCGCCAGACAGTTATATATCCACTCAATCTTTCAAAGCAGGATGCCCTTGTTCACAGTCAAATGTTTACCCACAATGCCTGAATTTTTAAAATGCTAGTGCAAACCATGTGATTGAATTCAACATAGAAAAAATACTACTACGTTTACATGGCACATCGGAGTACAGGGGTAAGTGATAATCACATCCCTTGTTAATTCCACATGGAAACATTTATAACTGATTAAATTCATGGGTTATAGCAAGATTGTTTCTGCATAAATGCATAGTTACGGTCAAAACAGTATAATACCATCAGTGCATATTTTGTGCAAATCATCGCATTCTGTAAACATAACACTCAGTACAAAAAGACAATTTAGTTTAAAAGTATAGTATAAATACTTAAAAACATTTTAAATACAAAAGTCTATTGTTATTATAAAAACTGTCCTTGAACAATGTGCAATCCTATGCAATGTGAACTAGATACTCTGTGCAAAAAACGCTAATAAATACTTTACTGTTAAGACCATGAATACTATTTACAATCCTGCGGGGACATCTAAAGTTGATGGCAACCCCTTCTACTGGTAATGATGCCTCGGGGACCTCTACTTATGATGGCAACCCCTCTGTTCTCAGATATCGCGCCTACGTCTAGTAAGTATCTACTAATAAACTATTTTTGCCCCTAACACCTATAATGACAAGTGCAAAACTCATAATGTAGATTGGTTTGTCAGTCCCTATCTACAATGTCAACAGGTCAAAGAAAAATGAGGGTGAATGACGAAAATTTTCTATAGAGAAAAATACAGCAAAGACATTAACTTATGGGCGATATAAAAGGATAATACCTTAAGAGAACGGCCTCTAGAATTCCGATGCTATTCATTAAATAGTTGAGGGCTAGGGAACAGGATAGTATTGACCTTAATTACTAGGTCAACCCTAAAGAAAATGATATAAATCATCTGTGGTGTTAAGCCCATTCAGCACCTTGGTATCCAGTTCTAGTATCATTTTGGACTCTAGTTGGCGTAGCATCTTATCTCTGTCCCCTCCCCTGCGCGGTTGAGGGACAGACGTCAACACAAAGTAGCTGAGACACTCTAAGTTATTATTGTGTACGCTTTTGAAGTGCCTCGCCACTGGATACGTGTTTTCATTGTTCACAATCGCCCGAAGATGCTGCAATATTCTGGCGTGCACTGCAAGCCGAGTACTCCCAACATACCTCAGGCCGCAAGTGCACGCCAGAACATATACAGCATATTCTGTCCTGTAATTATAATTGCCCTTGATCTGTAATGGCACAGGACTAAATGGGGTCGTATAGGTGCTGGTGTTAACACCAAATTTACACGCCCGGCAACTTGAGCACTTAAAAAACCCAAGTCGTGGTGGAAACCAGGATTTTTTCTTTTGGAGTATTTCAGGAAATGAATTGGAGACATGACTACGTAAGGAGGGTCCCCTCCGAAACGTGATTTTGGGATGATGCCGCTGACCATGTCATGAATGATGTAATATGTGACATCATTAGCAGTGGATTGCGGGTGCGTGAAATATAGTTAGTACAACTAACTAAATAGGAGATATTTCAATGGTTTTGTAGGAGTGAAATGTCCAGCTAACTCTAACACCCCTAAAACTTATAGTTTTTTGAGTGAATTTTAAAGGTTTTTTAAATGCTAATTCCTAACTATAGAAGGCCTGAAACCTATGGTTTTTTCAGTGAATTTCAAAGGTTTTTTAAAGGCTAATTCCTAACTATATAAGGCCTGAAACCGATGGTTTTTTCAGTGAATTTGCAAGGTTTTTTAAATGTTAATTCCTAACTATATAAGGCCTGAAACCTATGTTTTTTTCAGTGAATTTCAAAGGTTTTTTTTAATGCTAATTCCTAGCTATATAAGACCTGAAAGCGCACCAGGAATCTCCAGAATGTGCCAGGGGACTGCAATGCAGAGAGGTGTAATGTAGCCACGCCCCTTTTTACACCTCTCTGCAACGCAGCCCCGGTGCATGTTTGAAGAGGAGGAACTAATTCCCCTTGCATACTGGGGGCCCCTGGGGGCCAACTAGCCAACATGGAACCTCCAGTATGCGCCAGGGGGCTGCATTGCAGCGGTGTAATGAGGCTATGCCCCTTGTTACACCCCTCTGCAATGCAGCCCCCTGGCGCGTTTGCAGAGGGGGAACTAATTCCCGTTGCATACTGGGGGTCCCTGGGGGCCAACTAGCCCACCAGGAGCCTCCAGTATGGGCCAGGGGGCTGCATTGCAGAGAGGTGTAATGAGGCCACACCCTTTTTTACATATCTCTCCAATGCAGCCCCTGTGCATGTTTGAAGAGGGGGAACTAATTCCCCTGGCATACTAGGGGTCCCTGGGGGCCAACTAGCCCACCTGGAATCTCCAGTATGCGCCAGGGGGCTGCATTTCACGGAGGTGTAATGAGGCTATGCCCCTTTTTACACCTCTCTGCAACGCAGGCCACTGGCACGTTTGCAGAGGGGGGACTAATTCCCCTTGCATACTGGGGGTCCCTGGGTCATATCTGCCCAAACGCCGATATTCCGAACGATTGAAAAGGACTTTTCTTGAGAAACATTTGGATTTGGATTATTATGTCCTATTCTTTGGAATTTTGAAAGACTGACTTTGAGGATGCTATAAATTACTCAAGTCTGCCCGAATTGTGTGGGTAAAATTGATACCTAGTCACTTTGAATAAGAATGTACTTACCTCTCGTCTAACATTTGGAAGAAATATGCATTTATATATATGTATGTGTATATATATACATACATATATAAACATATATAATCTCCATATCTATATAAATACAAATATAAATGCATGCATACATATACATATATGCATACATATGCATGTTATTTACATGAAAGTTTTAAAAACACTAATAAAAGCAAAGCTAAAAATCCACCTCATTACAAACAAAATGGCTTTAACTTAAACGAGGGTTAGATCTATTGCATTTTCAATGCTTGTTTACTTTGGTTCCATCAAGAAGGCATTCAGATGTGTCACACATTTGCCATAAATTCTGAATGTTAGCACTCTAGTTGCTCATTAGATCACTGTAGTAAAGCTACTGCTCACCAAGGAAGTCTGCTGCTGGTATTCAAAGGGCATGTTTCAGTCTGCATGTCAGAATTTTTTTAATGAAATAGAAGAGGATTTGAGAAGTCACTCAAAATGTGCCCTCATTTTTCTTTCTGAAGCACTAATCATACTTTCTATGGCAAAATAAACCCCCTCATTTTGTGTCTTTTTAAATTAAATGTTTTCAGACTTACCACTTCATTCCAATCAAGATGGCTTCTGGTGTGCCATACTTTTGTCATAAGTAAGACTGTTAGCACTCTAGTTGTTCTTTAGAACACTCTGGGACATTCTGTCATTGGGCTATACTTGGGCTACATCTGGGTGATATTTGGGCTACATTTGGGCTCTTTTGTCTCTGGTGGCCATCTTGGGAGACTGCATGTCAGAATTTTTTAATGAAATTGAAGAGGATTTGAGAAGTCACTCAAAATGTGCCCTAATTTTTCTTTCTAAAGCACTAATCATACTTTCTATGGCAAAATATACCCCCTCATTTTGTTCCTTTTTAAATTAAATGTTTTAAGAGTTACCACTTTATACCAATCAAGATGGCTTCAGGTGTGCAATACCTTTTTAATAAGTAGGACTGTTAGCGCTCTAGTTGTTCTTTAGAACACTATGGGACATTCTGTCATTGGGCTATACTTGGGCTACATCTGGGTGATATTTGGGCTACATTTGGGCTCTTTTGTCTCTGGTGGCCATCTTGGGAGACTGCATGTCAGAATTTTTTAATGAAATAGAAGAGGATTTGAGAAGTCACTCAAAATGTGCCCTAATTTTTCTTTCTAAAGCACTAATCATACTTTCTATGGCAAAACATACCCCCTCATTTTGTTCCTTTTTAAATTAAATGTTTTAAAAGTTACCACTTTATTCCAATCAAGATGGCTTCAGGTGTGCCATACCTTTGTAATAAGTAGGACTGTTAGCGCTCTAGTTGTTCTTTAGAACACTCTAGGACATTCTGTCATTGGGCTATACTTGGGCTACATCTGGGTGATATTTGGGCTACATTTGGGCTCTTTTGTCTCTGATGGCCATCTTGGGAGACTACATGTCAGAATGTTTTAATGAAATAGAAGAAGATTGAGAAGTCACTCAAAATGTGCCCTCATGTTTCTTTCAAAAGCACTAATCATACTTTCTATGGCAAAATATACCCCCTCATTTTGTTCCTTTTTAAATTAAATGTTTTAAGATTTACCACTTTATTCCAATCAAGATGGCTTCAGGTGTGCCATACCTTTTTAATAAGTAGGACTGTTAGCGCTCTAGTTGTTCTTTAGAACACTCTAGGAGGCTGCAGTAGAACACAAAGGAATCAACTGACAGTTCCTGTCCTTGTTGGATGTACATGTTTTACTGAGAATGTCAGACTTCATTCTCACATGACTGAGAAAGATAATGTGAATTTACAGAAAATGTGCTTTCAGTTTAGCTTATAGATCGCCTTCCAAACCACTGTGGGAAAAGCATGAGATAATAGTTTTCTTTAAAACATGATTCATGATATCCCAGCAGAAGGCTTTTTCACATGGCAAAATCACCTTAGAACACACCACAATTCCTAAAATGAGTATGGTACCATCAACAAATGATTTATAATGTAACTAAAGTCCTAAAACCCTCTATTAACTACAATGCTTTTTAATGAGGTGCTATCATGTATATTGGTCCCAAGATGGCTGCCAACACTTCTTGGATGAAGTGCTGACAGCCAATCAGATCTCACGATGAGATGTGTAGTTAGGCTCCGCCCAGATATATATGTGTTTTTGAAGTTAATTTTCGAAAAAACCACTGGAGCAATTTTCACCAAATATAGCAAAGGCACATCTGCGTACCAGTCCCTACAATTTTGCAAAGTTTGGCGTAATTCCGTCCAGCGGCTCGGGCTGTAGCCGTGTCAGAACGTCCTATGGAAATTAACATGGGGAAAACACGTTTTGGAACCCCCCTTTTTTCTCAGCCCCCACTTCACGAATACCCCCGAAACTTTCAGGGAAGGAACGGAGCGGAGCTGGTCAAAATTTTTGAAAATTACACGCAAATTCCTCAACCGGCGCCAAAGTTATTCCCAATAGAATGTTGCGGATTTCCTATGGTAGAAAGGTCCTAACTATATATACTTACTGGCTATCGCCAGTAGGTAATATATACATATATATATATATAATACATATTTAAATTTCAAACTAAACCAAATTCATTGGATGATGTCATCAGTGATGTCATCAGTGATGTCATCAGTGATGTCACTGACCATGTCATGAATGATGTAATATGTGACATCATCAGCAGTGCATTGTGGACGCACAAGTTATAGTTAGCAGAACTAACTATAACAGAGGAATTACTATGGTTTTGTGCAAGTTTTTCACATATTCAGAGGGGCAGAAGATGGTTAATGCCTCTAAGATAACTTGCAAAATATGTGATACCACCCTTTCTAGAGGTGATGCAAGCAAACATTTCCTCAGAGACTATGGTATGGGTTCTATATACCACAACAACTTGCGTTACATCCTGCAAGGCATTTATAGAGGAGACAGTGTACATTTCACAGATGAGGGGACCAGAGTCTTCCTCTTGAACTTAAGACTCTGCATCGGTACTTACTTGTAGGTACAAAAAACACTGAATGAGCACAACAGCTCTTTTTAGAGCCGACCAACATCTAAACACTCAAACTTGTTATTTCACTGTATTTTTTTGACTTTTTTTCCCGGCGTACGCGCACCGTGCGCGTACGGTACGCGTACCGTGTGCGTACCCCGCGATTTGTAAAAAAAATTAAAAATGTTTTTTTTGGCCTTCAGGGTCCTTCAGGGACCCCTTGAGAAGGCCTAGGGGGTCAGGGAGTCTCTACCCTGCCCCCTTTTCACGTTTCCTGCTTTTGTTTTTGGCTCTCTTCTGCCTCGGAGACACAAAATGGCGCCCAACACTTCCTGGTTTCGGCCGATTGGAATGTTGACAGACGTCTAACAGCAAATTAGAATTCCGCTTGTGCACACCCGATACGCGCACCGTACGTGCACGGTGCACGCTTCTGGATATATATATTTTTTTCTTTTGATTTTTTCAGGAACTACTGGAGGGATTTACACCATTTAAGCAAAAGCGTGATCTGCGAATCAGACTCTACCATTTTGCCAAATTTCTTGTAATTCCGTTCAGCAGTTCGGGCTGTAGCCGTGTCTAATCGTCCTATGGAAAATAACATGGGGAAAACTATATTTCGCGCACCCGCAATCCACTGCTGATCATGTCACATATTACATCATTCATGACATGGTCAGTGACATCACTGATGACATCACTGATGACATCTCAAATGACATCACTGATGACATCACTGATGACAACATCCAGTGACTGTATGTTTCTGTAAAGTTAAAATATGTCTTACATATTGAAGAATGAGTGGATGTATAAGTGTCTGGATGAAGGATTTAGTAGGTGCATTACTGACTGTATGAGTGAGTGATTAAATGTGTCTCACTGAGTGCATGGGTTAGTGACTAAACTGTCTTAATTTGTGCATCATTATGTCTGTTGTTCTGTAAACTGCTGCATGTGTTGATCAGTAGCTATATGAGTAACTATATGGGTTATTGATTGGTTGCCCAAGTATTTGTATGGGAGACTGAGTGTGTGTGTGGGTGGCTGGGAGGTGTATGACTCTGTGCATAGATGTGTGAGCAGTTGATTCACTAGATGTATGGGTTCAAAAGTGCATGTGGAAACAGCTGTATGGGCGGTTGACTGTGTGCATGAGTGTATTGGTGAGTGAATGGATATCTCAGTGCTACATGTCAAAGTAAGTACATATGTAAAAAACAGTACATGTGAGAGTTGACATATATAAATAACTGTGCTTAAGAGCCAGTGAATGTGTGAGTGGCTGTATGGATCATTGTGAACTTGTATCAGGGATTGTATAAGAGAGTAAATATGTCTTAGTATATGTTTGAATAAGTAAGGTGTGTATAACTGTATAGTTGAGGAAATGGAGGTGTGATTGATTCTTTGCATGACTGACTAGGTGTGTGAGTAACTCCATGGATGAGTGACAGTCTGTGAGTGTCTGTTTACACTGAGTGTATGTAAGGTTATATTAGAGTCTGAAGAGGTTCATCGTATTATCACATGAATGATGTCATCAGTGATGTGCTCAGTAATGTCAAATGAGATGTCATCAGTGATGTCATCAGGGATGTCATTTGAGATGTCATCAGTGATGTCATCAGTGATGTCATTTGAGATGTCATCAGTGATGTCATCAGTGATGTCACTGACCATGTCATGACAGATGTAATATGTGACATGATCAGCAGTGGATTGCGGGTGCGCGATATATATAGTTAGTGCAACTAACTATATATGCGATTTTCAGTGGTTTTGTGCGAGAAAAATAAGGTTTTGTAAATGCTAATCCCTAACTGTATATGGCCTATAACCTATGGTTTTTTCAGTGAATTTTCAAGGTTTTGTAAATGCTAATCCCTAACTATATATGGTCTATAACCTATGGTTTTTTCAGTGAATTTCAATGGTTTTTTAATAGCAAATATCAAAAGCTGTAAAATTTATTCTTATTCTAATTCAAAAATATATTTTATATTTTTGTAATATATATTTTTTTTAATATTTTTTTTAATTATTTTTTTTTGTTTCGCTGCCGGTCTGCGAACCGGGCAGCTTCCCGTTAGCTTCATTTTGTTCCGCGATCCGGTCGGCGAACCGGTAAACGCGTTAGAAATCAACATTGTGACGCGTCGCGTAAGCGCGACGTATCACGTTACCGCGTAATGCGTCTTATGACGCGCCACGTTAGCGCACCCGGAAGCGCTCTGGAACGCGAACCGAGGCGCGAAGCGCAGCGTCCCGGAAGCGATCCGGGGCGCGGCGCGGAGCGCGTAACGTAAGCATAACAGGTCATGTGACTTGTTTATAAAACTTTTCATTGGTTCATTTTACTTTTGGTTTCCTAATGATGGAAGGCTTGGTCATATGACCTAAAAATAACACTTTTCATTGGTTTAGAACATTTTTTTTCCCAAATGATGAAAGCCCCACCTTTTTTTCTCACTCTGACTTTCATTTTTATGAGAGAAAGACCTTTTTTCAATACCAGAGAAATGACTTCAATGATTGCTGCAGCTGGTGGACCCCCACCACCACCACAACCTCCTAGGAAGAGAGGACCACCTCCTCAGGTCATCCTAGAACAAGAGAAGGAAGAAGAGGAAGAAGAGGAAGAGGAGCAAGGGACAGGAAGGTTTTTACCTGAAGAGCCTAGGAGGTACCATGTTAAAGAGAGTTATATTTGGCAATTTTTTTCAATACCCCCGGAACAAAAAAAGGTAAAGGCCCGGTATGTTACCTGCCTGATTTGCAAAGATGAACTGTCCAGAGGAACAGGCAAGAAATATAGTTATGGTAATTATACCATGCATCGCCATATGGAAAGGTGGCACCCTATAAATTACAGTGCTGCACAACTACGTGATCTGGTGGATAACCCCCGACCTGTGGCCAGTACATCCACCAATGAAGAGGCAGTGTCGGGACCAGAGGCGAGGGAGATGGTCCCAAATATTCAAATGAAATTTGCAATTATGAAGCATGTTTGCATTTTTGTGGACAACTCATTTGCTTCAGAGAGAGCAGCATAAACTTAATTAATAAAGCAATTGAGAAGCACAAATGTGCAAAACGTCCCAGGAAATAAATTATCTTTTTTTTGTTGCTCCTGTTGAGCCCTTCATAATGAATCATTTTTGTTTCTCCCCCCATCAAAAAAAACAAAAAAAATATAAAACCGTTCAAAAAATACAAAAAAAAAACAAAATGTTCAGAAAAATAATAAAAAAAATATAAAACAACAAAAATAATAAAAAATAAAGTTCTTTTCAGAACTACCTCCCCTTTATAAGAAATTGCTAGAATGTTTAGCACTCTGACAACCTCTATTTCTTTTGGTTCGCTTCCCTCACTTTTTTCAAATCAACACCCTTCCCCCCTCTGCCCTTTCTGCCCTTTTTCCATAGCAACAACCTCCTGCCAGACCTCTCATGTTTACAAGTTCACACAACAATGTTTCAAATGAACTCTGAACTCTCAGTACACCTGCTAATCCACTGCAATCTTTCATAAAATCATTTTTTCTTAACCATTCAAATTACATCTTTCAAAGAACACATCCATGCACCCTAACTTTCTGTTTTCAGCAATGGAAATCCACCAATCATTGCTAATGAATCATTAGCACTGAAACTCCACAGTTTTTTCTTTACAAACTCCTACGGTTTCAACTGCCATTTCATTCCCACACTTCATCTGACTGCAGCAGAACCTCCTCTCGCCATGTTTTCTGTCTGGATTCTTGGACATAGCTATATCCACTGGGCTCACAGGTATGCTGATAACAGAAATTTACACAACCTCAATTTTCAAAATGTGGATATCAAATGGATTGGGCAAAGAGGATTGAGATGTCACCAATTGATACCATTGGTGAAAACCTTTTTGCATTTGCCAAACCCTGACCTCATAATAGTGCACTGTGGAGGAAATGATTTGGGCACTTTGACTGGGGTAGGTCTAGAAATGCTCTTAAAGGACACCTTTGAGCAATTAATGGCACTTTTCCCTCAAACTGCCTTGGTATATTCCAATATATGCCATAGACAGAAATGGAGGTGGTCCAATCAATTTTGTCCACAAATTGAGAAAGCGAGGAAGCATGTAAATAAGTCTGTTTCAGCTTATATGAGAGACCATGGAATGGGCGCCATCTACAACAATAACTTGCGTTACTACATGCAAGATATCTACAGGGGAGATGGTGTGCACTTCTCAGATGAGGGCAACAGAGTTTTCATACAAAATTTAAGACTGTGTATTGGTACCTACTTATAAGTACCTAGAACTTACACAGAACACAAAAGCTCTTTTCAGAGCTACCTTAACTATAATTAGTCTTTCCAAATTTCGAATGTACCTTTTTTCACTAATTTTCACTTATGTTCGCTTCCCGGTTCGCTACCCGGTTCGCGTACCGGCAGCTAACCGCGCGAAAAATTCAAATTTTTTTTTATTCCAACATATATGAGCCTCCTCAGCCACCCTCAGAAAACCTAGGGGGTCAGGATACTTCTCCCGTGTCCCCTTTTACCCATTTCCCACATTGTTTTTCCTCCATCTTGTGATTTAATTAAAACGAAACACAAATTCCCCCTTCATTTTTCTACTCCTCTTGTCTCTCGATCCTACCGAGAGACAAGATGGCGGCCGGTCCGGACTGTTGAGAATGTTGACAGACACCGGAGAGCCAATCAGCTTCGCTTCGCGAAGTTCCGTTACGCGTCAGGTACGCGAACCGGAGCACTAACCGGAGCGCTGTCACAGATATATCTGTTTTTTAAAACGTTAATTTCTCAAAATCCTCTGGAGCACATATATTGAGACATAGCAAAGGCACGTCGGGCAAACCATATCTACAATTTTGCCAAGTTTCGTGTAAATCCATTCAGCCATTCGAGCTAAAAGTGAGTCCAACCGCCCTATAGAAAACTCAATGTTAAAAACGCGTTTTGGGACCCCCCTTTTTTCTCGGCCCCCCTTGACGAAACCCCCCCCCCCCCAAATTTTCAGGGGCTGCTCAGAAACAAAATGTGCCATTTTCCTGAAAATTTAGGCCAATTTCGTCCACAAACGCCAAAGTTATTCGACATAGAATTTTCAAAAATCCCATAGGAAAAAATCCTAACTATATACACCTACTGGCGACCGCCAGTAGGTAATATATATATATATATATATATATATATATATATATATATATATATATATATATATATATATATATATATATATATAGAGCCTCAAGAAATCACGCGCAGCTCCGCAGCGTAACCAATGCCACACCAGCAGTACTTTTAAATTTGTTTTATTAAAAAAGATTGTAGGCATAACGCGTTTCGAGTCTAATGACTCTTCCTCAAATGCCATCAGCTGCATCAATGGGTTCGTTTAGCATTTGAAACAACGTAACTTTAAAGTCATTGAGAAGGGACCAAGTCCAATTACTTCCAATTTTAAAGGGACAGTTCAGTCTTTGTATTTTTTCTCTGTCTCAATCACCGTTTTCTCCTCCATACTGCAAGGTTGAGTACCAGCTCTTTAGTTAGGTTCCTATTGACCCCCTCATTGATTTTTAGTTCATGTTTCCTTGGCAGTGAAATATTATGGCTTCAACTTCCATTATACGGGACTACAATTCCAAGAATACTTTTATGCTGCCCTCCGCTTTCTTTGCTGGATTCCCAATGTCGATGTTGGCAAAACCATGCTTCATACACTGTGTCTTGAGTGCAAATCATGCCCTTAGAGGGAAAGTTCCATATCTCAGTCACAGTGCGTGGGGGCAGTCTCGCTACCATGGTGCAGCTTACTCTTTTCCGCTGTTAAAAATACACTGTGCTTCGGACAAGTCCTCCGCAAATCCTAACTGCTTACAAAATCCATTCACTTCGCTGAGGCGGGCCTCACCAGGTGGCCCTTCCATCAAAATTCTGTTTCCGTAACTTTCGCAGCCGGGGGACACTCTTTAGGTAAGCTCCATGCTTATATTAATATTACCTACTGGCGGTCGCCAGTAGGTATATATAGTTAGGATTTTTTCTCTATGGGATTTTTGAAAATTCTATGTCTAATAACTTTGGCGTTTGTGGACGGAATTGGCTGAAATTTTCAGGAAAATGGAACATTTTGTTTCTGAGCAGC
This sequence comes from Lissotriton vulgaris, assembly GCF_964263255.1. NCBI lineage: Eukaryota > Metazoa > Chordata > Amphibia > Caudata > Salamandridae > Lissotriton > Lissotriton vulgaris. The sequence continues at coordinate 881,426,919 of NC_141693.1, forward strand.
CCCTGACAAATTGGGGGGGTTTCATCAAGGGGGGGCCGAGAAAAAAGGGGGGTCCCAAAACGCGTTTTTCCCATGTTAATTTCCATAAAGCGGTTGGCCTCACTTTTAGCTCGAACGGCTGAATGGATTTGCACGAAACTTGGCAAAATTGAAGGAACTGTTAGCCCGATGTGCCTTTGCTAGGTCTCAATATATGTGCTCCAGTGGATTTTGAGTAATTTAGGTTCAAAAAAAGATATATATCTGGGCGGAGCCTAACCACACATCTGATCTGATTGGCTGTCAGCACTTCATCCAAGAAGTGTTGGCAGCCATCTTGGGACCAATATACATGATAGCACCTCATTAAAAAGCATTGTAGTTAATAGAGGGTTTTAGGACTTTAGTTACATTATAAATCATTTGTTGATGGTACCATACTCGTTTTAGGAATTGTGGTGGGTTCTAAGGTGATTTTACCATGTGAAAAAACCTTCTGCTGTGATATCATGAATATTGTTTGAAAGAAAACTAATATCTCATGATTTTCCCACAGTGGTTTGTAAGGGGATCTATAAGCTAAACTGAAAGCATATTTTCTGTAAATTCACATTATCTTTCTCAGTGATGTGAAAATGAAGTCTGACATTCTCAGTAAAACATGTACATCCAACAAGGACAGAGACTGTCAGTTGATTCCTTTGTGTTCTACTGCAGCCTCCTAGAGTGTTCTAAAGAACAACTAGAGCGCTAACAGTCCTACTTATTACAAAGGTATGGCACACCTGAAGCCATCTTGATTGGAATAAAGTGGTAACTCTTAAAACATTTAATTTAAAAAGAAACAACATGAGGGGGTATATTTTGCCATAGAAAGTATGATTAGTGCTGCAGAATGAAAAATTAGGGCACATTTTGAGTGACTTCTCAAATCCTTTTCTATTTCATTAAAACATTCTGACATGCAGTCTCCCAAAATGGCCACCAGAGACAAAAGAGCCCAAATGTAGCCCAAATATCACCCAGATGTAGCCCAAGTATAGCCCAATGACAGAATGTCCCAGAGTGTTCTAAAGAACAACTAGAGCGCTAACAGTCCTACTTATTACAAAGGTATAGCACACCTGGAGCCATCGTGATGGGAATAAAGTGGTAACTCTTAAAACATTTAATTTAAAAAGGAACAACATGAGGGGGTATATTATGCAATATAAGGTATTATTAGTGCTGCAGAAAGAAAAATTAGGGCACATTTTGAGTGACTTTTCAAATCCTCTTCTATTTCATTAAAAAATTCTGACATGCAGTCTCCCAAAATGGCCACCAGAGACAAAAGAGCCCAAATGTAGCCCAAATATCACCCAGATGTAGCCCAAGTATAGCCCAATGTCCCAGAGTGTTCTAAAGAACAACTAGAGCGCTAACAGTCCTACTTATTACAAAGGTATGGCACACCTGAAGCCATCTTGATTGGAATAAAGTGGTAACTCTTAAAACATTTAATTTAAAAAGGAACAAAATGAGGGGGTATATTTTGCCATATGAATTATGATTAGTGCTGCAGAAAGAAAAATTAGGGCACATTTTGAGTGACTTCTCAAACCATCTTCAATTTCATTAAAAAATTCTGACATACAGTCTCCCAAGATGGCCACCAGAGACAAAAGAGCCTAAATGTAGCCCAAATATCACCCAGATGTACCCCAAGTATAGCCCAATGACAGAATGTCCCAGAGTGTTCTAAAGAACAACTAGAGCGCTAACAGTCTTACTTATGACAAAAGTATGGCACACCAGAAGCCATCTTGATTGGAATGAAGTGGTAAGTCTGAAAACACTCAATTTAAAAAGGAACAACATGAGGGGGTTAATTTTGCCATAGAAAGTATGATTAGTGCTTCAGAAAGGAAAATTAGGGATCATTTTGAGTGACTTCTCAAATCCTCTTCTATTTCATTAAAAAAATTCTGACATGCAGACTGAAACATGCACTTTGAATACCAGCAGCAGACGTCCCTGGTGAGCAGTAGCTTTACTACAGTGATCTAATGTGCAACTAGAGTGCTAACATTCAGAATTTATGGCAAATGTGTGACACATCTGAATGCCTTCTTGATGGAACCAAAGTAAACAAGCATTGAAAATGCAATAGATCTCGCCCTCGTTTAAGTTAAAGCCATTCTGTTTGTAACGAGGTGGCTTTTTAGCTTTGCTTTTATTAGTGTTTTTTCAACTTTCATGTAAATAACATGCATCTGTATGCATATAAGTATATGTATCCATGCATTTATGTTTGCATTTATATAGATATACAGATGATATATGTTTATATATGTATGTATATATATATATTCATTCCGACATCTTGTGTTTTTGGAGCGTCCGGTTTGCATACCGGGTAGCGTTCCGGTAAGCGTAACAAGGGGAAAACCAAGAGAAACAGTAAAATAAAATTTAAAGGAATAGATTTCCACCAAACTTGGCAAAATTGTAGGGACTGTTTGTTTGATGTGCCTTTGCAAGGCCTCACGATATGTGCACGTGTGGATTTTGTCTAATTAAGGTTAAAAAAATATATATATATCTGTAAGCGTGCTCCGGCGCGCTTACGTTACGGGTTTTGTTTGCGCTGCAGAGACGATACGTCACGGTTATGCGACGCGTCATGAGGCGTCTCACGTGGCTACGTGATACGTCACGTAATAAAGAATATATTTTACAGCTATAGATATTAGCTTTTAAAAAACCAATGACATTCACTGAAAAAACCATAGGTTATAGACCATATATAGTTAGGAATTAGCATTTACAAAACCTTGAAAATTCCCTGAAAAAACCATAGGTTATAGACCATATATAGTTAGGAATTAGCATTTACAAAACCTTGAAAATTCACTGAAAAAACCATAGGTTATAGACCATATACAGTTAGGAATTCGCATTTACAAAACCTTATTTTACTCACACAAAACCATTGAAATTCCATATATAGTTAGTTGCACTAACTATATATCGCGCACCTGCAATCCACTGCTGATGATGTCACATATTACATCATTCATGACATGGTCAGTGACATCACTGATGACATCACTGATGACATCTCAAATGACATCACTGATGACATCACTGATGACAACATCCAGTGACTGTATGTTTCTGTAAAGTTAAAATATGTCTTACATATTGAAGAATGAGTGGATGTATAAGTGTCTGGATGTAGGATTTAGTAGGTGCCTGACTGACTGTATGAGTGAGTGATTAAATGTGTCTCACTGAGTGCATGGGTTAGTGACTAAACTGTCTTAATTTGTGCATCATTATGTCTGTTGTTCTGTAAACTGTTGCATGTGTTGATAAGTAGCTAAATAAGTAACTATATGGGTTATTGATTGGTTGCCCAAGTATTTGTATGGGAGACTGAGTGTGTGTGTGGGTGGCTGGGAGGTGTATGACTCTGTGCATAGATGTGTGAGCAGTTGATTCACTGATTCACTAGATGTATGGTTTCAAAAGTGCATGTGGAAACAGCTGTATGGGCGGTTGACTGTGTGCATGAGTGTATTGGTGAGTGAATGGATATCTCAGTGCTACATGTCAAAGTAAGTACATATGTAAAACACAGTACATGTGAGAGTTGACATATATAAATAACTGTGCATAAGAGCCAGTGAATGTGTGAGTGGCTGTATGGATCATTGTGAACTTGTATCAGGGATTGTATAAGAGAGTAAATATGTGTTAGTATATGTTTGAATAAGTAAAGTTTGTATAACTGTATAGTTGAGGAAATGGAGGTGTGATTGATTCTTTGCATGACTGACTAGGTGTGTGAGTAACTCCATGGATGAGTGATAGTCTGTGAGTGTCTGTTTACACTGATTGTATCTAAGGTTATATTAGAGTCTGAAGAGGTTCATCGTATTATCACATGAATGATATCATCAGTGATGTGATCAGTAATGTCAAATGAGATGTCATCAGTGATGTCATCAGTGATGTCATTTGAGATGTCATCAGTGATGTCATCAGTGGTGTCACTGACCATGTCATGAATGATGTAATATGTGACATCATCAGCAGTGGATTGCGGGTGCGCAATATATAGTTAGTGCAACTAACTATATATGGAATTTCAATGGTTTTGTGTGAGTAAAATAAGGTTTTGTAAATGCGAATTCCTAACTATATATGGTCTATAACCTATGGTTTTTTCAGTGAATATATATATATATCAAAACACCAAGAGTGCCTGTAAAGGAGAAGGCCCGCAGCAGGTAAGTGATTTGCTGTAATTCTATATTGGGAGTTGCCGTATTGCATGGAAAGCCGCTGTCACTCAAATCACCAAAAGTCCGACGCGTTTCATGCTGACCGCATTTCCTCAGGGACACAGGCTTCTGATTACAGGATGGCACCGGATTATTTTCAGCACTTAATATTCATCAGAGTCTCCGCCTCCGTGGGCGTGGCCAATACTTTGGCATTGTGGTACTCGTAGTGCTGTTTTCCGCAGCCCATGATTAAGTGCAGCCATGCTTGAAACGCGTCGGGGGAGCAGGACAATTATGAGTGTGTGCCACGCTCTTTCTTGCATGCAGTACCTCCAATAAAGATTCTACAGACATTACCTTCTAGTAGTGGGTTCTTCCTCAGCAGGCACCTCGTTGGTTTGATGTTTAGCGGTTCCGCCTGGACAGCGGAAAGAGCCCTGCTGTTTTCACAGACCTGCTGCGGCGTCAACAGGCTCTGCGGCGTTGGTACTGGGAGCTGTTTTATTGAAGGGGCAAGCTGCTGGTATTTGCAGGACGAGGTTCCACAACCCACTTGGGACAATACAGTTATGGTTTGAGGAAGAGGCATACAACCCACTGGGGATTACGAAGGCACCACACGGACCAGAATTCCACTAGCTGTGGACACGCCCACTGAGGCGAGGTTCTTAGACACACAGGTACTTCAAACAGTGTATGGCCGCCTCTGCAAACTAAAAGCCTGCAGCCCATGATTGAGTGCAGCCCTGCACGAAATGCGTCGGGGGAGCAGGACAATTATGAGTGTGTGCCACGTTCTTTCTTGCATGCAGTACCTCCAATAAAGATTCTACAGACATTACCTACCAGTAGTGGGCTCTTCCTCAGCAGGCATCTCGTTGGTTTGATGTTTAGCGGTTCTGCCTGGACCGCGGAAAGAGCCCTGCTGTATTCACAGACCTGCTGCGGCGTCAACCGGCTCTGCGGTATTGGTACTGGCATCTGTTTTATTGGAGGGGCAAGCTGCTGGTATTTGCAGGACGAGGTTTTACAACCCACTTGGGACAATACAGTTATGGTTTGAGGAAGCGGGATACAACCCACTGGGGATTACGAAGGCACCACACGGACCAGAATTCCACTAGCTGTGGACACGCCCACTGAGGCGAGGTTCTTAGACACACAGGTACTTCAAACAGTGTATGGCCGCCTCTGCAAACTAAAAGCCCGCAGCCCATGATTGAGTGCAGCCATGCACTAAACGCGTCGGGGGAGCAGGACAATTATGAGTGTGTGCCACGTTCTTTCTTTCATGCAGTACTTCCAATAAAGATTCTACAGACATTACCTACCAGTAGTGGGCTCTTCCTCAGCAGGCACCTCGTTGGTTTGATGTTTAGCGGTTCCGCCTGGACCGCGGAAATAGCCCTGCTGTTTTCACAGACCTGCTGCGGCGTCAACCGGCTCTGCGGCGTTGGTACTGGCAGCTGTTTTATTGGAGGGGCAAGCTGCTGGTATTTGAAGGACGAGGTTCCACAACCCACTTCCGACAATACAGTTATGGGTTGAGGAAGCAGCATACAACCCACTGAGGATTACGAAGGCACCACAAGGACCAGAATTCCACTAGCAGTGGACACGCCCACTGAGGCGAGGTTCTTAGACACACAGGTACTTCAAACAGTGTATGGCCGCCTCTGCAAACTGAAAGCCCGCAGCCCATGATTAAGTGCAGCCATGCACGAAATGCATCGGGGGAGCAGGACAATTATGAGTGTGTGCCACGTTCTTTCTTGCAAGCGGTACCTCCAATAAAGATTCTACAGACATTACCTACCAGTAGTGGGCTCTTCCTCAGCAGGCATCTCGTTCGTTATATATATACATACATACATATATATATATATATATATATATATATATATATATATATATATATATATATATATATATATATATATATATATATATATATATATATATATATATATATATATATATATATATATATATATATGGAAAACCTCCGTCTCTCCTGCCACAATCACCTCTGACCTGATCGCGCTGGAAACAGACACGAACCACGCTTGGATGCTGGTTAGTTGTGTTTATTCAGCTGTCGCCATAACGTTTCGGCTGAAAAGCCTTGATCACATGACAGCGTAACCTTGTTTTTTTGGCATATTTAAAGTGCACAGTGCTCATTCGTGATTGGTTCTTATCAAAATTTAAATACATTGGGTTAACACCGATGATGGACTTACATATCGCATTGGACCGATATATACACGTATTTACAATGTTTGTTTAGTGTTTTTTGCGGTCCACTCTCCTTCAATATTGGGATGAATCCCTTGACTCTATCTAACAATTCCGGGTTAAATCCCATTGTGTATGTACAAAAATTAAAATATATTTTTTTCACATTTCTTCGATGTTGCCATACTTAATACAATTCTGGGTTAAATCCCAATATCAGTCTTTTTTCCATTACCATGATTAAGAATCATTTTTCACCCTACATTTTAATTACATTTTTTCCATTTTTTGCATTGTATGTGTTCTTTCCCATACCCCATAAAAAGTGCTCCTGTGCAAAACAGTGTTTAAAAACTTGTGTAAACTAGGGCTATACCTTGAAAATTTTAGCTATTCATTTCATTGTTATTGGTTGTGGGGCCAATCATGTTTACTCCTCAATTCTACAACAAGTATATTTCAGTTTGTCTTATTATTTTTACAGTTCTCAGTTACATTACTCCTCATGATCATTCTCCTCAGGTTGTTAACTACAGTACTATCTATCCGTAAATATGGTCCTTCCACTTCATACTCATTTATCTCATGTATTGAATTGCTTAGGTGACTTTGATAATTGCCCAACTAATTCTGTGTAAAATTCATTATGTACAATTGATATCTTAATCATCTATATACAATTACATCTAATTACAAATATATATACACAAATATAAAAATACACATTTATATATTGCTCATTTCTAATTCATATATGTACATCCTATTTACACACTCATTTTGGTGACACTCTTTTATTTCTCTTGCTTGGGCATTTTTATCATTTATAGTCCCTAATTGTGCAAACATGTATACAGATCCTCTGTCAGGTTCAGACCTACAGGCTGTTTACTGTTAAGCTTGAGTATGTAGTTTGTTTCCATTTTACGTAGCTTATTTTCCCTATTGCCTCCCCTCCGGCTCGCACTTACAGCATCCACCACCCAGTATTTAAGGTCCTTGTTGTTACTCTGGTGTTCACTTTTAAAATGCCTTGCCACGGGATAGGTGTTATCCTGCGTGGTTATTGCTCTCAAATGCTGCAATATTCTTTTATGCACGGGAAGCTTCGTGCTTCCCACATATTGTCGTTTGCATGGGCATTCAAGGACGTAAACGGCATAGTCCGTTTTACAAGTCAGGACTTTAGTGATGCGATGCTCATGGTCACTAAATCCGTCCTTGTATACTTTTTTGTTCACTCCATGAACACAAGCTTTACAGGTTTTGCACCTGAAAAAGCCTTGATTGTTCTGGTACCAAGAACTACTGTCGATAATTTCTGGGCAGGTTACCACCAGTCTTTGTCTCATGTTGGGAGCTTTACTGAAGGTTATGGAGGCTTTCTTAGGGAGATCTTGCCCTATTAGGGGGTCACTGCTGACTATTGGCCAATTTTTGTTGATAATTTTGCGTACTGCCTGATGTTGATTGCAGTACCCCACTATTATACGGAAAGGTTCTGCCTGTTTGTTGTGATCAGGGTTGAGTACAGGTTCATTGTTTGATGCCTCAGCCGAGGTCTCTCTGATACCTAATAAATCATCACGGTCCTTGACCATGGATTTTCTGATAGCCTGTTGGATGACCCCTTTGCTGTAACCTCGCTCCATGAACCGCTTGGCACATTCGTCTTGTGCCTTTAGCAATTCATTAGTTTCACTACACAGCCTGCGTATCCTTAGCATCTCACCATACGGAATGCTCCGTATTAGATGAGCAGGGTGAGTGCTGCTGGCGTGTAGGATCGTATTCCCTGCTGTTTTTTTGCGGAATAACCTGCTTGCTAGTTTGTTCTCACAGGTGTAAATTTCTATATCCAAGAAAGGGATCTCAATCTGGCTCATTGTATAGGTAAAGTTGATGTTTAGCTCATTCTCATTTAACTTTTCAATGAATCTTTCCGCCTCTCCCTGCGGCCCTCTCCACACTACAAACAGATCGTCTATAAAACGATACCATGATACAATGTTTTCTTTCATTTCTTTTTCAAAGTTGATTTTGAGGACCAGTTCTTCCCAAGCCCCCATGTGTAAACATGCCACGCTCGGTGAAAAACTGGCCCCCATTGCCACCCCCTGACATTGTCGGTAAAGAAGATTGTTAAATATGAAGACATTGTGTTCAAGGCAGTAAGTCAACATAATTAGCAACATTTCAGTGTGATCTTTGCAGTCTGCAGCTCTTCTAGATAGATAGTATTTGACCGCATTTATACAATCTAGATGTTTTATACTTGTATACAAGGAACTTACGTCTAATGCCAACAGCCAGTCTCCCGGTTGCCAGTCAATTTTGCACATTTTGCCAAGGACATCACTTGAGTCCCGGATATATGAGTCCAAGTTTTTCACAAAGGTTTGTAGAAATTGATCTATATATACCGATGTATTTTCCAGCAGTCCCCCCATTGCATTAATAATCGGTCTCCCCGGGGGTTCCTCACGGTCTTTGTGCACTTTTGGGATGAAGTAAATACATGGCATCACTGGATGGTCCACCTTTAAGTACCTGTATTCTGCTTCCGATATGAGATTCCTCCTTCTCCATTTTGACAACCAGCCATGGTATTCAATCTGCCATCCTTTGACTGTTGTCATGTTCACTCTCTCATAATGTTCACGATTATTAAGTTGCTTAAGTGCTTCTTTTTCATACATTTCCTTGGTGAGCAGGACTACGTTACCTCCCTTATCACTTGGCCGAACTACTATATTTTTGTCCTTGCTTAGCTTCGTTATTAGCTTTTCATACTCCTTGGTCTGTTCGTTATTTTTGTAGCGTTCCTTGTTTATGCGTTTTTGCAATTCCTTGAGATCATTAGTCACATTTTCATGGAAGATATCTATTCCATCTCGCGGTAGTATCGGGCAAAACGTTGATGGGGGTTTCAGCTTGGTTAGCCCCGTATCGCCCTCTTTTTGCTTCCTTCTTGTTCCACCAAAAATATCTGGCATAGGCGGTTGCGTTTCTTCGCCCTCATTGTTCCATAGGTCCTCCATCTCCTGTGTTAGAGTGCTTTGTTCATCATCCTGGATGTTATCTCCCCTCTTTTGTCTTTGCTTATGGTATTTTTTGAGTTTTAATTTTCTTACCGCTTTGTATATTTCTGTCCGTGTTTTGGCATAATCAAGATTGGTTCTGGGGGCGAACGACAGTCCTAGTTGTAGGATTTTTTCCTCTTTCTGTGATAGATCCATCTTAGTTAGATTGATCACTGTGTTATCTTGTGGGGTTATTGTTTCTTGTTCCATTTGCCCCGACCTCTCCAAGTGGCTTGATTTGAGTTGCCTCCGCTGCCTTGCCCTCCTCCTCTTCCTCGAGATGTAGTTCTTCCTACTTCGCTGTAATTTTTTCGTGTCCCAGGTCTTAATGACTGCAGTCTGTTTTGGCATAAAAAAACAATTTCTTCACCAGGAGAGGGTCTTTTTTGTTGTTTTTCCCCATTTATCTCTCTTTGCTCTGACTCTGATCCACTTCCACCCTCAGAGCTGAAATCTGACATTGTTGAGTCAGTCTGGTCTTTTCGTGTTTTTGCTTGGGATGTCCTGGGTTGTTTATTTGCCTGACTTTTGCCTGCTGACGCATTGCGTAAAGAATCATATCGTTTAGAAAATGTGAAAATTTGTCCCAGTTCGTAGTCCCTACGATCTCTTTGGAACTTGTAAGTTTTGCGGTCTATAATTTTCTCCTCCTCTTTTTTCAACCTGGTTTTCATTTCTTTTAATAATTTCTCTTTCTCATCCTCCGGACCCATTCCCTCCAATTCCTCATATATGCTGGATATTTCCTCCAATAATCGAGCTCTGTCGATATCCGCATACTTTATTAGGACTAGGACCTGCTGTCTTGATGCTTCTAGGTTTATCTCGGCCCACTCCTTCATTAGGTCCGGGTTCGGATTTTCGTAACTGGGAGCCGTTAGGATGCGTAAACCACGCGGTATCCTCCTAACTTCTATGTAGCTTTGTAGGGATTTTGACTCCCACCATTTGCTCTGTTCCTGACGGGATTTCTTTTCAAGTGCTTTTATTTTGTCAGTCAGGGATATGTTTTTAGAGCTGCTAGCCGCCTGTTCTTGTGTCTCGATAGCCGGTTTTACCACTTGCTTATCCGAGAACATTGTACTTGCCCTTGCTTCTCGCTCCCTTACGCTGTCGGCAGACATTTTATTGCGCTGATAATGCTGTATGCGGGCGTCGCGTTACTCTGTGGCTATTTACACTTCCCTCCACAGGTAACCCCGCGCATCCGTTCCTTCCTCCCACCGGTACCTTGATTGTCTCTTGCCGCGTAGTCCTCTGTCCTTGCTCCTGAACTCGTGCACTTCCTCACTGTGCCGCTTCCGGGAGGACTGGGCTTACGTCTTCAATCTTCGTACTCCAGGGGGGGTCCGACGCTAATCTCCTTTACCAGAAGCCACTAACAGAATCCGAGGGAAACCTCAGACCGGATATCACTTTGCGTCGACCAGTCAGCTTTTTTCCTCTCGAGCTGACTTTCGGAAGGGGTCCGTGTTGAGCCGTGTGATATCGTGAACGGCTGCATATATGGAAAACCTCCGTCTCTCCTGCCACAATCACCTCTGACCTAATCGCGCTGGAAACAGACACGGACCACGCTTGGATGCTGGTTAGTTGTGTTTATTCAGCTGTCGCCATAACGTTTCGGCTGAAAAGCCTTGATCACATGACAGCGTAACCTTGTTTTTTTGGCATATTTAAAGTGCACAGTGCTCATTCGTGATTGGTTCTTATCAAAATTTAAATACATTGGGTTAACACCGATGATGGACTTACATATCGCATTGGACCGATATATACACGTATTTACAATGTTTGTTTAGTGTTTTTTGCGGTCCACTCTCCTTCAATATTGGGATGAATCCCTTGACTCTATCTTCCAAAGTCTAATCACACGGCACTCCCTGCGTCACCAGGTTCGCAAGTAAGATGACTGCTGGCGATCAATCAGGAACAGCTGATGTGCAAAATAGTCCCCCCAGTGAGCGCCTTGTCATCACTGGCGTCTTCACTGTTTGGGCAGTTTTGTGAATGAATTAAATGCGGCCGGCCTGGTCGCGAAGATGCCCTGCTGTTTTCACACAGATTTCGGGTTCGTACTTGCGAACCTGGTGACGCAGGGAGTGCCGTGTGATTGGACTTTGGAAATATAGCACGCAGCGGTTTTCAGCTCCCTTACAACCCACTGGGGTAATACCATGGATTAATATGAGTGATGACAAGGCGCTCACTGGGGAAAAACAACAGGAACTCAAAATACCGGCATGCTCCGCATGCACACGCCTATATAGGCGGGACTATTTTGCACATCAGCTGTTCCTGATTGATCGCCAGCAGTCATCTCTGCCTCTTTGCCCGTGAACAAGAGCACCACGTTGCTTGAAACGCGTTGGGCTTCTGACGAACTGAGAAGCGAGATTGTTGCCCTGCCAAGCTACAGCCTTTCATTAAAGGCGTTCAACTCTCTGCTGTGTGGCGTCTTCACTGTTTGGGCAGTTTTGTGAATGAATTAAATGCGGCCGGCCTGGTCCCGAAGACGCCCTGCTGTTTTCACACAGATTTCGGGTTCGTACTTGCGAACCTGGTGACGCAGGGAGTGCCGTGTGATTGGACTTTGGAAATATAGCACGCAGTGGTTTTCAGCTCCCTTACAACCCACTGGGGTAATACCATGGATTAATATTAGTGATGACAAGGCGCTCACTGGGGAAAAACAACAGGAACTCAAAATACCGGCATGCTCCGCATGCACACGCCTATATAGGCGGGACTATTTTGCACATCAGCTGTTCCTGATTGATCGCCAGCAGTCATCTCTGCCGCTTTGCCCGTGAACAAGAGCACCACGTTGCTTGAAACGCGTTGGGCTTCTGACGAACTGAGAAGCGAGATTGTTGCCCTGCCAAGCTACAGCCTTTCATTAAAGGCGTTCAACTCTCTGCTGTGTGGCGTCTTCACTGTTTGGGCAGTTTTGTGAATGAATTAAATGCGGCCGGCCTGGTCGCGAAGACGCCCTGCTGTTTTCACACAGATTTCGGGTTCGTACTTGCGAACCTGGTGACGCAGGGAGTGCCGTGTGATTGGACTTTGGAAATATAGCACGCAGCAGTTTTCAGCTCCCTTACAACCCACTGGGGTAATACCATGGATTAATATGAGTGATGACAAGGCGCTCACTGGGGAAAAACAACAGGAACTCAAAATACCGGCATGCTCCGCATGCACACGCCTATATAGGCGGGACTATTTTGCACATCAGCTGTTCCTGATTGATCGCCAGCAGTCATCTCTGCCGCTTTGCCCGTGAACAAGAGCACCACGTTGCTTGAAACGCGTTGGACTTCTGACGAACTGAGAAGCAAGATTGTTGCCCTGCCAAGCTACAGCCTTTCATTAAAGGCGTTCAACTCTCTGCTGTGTGGCGTCTTCACTGTTTGGGCAGTTTTGTGAATGAATTAAATGCGGCCGGCCTGGTCGCGAAGACGCCCTGCTGTTTTCACACAGATTTCGGGTTCGTACTTGCGAACCTGGTGACGCAGGGAGTGCCGTGTGATTGGACTTTGGAAATATAGCACGCAGCGGTTTTCAGCTCCCTTACAACCCACTGGGGTAATACCATGGATTAATATGAGTGATGACAAGGCGCTCACTGGGGAAAAACAACAGGAACTCAAAATACCGGCATGCTCCGCATGCACACGCCTATATAGGCGGGACTATTTTGCACATTAGCTGTTCCTGATTGATCGCCAGCAGTCATCTCTGCCGCTTTGCCCGTGAACAAGAGCACCACGTTGCTTGAAACGCGTTGGGCTTCTGACGAACTGAGAAGCGAGATTGTTGCCCTGCCAAGCTACAGCCTTTCATTAAAGGCGTTCAACTCTCTGCTGTGTGGCGTCTTCACTGTTTGGGCAGTTTTGTGAATGAATTAAATGCGGCCGGCCTGGTCGCGAAGACGCCCTGCTGTTTTCACACAGATTTCGGGTTCGTACTTGCGAACCTGGTGACGCAGGGAGTGCCGTGTGATTGGACTTTGGAAATATAGCACGCAGCGGTTTTCAGCTCCCTTACAACCCACTGGGGTAATACCATGGATTAATATGAGTGATGACAAGGCGCTCACTGGGGAAAAACAACAGGAACTCAAAATACCGGCATGCTCCGCATGCACACGCCTATATAGGCGGGACTATTTTGCACATCAGCTGTTCCTGATTGATCGCCAGCAGTCATCTCTGCCGCTTTGCCCGTGAACAAGAGCACCACGTTGCTTGAAACGCGTTGGGCTTCTGACGAACTGAGAAGCGAGATTGTTGCCCTGCCAAGCTACAGCCTTTCATTAAAGGCGTTCAACTCTCTGCTGTGTGGCGTCTTCACTGTTTGGGCAGTTTTGTGAATGAATTAAATGCGGCCGGCCTGGTCGCGAAGACGCCCTGCTGTTTTCACACAGATTTCGGGTTCGTACTTGCGAACCAGGTGACGCAGGGAGTGCCGTGTGATTGGACTTTGAAAATATAGCACGCAGCGGTTTTCAGCTCCCTTACAACCCACTGGGGTAATACCATGGATTAATATGAGTGATGACAAGGCGCTCACTGGGGAAAAACAACAGGAACTCAAAATACCGGCATGCTCCGCATGCACACGCCTATATAGGCGGGACTATTTTGCACATCAGCTGTTCCTGATTGATCGCCAGCAGTCATCTCTGCCGCTTTGCCCGTGAACAAGAGCACCACGTTGCTTGAAACGCGTTGGACTTCTGACGAACTGAGAAGCAAGATTGTTGCCCTGCCAAGCTACAGCCTTTCATTAAAGGCGTTCAACTCTCTGCTGTGTGGCGTCTTCACTGTTTGGGCAGTTTTGTGAATGAATTAAATGCGGCCGGCCTGGTCGCGAAGACGCCCTGCTGTTTTCACACAGATTTCGGGTTCGTACTTGCGAACCTGGTGACGCAGGGAGTGCCGTGTGATTGGACTTTGGAAATATAGCACGCAGCGTTTTTCAGCTCCCTTACAACCCACTGGGGTAATACCATGGATTAATATGAGTGATGACAAGGCGCTCACTGGGGAAAAACAACAGGAACTCAAAATACCGGCATGCTCCGCATGCACACGCCTATATAGGCGGGACTATTTTGCACATTAGCTGTTCCTGATTGATCGCCAGCAGTCATCTCTGCCGCTTTGCCCGTGAACAAGAGCACCACGTTGCTTGAAACGCGTTGGGCTTCTGACGAACTGAGAAGCGAGATTGTTGCCCTGCCAAGCTACAGCCTTTCATTAAAGGCGTTCAACTCTCTGCTGTGTGGCGTCTTCACTGTTTGGGCAGTTTTGTGAATGAATTAAATGCGGCCGGCCTGGTCGCGAAGACGCCCTGCTGTTTTCACACAGATTTCGGGTTCGTACTTGCGAACCTGGTGACGCAGGGAGTGCCGTGTGATTGGACTTTGGAAATATAGCACGCAGCGGTTTTCAGCTCCCTTACAACCCACTGGGGTAATACCATGGATTAATATGAGTGATGACAAGGCGCTCACTGGGGAAAAACAACAGGAACTCAAAATACCGGCATGCTCCGCATGCACACGCCTATATAGGCGGGACTATTTTGCACATCAGCTGTTCCTGATTGATCGCCAGCAGTCATCTCTGCCGCTTTGCCCGTGAACAAGAGCACCACGTTGCTTGAAACGCGTTGGGCTTCTGACGAACTGAGAAGCGAGATTGTTGCCCTGCCAAGCTACAGCCTTTCATTAAAGGCGTTCAACTCTCTGCTGTGTGGCGTCTTCACTGTTTGGGCAGTTTTGTGAATGAATTAAATGCGGCCGGCCTGGTCGCGAAGACGCCCTGCTGTTTTCACACAGATTTCGGGTTCGTACTTGCGAACCAGGTGACGCAGGGAGTGCCGTGTGATTGGACTTTGAAAATATAGCACGCAGCGGTTTTCAGCTCCCTTACAACCCACTGGGGTAATACCATGGATTAATATGAGTGATGACAAGGCGCTCACTGGGGAAAAACAACAGGAACTCAAAATACCGGCATGCTCCGCATGCACACGCCTATATAGGCGGGACTATTTTGCACATCAGCTGTTCCTGATTGATCGCCAGCAGTCATCTCTGCCGCTTTGCCCGTGAACAAGAGCACCACGTTGCTTGAAACGCGTTGGGCTTCTGACGAACTGAGAAGCGAGATTGTTGCCCTGCCAAGCTACAGCCTTTCATTAAAGGCGTTCAACTCTCTGCTGTGTGGCGTCTTCACTGTT